>NW_028133168.1:0-399387 GCF_964374135.1 Grampus griseus | reverse complement strand
AATCTCTGGTTTTATGCAGCACCCCAACTCACCTTTCCTCTTAAGCAAGCATAAGTTGGTTTTCTAAATTTGAGACCCTGTTCTGTTCTGTAATTCAGTTCCTGTGTAGCCAAGTTTACATTCCGTGTATTAGTGATATCTTATGATGTTTCTTTTTCTGTGTGACTTATTTCAGTTAGAATCATCATACCTGAATCCACTCATTGTGCTGCTAAGAGCCTGATGACATAGATTTCATTGCTGAGTGATATTGCTTTGTAAGTAAATACCACATCTTCTTTATCCATTTTTCACTTTCTGCGATGTTGAACTTGTACTGTAAACGAGGTTCTTGTAAACAGAGGCGTCCCAAACTTTGGGGTGGCTCTGTCTTTTTTATTTTAATTTCCCTAAGCTATAGGACCATAAGTGGAAGTGCCCTAGGCTCTGTTGCTTTGTTTTTTAGATGTTTCAGGAAACACCATACACTTCTCCCGAGTGTCTGTTGGCAATTTACATCCCGCCCATCAGCATAACAAGGCTCCCAGTTCTCCATGGCCTGTCCTGCCTTTCTGGATTTTACACTTTTTTCAGATGGCCCTTTTGACCGGGGGGAAGTGAGACTTCATTGTAGTGCAGATTTCCTTTGCAAGCTTGCTTGGTTGGCCAAAAAGGGCGTATGCGTTTTTTCCTGAATATATTCAGGAAAAAACGCATACGCCCTTTTTGGCCAAGTGCATCATTGTGGACGTTCTGCCTCTTTTCCTATGCTTTCAATGCAATTCCAGTCTACCTCCTGAAATCGGTTTCCTGCAATTCTGCCCCGCTTTCAAGTCCTCTTGGCAGCCTTACTTCAGTCTATTTTTGGACGATAGCTGTCATTTATAACTGTGCAGGTTTGTGAATTACAGTGCCCCTGAGCTCCTTTCTTCAACTCACTTTCTTTTGAGCTGGCCGCAACACCGCAGGATGGCTTCAGGCCCTAATCTGGTTCCGGCACGGCACGCTGAGCCTTTGGTTATTTCCTCTTCCAGATGGGAAATGAGAGTTAAATTTGCCCGTCCAGACACCTCCAGCTAGTCTCTCATTGGTTCTCCCTATTCCTGTTCATCTTCCGCAGAAATTGCAAACTGGGCTAGACAGGAGGTTAAAGGCGCTGACTCTCCAAGTGGGGAGAGTGTTATTAAAGCGTCTGGAATGTTGCACCCGAGTACCAGGGGAGGAAAACTGAGACATATTTGAACACTTCTCCCGTTCACATGGTTGATCATACTCTGGGTTCCACATGCATGTTTTAGCTGAAGGAAGAATACCTTAAACCTGGAGAGTTGAGACCCGTGGAATGGGTACCATGCAATATGACTTCAAAGGGTCTTCATTTGCTCACCGAACCTCTCCAATCCTATCACTGCTGCATTTATGCCCCTGTACACATGCTTGATTCTCTTTTGGAGTCATAGCAATCCATAGGTTTTAAGATACTTACTAGTCAGGTACATTCTTAGGCGTTTAATATGGGGTGTTGAGTCCATTTCGTTGAGCAAGGAGTAACTCTTGTCTATTGCATATTTGGCTTAAGGAACTTTATCTGTGCTCATTTCAATCTCTGGTTTTATGCAGCACCCCAACTCACCTTTCCCCTTAAGCAAGCATAAGTTGGTTTTCTAAATTTGAGACCCTGTTCTGTTTTGGAATTCAGTTCCTGTGTAGCCAAGTTTACATTCCGTGTATTAGTGATATCTTATGATGTTTCTTTTTCTGTGTGACTTATTTCAGTTAGAATCATCGTACCTGAATCCACTCATTATGCTGCTACGGGCCTGATGACATAGATTTCATTGCTGAGTGATACTGCATTGTACGTAAGTACCACAAGTTCTTTATCCATTTTTCACTTTCTGTGATATTGAACTTGTACGGTAAACGAGGTTCTTGTAAACAGAGGCGTCCCAAACTTTGGGGTGGCTGTGTCTTTTTGATTTTAATTTCCCTAAGCTATAGGACCATAAGTGGAAGTGCCCTAGGCTCTGTTGCTTTGTTTTTTAGATGTTTCAGGAAACACCATACACTTCTCCCGAGTGTCTGTTGGCAATTTACATCCCACCCATCAGCATAACAAGGCTCCCAGTTCTCCATGGCCTGTCCTGCCTTGCTGGATTTTACACTTTTTTCAGATGGCCCTTTTGACCGGGGGGAAGTGAGACTTCATTGTAGTGCAGATTTCCTTTGCAAGTTTGCTTGGTTGGCCAAAAAGGGCGTATGCGTTTTTTCCTGAATATATTCAGGAAAAAACGCATACGCCCTTTTTGGCCAAGTGCATCATTGTGGACGTTCTGCCTCTTTTCCTATGCTTTCAATGCAATTCCAGTCTACCTCCTGAAATCGGTTTCCTGCAATTCTGCCCCGCTTTCAAGTCCTCTTGGCAGCCTTACTTTAGTCTATTTTTGGATGATAGCTGTCATTTATAACTGTGCAGGTTTGTGAATTACAGTGCCCATGAGCTCCTTTCTTCAACTCGCTTTCTTGTGACCTGGCCGCAACACCGCAGGATGGCTTCAGGCCCTAATCTGGTTCCGGCACGGCACGCTGAGCCTTTGGTTATTTCCTCTTCCTGGTGGGAAATGAGAGTTAAATTTGCCCGTCCAGCCACCTCCAGCTAGTCTCTCATTGGTTCTCGCTATTCCTTTTCATCTTCCGCAGAAATTGCAAACTGGGCCAAACAGGAGGTTAAAGGGACTGATTCTCCAAGTCGGGAGAGTGTTAGTAAAGCGTCTGGAATGTTGCACCCGAGTACCAGGGGAGGAAATCTGAGACATATTTGAACACGTCTCCCGATCACATGGTTGATCATACTCTAGGTTCCACATGCATGTTTTAGCTGAAGGAAGAATACCTTAAACCTGGGTAGTTGAAACCCGTGGAATGGGTACCATGCAATATGACTTCAAAGGGTCTTCATTTGCTCACCGAACCTCTCCAATCCTATCACTGCTGCGTTTATGCCCCTGTACACGTGCTTGATTCTCTTTCGGAGACATAGCAATCCATAGGTTTTAAGATACTTACTAATCAGGTACATTCTTAGGCGTTTAATATGGGGTGTTGAGTCCATTTCGTTTAGCAAGGAGTAGCTCTTGTCTATTCCATATTTGGCTTAAGGAACTTTATCTGTGCTCATTTCAATCTCTGGTTTTATGCAGCGCCCCAACTCACCTTTCCCCTTAAGCAAGCATAAGTTGCTTTTCTAAATTTGAGACCCTGTTCTGTTTTGGAATTCAGTTCCTGTGTAGCCAAGTTTACATTCCGTGTATTAGTGATATCTTATGATGTTTCTTTTTCTGTGTGACTTATTTCAGTTAGAATCATCGTACCTGAATCCACTCATTGTGCTGTTAAGTGCCTGATGACATAGATTTCATTGATGAGTGATATTGCTTTGTAAGTAAATACCACAATTTCTTTATCCATTTTTCACTTTCTGCGATGTTGAACTTGTACTGTAAACGAGGTTCTTGTAAACAGAGGCGTCCCAAACTTTGGGGTGGCTGTGTCTTTTTTATTTTAATTTCGCTAAGCTATAGGACCATAAGTGGAAGTGCCCTAGGCTCTGTTGCTTTGGTTTTTAGATGTTTCAGGAAACACCATACACTTCTCCCGAGTGTCTGTTGGCAATTTACATCCCGCCCATCAGCATAACAAGGCTCCCAGTCCTCCATGGCCTGTCCTGCCTTTCTGGATTTTACACTTTTTTCAGATGGCCCTTTTGACCGGGGGGAAGTGAGACTTCATTGTAGTGCAGATTTCCTTTGCAAGCTTGCTTGGTTGGCCAAAAAGGGCGTATGCGTTTTTTCCTGAATATATTCAGGAAAAAACGCATACGCCCTTTTTGGCCAAGTGCATCATTGTGGACGTTCTGCCTCTTTTCCTATGCTTTCAATGCAATTCCAGTCTACCTCTTGAAATCGGTTTCCTGCAATTCTGCCCCGCTTTCAAGTCCTCTTGGCAGCCTTACTTCAGTCTATTTTTGGACGATAGCTGTCATTTATAACTGTGCAGGTTTGTGAATTACAGTGCCCCTGAGCTCCTTTCTTCAACTCGCTTTCTTTTGAGCTGGCCGCAACACCGCAGGATGGCTTCAGGCCCTAATCTGGTTCCGGCACGGCACGCTGAGCCTTTGGTTATTTCCTCTTCCTGGTGGGAAATGAGAGTTAAATTTGCCCGTCCAGCCACCTCCAGCTAGTCTCTCATTGGTTCTCGCTATTCCTTTTCATCTTCCGCAGAAATTGCAAACTGGGCCAAACAGGAGGTTAAAGGGACTGATTCTCCAAGTCGGGAGAGTGTTAGTAAAGCGTCTGGAATGTTGCACCCGAGTACCAGGGGAGGAAAACTGAGACATATTTGAACACGTCTCCCGATCACACGGTTGATCATACTCTAGGTTCCACATGCATGTTTTAGCTGAAGGAAGAATACCTTAAACCTGGGTAGTTGAAACCCGTGGAATGGGTACCATGTAATATGACTTCAAAGGGTCTTCATTTGCTCACCGAACCTCTCCAATCCTATCACTGCTGCGTTTATGCCCCTGTACACATGCTTGATTCTCTTTCAGAGACATAGCAATCCATAGGTTTTAAGATACTTACTAGTCAGGTACATTCTTAGGCGTTTAATATGCGGTGTTGAGTCCATTTCGTTGAGCAAGGAGTAGCTCTTGTCTATTCCATATTTGGCTTAAGGAACTTTATCTGTGCTCATTTCAATCTCTGGTTTTATGCAGCACCCCAACTCACCTTTCCTCTTAAGCAAGCATAAGTTGGTTTACTAAATTTGAGACCCTGTTCTGTTCTGTAATTCAGTTCCTGTGTAGCCAAGTTTACATTCCGTGTATTAGTGATATCTTATGATGTTTCTTTTTCTGTGTGACTTATTTCAGTTAGAATCATCATACCTGAATCCACTCATTGTGCTGCTAAGAGCCTGATGACATAGATTTCATTGCTGAGTGATATTGCTTTGTAAGTAAATACCACATCTTCTTTATCCATTTTTCACTTTCTGCGATGTTGAACTTGTACTGTAAACGAGGTTCTTGTAAACAGAGGCGTCCCAAACTTTGGGGTGGCTGTGTCTTTTTGATTTTAATTTCCCTAAGCTATAGGACCATAAGTGGAAGTGCCCTAGGCTCTGTTGCTTTGTTTTTTAGATGTTTCAGGAAACACCATACACTTCTCCCGAGTGTCTGTTGGCAATTTACATCCCGCCCATCAGCATAACAAGGCTCCCAGTTCTCCATGGCCTGTCCTGCCTTTCTGGATTTTACACTTTTTTCAGATGGCCCTTTTGACCGGGGGGAAGTGAGACTTCATTGTAGTGCAGATTTCCTTTGCAAGCTTGCTTGGTTGGCCAAAAAGGGCGTATGCGTTTTTTCCTGAATATATTCAGGAAAAAACGCATACGCCCTTTTTGGCCAAGTGCATCATTGTGGACGTTCTGCCTCTTTTCCTATGCTTTCAATGCAATTCCAGTCTACCTCCTGAAATCGGTTTCCTGCAATTCTGCTCCGCTTTCAAGTCCTCTTGGCAGCCTTACTTCAGTATATTTTTGGACGATAGCTGTCATTTATAACTCTGCAGGTTTGTGAATTACAGTGCCCCTGAGCTCCTTTCTTCAACTCACTTTCTTTTGAGCTGGCCGCAACACCGCAGGATGGCTTCAGGCCCTAATCTGGTTCCGGCACGGCACGCTGAGCCTTTGGTTATTTCCTCTTCCAGATGGGAAATGAGAGTTGAATTTGCCCGTCCAGACACCTCCAGCTAGTCTCTCATTGGTTCTCCCTATTCCTGTTCATCTTCCGCAGAAATTGCAAACTGGGCCAAACAGGAGGTTAAAGGCGCTGACTCTCCAAGTGGGGAGAGTGTTAGTAAAGCGTCTGGAATGTTGCACCCGAGTACCAGGGGAGGAAAACTGAGACATATTTGAACACGTCTCCCGTTCACACGGTTGATCATACTCTGGGTTCCACATGCATGTTTTAGCTGAAAGAAGAATACCTTAAACCTGGAGAGTTGAGACCCGTGGAATGGGTACCATGCAATATGACTTCAAAGGGTCTTCATTTGCTCACCAAACCTCTCCAATCCTATCACTGCTGCATTTATGCCCCTGTACACATGCTTGATTCTCTTTTGGAGTCATAGCAATCCATAGGTTTTAAGATACTTACTAGTCAGGTACATTCTTAGGCGTTTAATATGGGGTGTTGAGTCCATTTCGTTGAGCAAGGAGTAGCTCTTGTCTATTCCATATTTGGCTTAAGGAACTTTATCTGTGCTCATTTCAATCTCTGGTTTTATGCAGCACCCCAACTCACCTTTCCCCTTAAGCAAGCATAAGTTGGTTTTCTAAATTTGAGACCCTGTTCTGTTTTGGAATTCAGTTCCTGTGTAGCCAAGTTTACATTCCGTGTATTAGTGATATCTTATGATGTTTCTTTTTCTGTGTGACTTATTTCAGTTAGAATCATCGTACCTGAATCCACTCATTATGCTGCTACGGGCCTGATGACATAGATTTCATTGCTGAGTGATACTGCATTGTACGTAAGTACCACAAGTTCTTTATCCATTTTTCACTTTCTGTGATATTGAACTTGTACGGTAAACGAGGTTCTTGTAAACAGAGGCGTCCCAAACTTTGGGGTGGCTGTGTCTTTTTTATTTTAATTTCGCTAAGCTATAGGACCATAAGTGGAAGTGCCCTAGGCTCTGTTACTTTGGTTTTTAGATGTTTCAGGAAACACCATACTCTTCTCCCGAGTGTCTGTTGGCAATTTACATCCCGCCCATCAGCATAACAAGGCTCCCAGTCCTCCATGGCCTGTCCTGCCTTTCTGGATTTTACACTTTTTTCAGATGGCCCTTTTGACCGGGGGGAAGTGAGACTTCATTGTAGTGCAGATTTCCTTTGCAAGCTTGCTTGGTTGGCCAAAAAGGGCTTATGCGTTTTTTCCTGAATATATTCAGGGAAAAACGCATACGCCCTTTTTGGCCAAGTGCATCATTGTGGACGTTCTGCCTCTTTTCCTATGCTTTCAATGCAATTCCAGTCTACCTCTTGAAATCGGTTTCCTGCAATTCTGCCCTGCTTTCAAGTCCTCTTGGCAGCCTTACTTCAGTCTATTTTTGGACGATAGCTGTCATTTATAACTCTGCAGGTTTGTGAATTACAGTGCCCCTGAGCTCCTTTCTTCAACTCGCTTTCTTTTGAGCTGGCCGCAACACCGCAGGATGGCTTCAGGCCCTAATCTGGTTCCGGCACGGCACGCTGAGCCTTTGGTTATTTCCTCTTCCTGGTGGGAAATGAGAGTTAAATTTGCCCGTCCAGCCACTTCCAGCTAGTCTCTCATTGGTTCTCGCTATTCCTTTTCATCTTCCGCAGAAATTGCAA
Organism: Grampus griseus; assembly: GCF_964374135.1. NCBI lineage: Eukaryota > Metazoa > Chordata > Mammalia > Artiodactyla > Delphinidae > Grampus > Grampus griseus. The sequence continues at coordinate 391,959 of NW_028133168.1, read as the reverse complement.
ACTGGGCCAAACAGGAGGTTAAAGGGACTGATTCTCCAAGTCGGGAGAGTGTTAGTAAAGCGTCTGGAATGTTGCACCCGAGTACCAGGGGAGGAAAACTGAGACATATTTGAACACGTCTCCCGATCACACGGTTGATCATACTCTAGGTTCCACATGCATGTTTTAGCTGAAGGAAGAATACCTTAAACCTGGGTAGTTGAAACCCGTGGAATGGGTACCATGTAATATGACTTCAAAGGGTCTTCATTTGCTCACCGAACCTCTCCAATCCTATCACTGCTGCGTTTATGCCCCTGTACACATGCTTGATTCTCTTTCGGAGACATAGCAATCCATAGGTTTTAAGATACTTACTAGTCAGGTACATTCTTAGGCGTTTAATATGCGGTGTTGAGTCCATTTCGTTGAGCAAGGAGTAGCTCTTGTCTATTCCATATTTGGCTTAAGGAACTTTATCTGTGCTCATTTCAATCTCTGGTTTTATGCAGCGCCCCAACTCACCTTTCCCCTTAAGCAAGCATAAGTTGCTTTTCTAAATTTGAGACCCTGTTCTGTTTTGGAATTCAGTTCCTGTGTAGCCAAGTTTACATTCCGTGTATTAGTGATATCTTATGATGTTTCTTTTTCTGTGTGACTTATTTTAGTTAGAATCATCGTACCTGAATCCACTCATTGTTCTGTTAAGAGCCTGATGACATAGATTTCATTGCTGAGTGATATTGCTTTGTAAGTAAGTACCACAACTTCTTTATCCATTTTTCACTTTCTGCGATGTTGAACTTGTACTGTAAACGAGGTTCTTGTAAACAGAGGCGTCCCAAACTTTGGGGTGGCTGTGTCTTTTTTATTTTAATTTCGCTAAGCTATAGGACCATAAGTGGAAGTGCCCTAGGCTCTGTTGCTTTGGTTTTTAGATGTTTCAGGAAACACCATACACTTCTCCCGAGTGTCTGTTGGCAATTTACATCCCGCCCATCAGCATAACAAGGCTCCCAGTTCTCCATGGCCTGTCCTGCCTTTCTGGATTTTACACTTTTTTCAGATGGCCCTTTTGACCGGGGGGAAGTGAGACTTCATTGTAGTGCAGATTTCCTTTGCAAGCTTGCTTGGTTGGCCAAAAAGGGCGTATGCGTTTTTTCCTGAATATATTCAGGAAAAAACGCATACGCCCTTTTTGGCCAAGTGCATCATTGTGGACGTTCTGCCTCTTTTCCTATGCTTTCAATGCAATTCCAGTCTACCTCCTGAAATCGGTTTCCTGCAATTCTGCCCCGCTTTCAAGTCCTCTTGGCAGCCTTACTTCAGTATATTTTTGGACGATAGCTGTCATTTATAACTCTGCAGGTTTGTGAATTACAGTGCCCCTGAGCTCCTTTCTTCAACTCACTTTCTTTTGAGCTGGCCGCAACACCGCAGGATGGCTTCAGGCCCTAATCTTGTTCCGGCACGGCACGCTGAGCCTTTGGTTATTTCCTCTTCCAGATGGGAAATGAGAGTTGAATTTGCCCGTCCAGACACCTCCAGCTAGTCTCTCATTGGTTCTCCCTATTCCTGTTCATCTTCCGCAGAAATTGCAAACTGGGCCAAACAGGAGGTTAAAGGCGCTGACTCTCCAAGTGGGGAGAGTGTTAGTAAAGCGTCTGGAATGTTGCACCCGAGTACCAGGGGAGGAAAACTGAGACATATTTGAACACGTCTCCCGTTCACACGGTTGATCATACTCTGGGTTCCACATGCATGTTTTAGCTGAAAGAAGAATACCTTAAACCTGGAGAGTTGAGACCCGTGGAATGGGTACCATGCAATATGACTTCAAAGGGTCTTCATTTGCTCACCAAACCTCTCCAATCCTATCACTGCTGCATTTATGCCCCTGTACACATGCTTGATTCTCTTTTGGAGTCATAGCAATCCATAGGTTTTAAGATACTTACTAGTCAGGTACATTCTTAGGCGTTTAATATGGGGTGTTGAGTCCATTTCGTTGAGCAAGGAGTAGCTCTTGTCTATTCCATATTTGGCTTAAGGAACTTTATCTGTGCTCATTTCAATCTCTGGTTTTATGCAGCACCCCAACTCACCTTTCCCCTTAAGCAAGCATAAGTTGGTTTTCTAAATTTGAGACCCTGTTCTGTTTTGGAATTCAGTTCCTGTGTAGCCAAGTTTACATTCCGTGTATTAGTGATATCTTATGATGTTTCTTTTTCTGTGTGACTTATTTCAGTTAGAATCATCGTACCTGAATCCACTCATTATGCTGCTACGGGCCTGATGACATAGATTTCATTGCTGAGTGATACTGCATTGTACGTAAGTACCACAAGTTCTTTATCCATTTTTCACTTTCTGTGATATTGAACTTGTACGGTAAACGAGGTTCTTGTAAACAGAGGCGTCCCAAACTTTGGGGTGGCTGTGTCTTTTTTATTTTAATTTCGCTAAGCTATAGGACCATAAGTGGAAGTGCCCTAGGCTCTGTTACTTTGGTTTTTAGATGTTTCAGGAAACACCATACTCTTCTCCCGAGTGTCTGTTGGCAATTTACATCCCGCCCATCAGCATAACAAGGCTCCCAGTCCTCCATGGCCTGTCCTGCCTTTCTGGATTTTACACTTTTTTCAGATGGCCCTTTTGACCGGGGGGAAGTGAGACTTCATTGTAGTGCAGATTTCCTTTGCAAGCTTGCTTGGTTGGCCAAAAAGGGCGTATGCGTTTTTTCCTGAATATATTCAGGGAAAAACGCATACGCCCTTTTTGGCCAAGTGCATCATTGTGGACGTTCTGCCTCTTTTCCTATGCTTTCAATGCAATTCCAGTCTACCTCTTGAAATCGGTTTCCTGCAATTCTGCCCTGCTTTCAAGTCCTCTTGGCAGCCTTACTTCAGTCTATTTTTGGACGATAGCTGTCATTTATAACTCTGCAGGTTTGTGAATTACAGTGCCCCTGAGCTCCTTTCTTCAACTCGCTTTCTTTTGAGCTGGCCGCAACACCGCAGGATGGCTTCAGGCCCTAATCTGGTTCCGGCACGGCACGCTGAGCCTTTGGTTATTTCCTCTTCCTGGTGGGAAATGAGAGTTAAATTTGCCCGTCCAGCCACCTCCAGCTAGTCTCTCATTGGTTCTCGCTATTCCTTTTCATCTTCCGCAGAAATTGCAAACTGGGCCAAACAGGAGGTTAAAGGGACTGATTCTCCAAGTCGGGAGAGTGTTAGTAAAGCGTCTGGAATGTTGCACCCGAGTACCAGGGGAGGAAAACTGAGACATATTTGAACACGTCTCCCGATCACACGGTTGATCATACTCTAGGTTCCACATGTTTGTTTTAGCTGAAGGAAGAATACCTTAAACCTGGGTAGTTGAAACCCGTGGAATGGGTACCATGTAATATGACTTCAAAGGGTCTTCATTTGCTCACCGAACCTCTCCAATCCTATCACTGCTGCGTTTATGCCCCTGTACACATGCTTGATTCTCTTTCGGAGACATAGCAATCCATAGGTTTTAAGATACTTACTAGTCAGGTACATTCTTAGGCGTTTAATATGCGGTGTTGAGTCCATTTCGTTGAGCAAGGAGTAGCTCTTGTCTATTCCATATTTGGCTTAAGGAACTTTATCTGTGCTCATTTCAATCTCTGGTTTTATGCAGCACCCCAACTCACCTTTCCTCTTAAGCAAGCATAAGTTGGTTTTCTAAATTTGAGACCCTGTTCTGTTCTGTAATTCAGTTCCTGTGTAGCCAAGTTTACATTCCGTGTATTAGTGATATCTTATGATGTTTCTTTTTCTGTGTGACTTATTTCAGTTAGAATCATCATACCTGAATCCACTCATTGTGCTGCTAAGAGCCTGATGACATAGATTTCATTGCTGAGTGATATTGCTTTGTAAGTAAATACCACATCTTCTTTATCCATTTTTCACTTTCTGCGATGTTGAACTTGTACTGTAAACGAGGTTCTTGTAAACAGAGGCGTCCCAAACTTTGGGGTGGCTGTGTCTTTTTGATTTTAATTTCCCTAAGCTATAGGACCATAAGTGGAAGTGCCCTAGGCTCTGTTGCTTTGTTTTTTAGATGTTTCAGGAAACACCATACACTTCTCCCGAGTGTCTGTTGGCAATTTACATCCCGCCCATCAGCATAACAAGGCTCCCAGTTCTCCATGGCCTGTCCTGCCTTTCTGGATTTTACACTTTTTTCAGATGGCCCTTTTGACCGGGGGGAAGTGAGACTTCATTGTAGTGCAGATTTCCTTTGCAAGCTTGCTTGGTTGGCCAAAAAGGGCGTATGCGTTTTTTCCTGAATATATTCAGGAAAAAACACATACGCCCTTTTTGGCCAAGTGCATCATTGTGGACGTTCTGCCTCTTTTCCTATGCTTTCAATGCAATTCCAGTCTACCTCCTGAAATCGGTTTCCTGCAATTCTGCCCCGCTTTCAAGTCCTCTTGGCAGCCTTACTTCAGTCTATTTTTGGACGATAGCTGTCATTTATAACTCTGCAGGTTTGTGAATTACAGTGCCCCTGAGCTCCTTTCTTCAACTCACTTTCTTTTGAGCTGGCCGCAACACCGCAGGATGGCTTCAGGCCCTAATCTGGTTCCGGCACGGCACGCTGAGCCTTTGGTTATTTCCTCTTCCAGATGGGAAATGAGAGTTAAATTTGCCCGTCCAGACACCTCCAGCTAGTCTCTCATTGGTTCTCCCTATTCCTGTTCATCTTCCGCAGAAATTGCAAACTGGGCCAAACAGGAGGTTAAAGGCGCTGACTCTCCAAGTGGGGAGAGTGTTAGTAAAGCGTCTGGAATGTTGCACCCGAGTACCAGGGGAGGAAAACTGAGACATATTTGAACACGTCTCCCGTTCACACGGTTGATCATACTCTGGGTTCCACATGCATGTTTTAGCTGAAGGAAGAATACCTTAAACCTGGAGAGTTGAGACCCGTGGAATGGGTACCATGCAATATGACTTCAAAGGGTCTTCATTTGCTCACCAAACCTCTCCAATCCTATCACTGCTGCATTTATGCCCCTGTACACATGCTTGATTCTCTTTCGGAGACATAGCAATCCATAGGTTTTAAGATACTTACTAGTCAGGTACATTCTTAGGCGTTTAATATGGGGTGTTGAGTCCATTTCGTTGAGCAAGGAGTAGCTCTTGTCTATTCCATATTTGGCTTAAGGAACTTTATCTGTGCTCATTTCAATCTCTGGTTTTATGCAGCACCCCAACTCACCTTTCCCCTTAAGCAAGCATAAGTTGGTTTTCTAAATTTGAGACCCTGTTCTGTTTTGGAATTCAGTTCCTGTGTAGCCAAGTTTACATTCCGTGTATTAGTGATATCTTATGATGTTTCTTTTTCTGTGTGACTTATTTCAGTTAGAATCATCGTACCTGAATCCACTCATTATGCTGCTACGGGCCTGATGACATAGATTTCATTGCTGAGTGATACTGCATTGTACGTAAGTACCACAAGTTCTTTATCCATTTTTCACTTTCTGTGATATTGAACTTGTACGGTAAACGAGGTTCTTGTAAACAGAGGCGTCCCAAACTTTGGGGTGGCTGTGTCTTTTTTATTTTAATTTCGCTAAGCTATAGGACCATAAGTGGAAGTGCCCTAGGCTCTGTTGCTTTGGTTTTTAGATGTTTCAGGAAACACCATACACTTCTCCCGAGTGTCTGTTGGCAATTTACATCCCGCCCATCAGCATAACAAGGCTCCCAGTCCTCCATGGCCTGTCCTGCCTTTCTGGATTTTACACTTTTTTCAGATGGCCCTTTTGACCGGGGGGAAGTGAGACTTCATTGTAGTGCAGATTTCCTTTGCAAGCTTGCTTGGTTGGCCAAAAAGGGCGTATGCGTTTTTTCCTGAATATATTCAGGAAAAAACGCATACGCCCTTTTTGGCCAAGTGCATCATTGTGGACGTTCTGCCTCTTTTCCTATGCTTTCAATGCAATTCCAGTCTACCTCTTGAAATCGGTTTCCTGCAATTCTGCCCTGCTTTCAAGTCCTCTTGGCAGCCTTACTTCAGTCTATTTTTGGACGATAGCTGTCATTTATAACTCTGCAGGTTTGTGAATTACAGTGCCCCTGAGCTCCTTTCTTCAACTCGCTTTCTTTTGAGCTGGCCGCAACACCGCAGGATGGCTTCAGGCCCTAATCTGGTTCCGGCACGGCACGCTGAGCCTTTGGTTATTTCCTCTTCCTGGTGGGAAATGAGAGTTAAATTTGCCCGTCCAGCCACCTCCAGCTAGTCTCTCATTGGTTCTCGCTATTCCTTTTCATCTTCCGCAGAAATTGCAAACTGGGCCAAACAGGAGGTTAAAGGGACTGATTCTCCAAGTCGGGAGAGTGTTAGTAAAGCGTCTGGAATGTTGCACCCGAGTACCAGGGGAGGAAAACTGAGACATATTTGAAAACGTCTCCCGATCACACGGTTGATCATACTCTAGGTTCCACATGCATGTTTTAGCTGAAGGAAGAATACCTTAAACCTGGGTAGTTGAAACCCGTGGAATGGGTACCATGCAATATGACTTCAAAGGGTCTTCATTTGCTCACCGAACCTCTCCAATCCTATCACTGCTGCGTTTATGCCCCTGTACACATGCTTGATTCTCTTTCGGAGACATAGCAATCCATAGCTTTTAAGATACTTACTAGTCAGGTACATTCTTAGGCGTTTAATATGGGGTGTTGAGTCCATTTCGTTGAGCAAGGAGTAGCTCTTGTCTATTCCATATTTGGCTTAAGGAACTTTATCTGTGCTCATTTCAATCTCTGGTTTTATGCAGCGCCCCAACTCACCTTTCCCCTTAAGCAAGCATAAGTTGCTTTTCTAAATTTGAGACCCTGTTCTGTTTTGGAATTCAGTTCCTGTGTAGCCAAGTTTACATTCCGTGTATTAGTGATATCTTATGATGTTTCTTTTTCTGTGTGACTTATTTCAGTTAGAATCATCGTACCTGAATCCACTCATTGTTCTGTTAAGAGCCTGATGACATAGATTTCATTGCTGAGTGATATTGCTTTGTAAGTAAGTACCACAACTTCTTTATCCATTTTTCACTTTCTGCGATGTTGAACTTGTACTGTAAACGAGGTTCTTGTAAACAGAGGCGTCCCAAACTTTGGGGTGGCTGTGTCTTTTTTATTTTAATTTCGCTAAGCTATAGGACCATAAGTGGAAGTGCCCTAGGCTCTGTTGCTTTGGTTTTTAGATGTTTCAGGAAACACCATACACTTCTCCCGAGTGTCTGTTGGCAATTTACATCCCGCCCATCAGCATAACAAGGCTCCCAGTCCTCCATGGCCTGTCCTGCCTTTCTGGATTTTACACTTTTTTCAGATGGCCCTTTTGACCGGGGGGAAGTGAGACTTCATTGTAGTGCAGATTTCCTTTGCAAGCTTGCTTGGTTGGCCAAAAAGGGCATATGTGTTTTTTCCTGAATATATTCAGGAAAAAACGCATACGCCCTTTTTGGCCAAGTGCATCATTGTGGACGTTCTGCCTCTTTTCCTATGCTTTCAATGCAATTCCAGTCTACCTCTTGAAATCGGTTTCCTGCAATTCTGCCCCGCTTTCAAGTCCTCTTGGCAGCCTTACTTCAGTCTATTTTTGGACGATAGCTGTCATTTATAACTCTGCAGGTTTGTGAATTACAGTGCCCCTGAGCTCCTTTCTTCAACTCGCTTTCTTGTGACCTGGCCGCAACACCGCAGGATGGCTTCAGGCCCTAATCTGGTTCCGGCACGGCTCGCTGAGCCTTTGGTTATTTCCTCTTCCTGGTGGGAAATGAGAGTTAAATTTGCCCGTCCAGCCACCTCCAGCTAGTCTCTCATTGGTTCTCACTATTCCTTTTCATCTTCCGCAGAAATTGCAAACTGGGCCAAACAGGAGGTTAAAGGGACTGATTCTCCAAGTCGGGAGAGTGTTAGTAAAGCGTCTGGAATGTTGCACCCGAGTACCAGGGGAGGAAAACTGAGACATATTTGAACACGTCTCCCGATCACATGGTTGATCATACTCTAGGTTCCACATGCATGTTTTAGCTGAAGGAAGAATACCTTAAACCTGGGTAGTTGAAACCCGTGGAATGGGTACCATGCAATATGACTTCAAAGGGTCTTCATTTGCTCACCGAACCTCTCCAATCCTATCACTGCTGCGTTTATGCCCCTGTACACATGCTTGATTCTCTTTCGGAGACATAGCAATCCATAGGTTTTAAGATACTTACTAGTCAGGTACATTCTTAGGCGTTTAATATGCGGTGTTGAGTCCATTTCGTTGAGCAAGGAGTAGCTCTTGTCTATTCCATATTTGGCTTAAGGAACTTTATCTGTGCTCATTTCAATCTCTGGTTTTATGCAGCACCCCAACTCACCTTTCCTCTTAAGCAAGCATAAGTTGGTTTTCTAAATTTGAGACCCTGTTCTGTTCTGTAATTCAGTTCCTGTGTAGCCAAGTTTACATTCCGTGTATTAGTGATATCTTATGATGTTTCTTTTTCTGTGTGACTTATTTCAGTTAGAATCATCATACCTGAATCCACTCATTGTGCTGCTAAGAGCCTGATGACATAGATTTCATTGCTGAGTGATATTGCTTTGTAAGTAAATACCACATCTTCTTTATCCATTTTTCACTTTCTGCGATGTTGAACTTGTACTGTAAACGAGGTTCTTGTAAACAGAGGCGTCCCAAACTTTGGGGTGGCTGTGTCTTTTTGATTTTAATTTCCCTAAGCTATAGGACCATAAGTGGAAGTGCCCTAGGCTCTGTTGCTTTGTTTTTTAGATGTTTCAGGAAACACCATACACTTCTCCCGAGTGTCTGTTGGCAATTTACATCCCGCCCATCAGCATAACAAGGCTCCCAGTTCTCCATGGCCTGTCCTGCCTTTCTGGATTTTACACTTTTTTCAGATGGCCCTTTTGACCGGGGGGAAGTGAGACTTCATTGTAGTGCAGATTTCCTTTGCAAGCTTGCTTGGTTGGCCAAAAAGGGCGTATGCGTTTTTTCCTGAATATATTCAGGAAAAAACGCATACGCCCTTTTTGGCCAAGTGCATCATTGTGGACGTTCTGCCTCTTTTCCTATGCTTTCAATGCAATTCCAGTCTACCTCCTGAAATCGGTTTCCTGCAATTCTGCCCCGCTTTCAAGTCCTCTTGGCAGCCTTACTTCAGTCTATTTTTGGACGATAGCTGTCATTTATAACTCTGCAGGTTTGTGAATTACAGTGCCCCTGAGCTCCTTTCTTCAACTCGCTTTCTTTTGAGCTGGCCGCAACACCGCAGGATGGCTTCAGGCCCTAATCTGGTTCCGGCACGGCACGCTGAGCCTTTGGTTATTTCCTCTTCCTGGTGGGAAATGAGAGTTAAATTTGCCCGTCCAGCCACCTCCAGCTAGTCTCTCATTGGTTCTCGCTATTCCTTTTCATCTTCCGCAGAAATTGCAAACTGGGCCAAACAGGAGGTTAAAGGGACTGATTCTCCAAGTCGGGAGAGTGTTAGTAAAGCGTCTGGAATGTTGCACCCGAGTACCAGGGGAGGAAAACTGAGACATATTTGAACACGTCTCCCGATCACATGGTTGATCATACTCTAGGTTCCACATGCATGTTTTAGCTGAAGGAAGAATACCTTAAACCTGGGTAGTTGAAACCCATGGAATGGGTACCATGCAATATGACTTCAAAGGGTCTTCATTTGCTCACCGAACCTCTCCAATCCTATCACTGCTGCGTTTATGCCCCTGTACACATGCTTGATTCTCTTTCGGAGACATAGCAATCCATAGGTTTTAAGATACTTACTAGTCAGGTACATTCTTAGGCGTTTAATATGGGGTTTTGAGTCCATTTCGTTGAGCAAGGAGTAGCTCTTGTCTATTCCATATTTGGCTTAAGGAACTTTATCTGTGCTCATTTCAATCTCTGGTTTTATGCAGCGCCCCAACTCACCTTTCCCCTTAAGCAAGCATAAGTTGCTTTTCTAAATTTGAGACCCTGTTCTGTTTTGGAATTCAGTTCCTGTGTAGCCAAGTTTACATTCCGTGTATTAGTGATATCTTATGATGTTTCTTTTTCTGTGTGACTTATTTCAGTTAGAATCATCGTACCTGAATCCACTCATTGTTCTGTTAAGAGCCTGATGACATAGATTTCATTGCTGAGTGATATTGCTTTGTAAGTAAGTACCACAACTTCTTTATCCATTTTTCACTTTCTGCGATGTTGAACTTGTACTGTAAACGAGGTTCTTGTAAACAGAGGCGTCCCAAACTTTGGGGTGGCTGTGTCTTTTTTATTTTAATTTCGCTAAGCTATAGGACCATAAGTGGAAGTGCCCTAGGCTCTGTTGCTTTGGTTTTTAGATGTTTCAGGAAACACCATACACTTATCCCGAGTGTCTGTTGGCAATTTACATCCCGCCCATCAGCATAACAAGGCTCCCAGTCCTCCATGGCCTGTCCTGCCTTTCTGGATTTTACACTTTTTTCAGATGGCCCTTTTGACCGGGGGGAAGTGAGACTTCATTGTAGTGCAGATTTCCTTTGCAAGCTTGCTTGGTTGGCCAAAAAGGGCGTATGCGTTTTTTCCTGAATATATTCAGGAAGAAACGCATACGCCCTTTTTGGCCAAGTGCATCATTGTGGACGTTCTGCCTCTTTTCCTATGCTTTCAATGCAATTCCAGTCTACCTCTTGAAATCGGTTTCCTGCAATTCTGCCCCGCTTTCAAGTCCTCTTGGCAGCCTTACTTCAGTCTATTTTTGGACGATAGCTGTCATTTATAACTCTGCAGGTTTGTGAATTACAGTGCCCCTGAGCTCCTTTCTTCAACTCGCTTTCTTTTGAGCTGGCCGCAACACCGCAGGATGGCTTCAGGCCCTAATCTGGTTCCGGCACGGCACGCTGAGCCTTTGGTTATTTCCTCTTCCTGGTGGGAAATGAGAGTTAAATTTGCCCGTCCAGCCACCTCCAGCTAGTCTCTCATTGGTTCTCGCTATTCCTTTTCATCTTCCGCAGAAATTGCAAACTGGGCCAAACAGGAGGTTAAAGGGACTGATTCTCCAAGTCGGGAGAGTGTTAGTAAAGCGTCTGGAATGTTGCACCCGAGTACCAGGGGAGGAAAACTGAGACATATTTGAACACGTCTCCCGATCACTCGGTTGATCATACTCTAGGTTCCACATGCATGTTTTAGCTGAAGGAAGAATACCTTAAACCTGGGTAGTTGAAACCCGTGGAATGGGTACCATGTAATATGACTTCAAAGGGTCTTCATTTGCTCACCGAACCTCTCCAATCCTATCACTGCTGCGTTTATGCCCCTGTACACATGCTTGATTGTCTTTCGGAGACATAGCAATCCATAGGTTTTAAGATACTTACTAGTCAGGTACATTCTTAGGCGTTTAATATGCGGTGTTGAGTCCATTTCGTTGAGCAAGGAGTAGCTCTTGTCTATTCCATATTTGGCTTAAGGAACTTTATCTGTGCTCATTTCAATCTCTGGTTTTATGCAGCACCCCAACTCACCTTTCCTCTTAAGCAAGCATAAGTTGGTTTTCTAAATTTGAGACCCTGTTCTGTTCTGTAATTCAGTTCCTGTGTAGCCAAGTTTACATTCCGTGTATTAGTGATATCTTATGATGTTTCTTTTTCTGTGTGACTTATTTCAGTTAGAATCATCATACCTGAATCCACTCATTGTGCTGCTAAGAGCCTGATGACATAGATTTCATTGCTGAGTGATACTGCATTGTACATAAGTACCACAAGTTCTTTATCCATTTTTCACTTTCTGTGATATTGAACTTGTACGGTAAACGAGGTTCTTGTAAACAGAGGCGTCCCAAACTTTGGGGTGGCTGTGTCTTTTTGATTTTAATTTCCCTAAGCTATAGGACCATAAGTGGAAGTGCCCTAGGCTCTGTTGCTTTGTTTTTTAGATGTTTCAGGAAACACCATACACTTCTCCCGAGTGTCTGTTGGCAATTTACATCCCGCCCATCAGCATAACAAGGCTCCCAGTTCTCCATGGCCTGTCCTGCCTTTCTGGATTTTACACTTTTTTCAGATGGCCCTTTTGACCGGGGGGAAGTGAGACTTCATTGTAGTGCAGATTTCCTTTGCAAGTTTGCTTGGTTGGCCAAAAAGTGCGTATGCGTTTTTTCCTGAATATATTCAGGAAAAAACGCATACGCCCTTTTTGGCCAAGTGCATCATTGTGGACGTTCTGCCTCTTTTCCTATGCTTTCAATGCAATTCCAGTCTACCTCCTGAAATCGGTTTCCTGCAATTCTGCCCCGCTTTCAAGTCCTCTTGGCAGCCTTACTTCAGTCTATTTTTGGACGATAGCTGTCATTTATAACTCTGCAGGTTTGTGAATTACAGTGCCCCTGAGCTCCTTTCTTCAACTCACTTTCTTTTGAGCTGGCCGCAACACCGCAGGATGGCTTCAGGCCCTAATCTGGTTCCGGCACGGCACGCTGAGCCTTTGGTTATTTCCTCTTCCAGATGGGAAATGAGAGTTAAATTTGCCCGTCCAGACACCTCCAGCTAGTCTCTCATTGGTTCTCCCTATTCCTGTTCATCTTCCGCAGAAATTGCAAACTGGGCCAAACAGGAGGTTAAAGGCGCTGACTCTCCAAGTGGGGAGAGTGTTAGTAAAGCGTCTGGAATGTTGCACCCGAGTACCAGGGGAGGAAAACTGAGACATATTTGAACACGTCTCCCGTTCACACGGTTGATCATACTCTGGGTTCCACATGCATGTTTTAGCTGAAGGAAGAATACCTTAAACCTGGAGAGTTGAGACCCGTGGAATGGGTACCATGCAATATGACTTCAAAGGGTCTTCATTTGCTCACCAAACCTCTCCAATCCTATCACTGCTGCATTTATGCCCCTGTACACATGCTTGATTCTCTTTCGGAGACATAGCAATCTATAGGTTTTAAGATACTTACTAGTCAGGTACATTCTTAGGCGTTTAATATGGGGTGTTGAGTCCATTTCGTTGAGCAAGGAGTAGCTCTTGTCTATTCCATATTTGGCTTAAGGAACTTTATCTGTGCTCATTTCAATCTCTGGTTTTATGCAGCACCCCAACTCACCTTTCCCCTTAAGCAAGCATAAGTTGGTTTTCTAAATTTGAGACCCTGTTCTGTTTTGGAATTCAGTTCCTGTGTAGCCAAGTTTACATTCCGTGTATTAGTGATATCTTATGATGTTTCTTTTTCTGTGTGACTTATTTCAGTTAGAATCATCGTACCTGAATCCACTCATTATGCTGCTACGGGCCTGATGACATAGATTTCATTGCTGAGTGATACTGCATTGTACGTAAGTACCACAAGTTCTTTATCCATTTTTCACTTTCTGTGATATTGAACTTGTACGGTAAACGAGGTTCTTGTAAACAGAGGCGTCCCAAACTTTGGGGTGGCTGTGTCTTTTTTATTTTAATTTCGCTAAGCTATAGGACCATAAGTGGAAGTGCCCTAGGCTCTGTTGCTTTGGTTTTTAGATGTTTCAGGAAACACCATACACTTCTCCCGAGTGTCTGTTGGCAATTTACATCCCGCCCATCAGCATAACAAGGCTCCCAGTCCTCCATGGCCTGTCCTGCCTTTCTGGATTTTACACTTTTTTCAGATGGCCCTTTTGACCGGGGGGAAGTGAGACTTCATTGTAGTGCAGATTTCCTTTGCAAGCTTGCTTGGTTGGCCAAAAAGGGCGTATGCGTTTTTTCCTGAATATATTCAGGAAAAAACGCATACGCCCTTTTTGGCCAAGTGCATCATTGTGGACGTTCTGCCTCTTTTCCTATGCTTTCAATGCAATTCCAGTCTACCTCTTGAAATCGGTTTCCTGCAATTCTGCCCTGCTTTCAAGTCCTCTTGGCAGCCTTACTTCAGTCTATTTTTGGACGATAGCTGTCATTTATAACTCTGCAGGTTTGTGAATTACAGTGCCCCTGAGCTCCTTTCTTCAACTCGCTTTCTTTTGAGCTGGCCGCAACACCGCAGGATGGCTTCAGGCCCTAATCTGGTTCCGGCACGGCACGCTGAGCCTTTGGTTATTTCCTCTTCCTGGTGGGAAATGAGAGTTAAATTTGCCCGTCCAGCCACCTCCAGCTAGTCTCTCATTGGTTCTCGCTATTCCTTTTCATCTTCCGCAGAAATTGCAAACTGGGCCAAACAGGAGTTTAAAGGGACTGATTCTCCAAGTCGGGAGAGTGTTAGTAAAGCGTCTGGAATGTTGCACCCGAGTACCAGGGGAGGAAAACTGAGACATATTTGAAAACGTCTCCCGATCACACGGTTGATCATACTCTAGGTTCCACATGCATGTTTTAGCTGAAGGAAGAATACCTTAAACCTGGGTAGTTGAAACCCGTGGAATGGGTACCATGCAATATGACTTCAAAGGGTCTTCATTTGCTCACCGAACCTCTCCAATCCTATCACTGCTGCGTTTATGCCCCTGTACACATGCTTGATTCTCTTTCGGAGACATAGCAATCCATAGGTTTTAAGATACTTACTAGTCAGGTACATTCTTAGGCGTTTAATATGCGGTGTTGAGTCCATTTCGTTGAGCAAGGAGTAGCTCTTGTCTATTCCATATTTGGCTTAAGGAACTTTATCTGTGCTCATTTCAATCTCTGGTTTTATGCAGGGCCCCAACTCACCTTTCCCCTTAAGCAAGCATAAGTTGCTTTTCTAAATTTGAGACCCTGTTCTGTTTTGGAATTCAGTTCCTGTGTAGCCAAGTTTACATTCCGTGTATTAGTGATATCTTATGATGTTTCTTTTTCTGTGTGACTTATTTCAGTTAGAATCATCGTACCTGAATCCACTCATTGTTCTGTTAAGAGCCTGATGACATAGATTTCATTGCTGAGTGATATTGCTTTGTAAGTAAGTACCACAACTTCTTTATCCATTTTTCACTTTCTGCGATGTTGAACTTGTACTGTAAACGAGGTTCTTGTAAACAGAGGTGTCCCAAACTTTGGGGTGGCTGTGTCTTTTTTATTTTAATTTCGCTAAGCTATAGGACCATAAGTGGAAGTGCCCTAGGCTCTGTTGCTTTGGTTTTTAGATGTTTCAGGAAACACCATACACTTCTCCCGAGTGTCTGTTGGCAATTTACATCCCGCCCATCAGCATAACAAGGCTCCCAGTCCTCCATGGCCTGTCCTGCCTTTCTGGATTTTACACTTTTTTCAGATGGCCCTTTTGACCGGGGGGAAGTGAGACTTCATTGTAGTGCAGATTTCCTTTGCAAGCTTGCTTGGTTGGCCAAAAAGGGCGTATGCGTTTTTTCCTGAATATATTCAGGAAAAAACGCATACGCCCTTTTTGGCCAAGTGCATCATTGTGGACGTTCTGCCTCTTTTCCTATGCTTTCAATGCAATTCCAGTCTACCTCTTGAAATCGGTTTCCTGCAATTCTGCCCCGCTTTCAAGTCCTCTTGGCAGCCTTACTTCAGTCTATTTTTGGACGATAGCTGTCATTTATAACTCTGCAGGTTTGTGAATTACAGTGCCCCTGAGCTCCTTTCTTCAACTCGCTTTCTTTTGACCTGGCCGCAACACCGCAGGATGGCTTCAGGCCCTAATCTGGTTCCGGCACGGCTCGCTGAGCCTTTGGTTATTTCCTCTTCCTGGTGGGAAATGAGAGTTAAATTTGCCCGTCCAGCCACCTCCAGCTAGTCTCTCATTGGTTCTCGCTATTCCTTTTCATCTTCCGCAGAAATTGCAAACTGGGCCAAACAGGAGGTTAAAGGGACTGATTCTCCAAGTCGGGAGAGTGTTAGTAAAGCGTCTGGAATGTTGCACCCGAGTACCAGGGAAGGAAAACTGAGACATATTTGAACACGTCTCCCGATCACATGGTTGATCATACTCTAGGTTCCACATGCATGTTTTAGCTGAAGGAAGAATACCTTAAACCTGGGTAGTTGAAACCCGTGGAATGGGTACCATGCAATATGACTTCAAAGGGTCTTCATTTGCTCACCGAACCTCTCCAATCCTATCACTGCTGCGTTTATGCCCCTGTACACATGCTTGATTCTCTTTCGGAGACATAGCAATCCATAGGTTTTAAGATACTTACTAGTCAGGTACATTCTTAGGCGTTTAATATGCGGTGTTGAGTCCATTTCGTTGAGCAAGGAGTAGCTCTTGTCTATTCCATATTTGGCTTAAGGAACTTTATCTGTGCTCATTTCAATCTCTGGTTTTATGCAGCACCCCAACTCACCTTTCCTCTTAAGCAAGCATAAGTTGGTTTTCTAAATTTGAGACCCTGTTCTGTTCTGTAATTCAGTTCCTGTGTAGCCAAGTTTACATTCCGTGTATTAGTGATATCTTATGATGTTTCTTTTTCTGTGTGACTTATTTCAGTTAGAATCATCATACCTGAATCCACTCATTGTGCTGCTAAGAGCCTGATGACATAGATTTCATTGCTGAGTGATATTGCTTTGTAAGTAAATACCACATCTTCTTTATCCATTTTTCACTTTCTGCGATGTTGAACTTGTACTGTAAACGAGGTTCTTGTAAACAGAGGCGTCCCAAACTTTGGGGTGGCTGTGTCTTTTTGATTTTAATTTCCCTAAGCTATAGGACCATAAGTGGAAGTGCCCTAGGCTCTGTTGCTTTGGTTTTTAGATGTTTCAGGAAACACCATACACTTCTCCCGAGTGTCTGTTGGCAATTTACATCCCGCCCATCAGCATAACAAGGCTCCCAGTTCTCCATGGCCTGTCCTGCCTTTCTGGATTTTACACTTTTTTCAGATGGCCCTTTTGACCGGGGGGAAGTGAGACTTCATTGTAGTGCAGATTTCCTTTGCAAGCTTGCTTGGTTGGCCAAAAAGGGCGTATGCGTTTTTTCCTGAATATATTCAGGAAAAAACGCATACGCCCTTTTTGGCCAAGTGCATCATTGTGGACGTTCTGCCTCTTTTCCTATGCTTTCAATGCAATTCCAGTCTACCTCCTGAAATTGGTTTCCTGCAATTCTGCCCCGCTTTCAAGTCCTCTTGGCAGCCTTACTTCAGTCTATTTTTGGACGATAGCTGTCATTTATAACTCTGCAGGTTTGTGAATTACAGTGCCCCTGAGCTCCTTTCTTCAACTCACTTTCTTTTGAGCTGGCCGCAACACCGCAGGATGGCTTCAGGCCCTAATCTGGTTCCGGCACGGCACGCTGAGCCTTTGGTTATTTCCTCTTCCTGGTGGGAAATGAGAGTTAAATTTGCCCGTCCAGCCACCTCCAGCTAGTCTCTCATTGGTTCTCGCTATTCCTTTTCATCTTCCGCAGAAATTGCAAACTGGGCCAAACAGGAGGTTAAAGGGACTGATTCTCCAAGTCGGGAGAGTGTTAGTAAAGCGTCTGGAATGTTGCACCCGAGTACCAGGGGAGGAAAACTGAGACATATTTGAACACGTCTCCCGATCACATGGTTGATCATACTCTAGGTTCCACATGCATGTTTTAGCTGAAGGAAGAATACCTTAAACCTGGGTAGTTGAAACCCATGGAATGGGTACCATGCAATATGACTTCAAAGGGTCTTCATTTGCTCACCGAACCTCTCCAATCCTATCACTGCTGCGTTTATGCCCCTGTACACATGCTTGATTCTCTTTCGGAGACATAGCAATCCATAGGTTTTAAGATACTTACTAGTCAGGTACATTCTTAGGCGTTTAATATGGGGTGTTGAGTCCATTTCGTTGAGCAAGGAGTAGCTCTTGTCTATTCCATATTTGGCTTAAGGAACTTTATCTGTGCTCATTTCAATCTCTGGTTTTATGCAGGGCCCCAACTCACCTTTCCCCTTAAGCAAGCATAAGTTGCTTTTCTAAATTTGAGACCCTGTTCTGTTTTGGAATTCAGTTCCTGTGTAGCCAAGTTTACATTCCGTGTATTAGTGATATCTTATGATGTTTCTTTTTCTGTGTGACTTATTTCAGTTAGAATCATCGTACCTGAATCCACTCATTGTTCTGTTAAGAGCCTGATGACATAGATTTCATTGCTGAGTGATATTGCTTTGTAAGTAAGTACCACAACTTCTTTATCCATTTTTCACTTTCTGCGATGTTGAACTTGTACTGTAAACGAGGTTCTTGTAAACAGAGGCGTCCCAAACTTTGGGGTGGCTGTGTCTTTTTTATTTTAATTTCGCTAAGCTATAGGACCATAAGTGGAAGTGCCCTAGGCTCTGTTGCTTTGGTTTTTAGATGTTTCAGGAAACACCATACACTTCTCCCGAGTGTCTGTTGGCAATTTACATCCCGCCCATCAGCATAACAAGGCTCCCAGTCCTCCATGGCCTGTCCTGCCTTTCTGGATTTTACACTTTTTTCAGATGGCCCTTTTGACCGGGGGGAAGTGAGACTTCATTGTAGTGCAGATTTCCTTTGCAAGCTTGCTTGGTTGGCCAAAAAGGGCGTATGCGTTTTTTCCTGAATATATTCAGGAAAAAACGCATACGCCCTTTTTGGCCAAGTGCATCATTGTGGACGTTCTGCCTCTTTTCCTATGCTTTCAATGCAATTCCAGTCTACCTCTTGAAATCGGTTTCCTGCAATTCTGCCCTGCTTTCAAGTCCTCTTGGCAGCCTTACTTCAGTCTATTTTTGGACGATAGCTGTCATTTATAACTCTGCAGGTTTGTGAATTACAGTGCCCCTGAGCTCCTTTCTTCAACTCGCTTTCTTTTGAGCTGGCCGCAACACCGCAGGATGGCTTCAGGCCCTAATCTGGTTCCGGCACGGCACGCTGAGCCTTTGGTTATTTCCTCTTCCTGGTGGGAAATGAGAGTTAAATTTGCCCGTCCAGCCACCTCCAGCTAGTCTCTCATTGGTTCTCGCTATTCCTTTTCATCTTCCGCAGAAATTGCAAACTGGGCCAAACAGGAGGTTAAGGGGACTGATTCTCCAAGTCGGGAGAGTGTTAGTAAAGCGTCTGGAATGTTGCACCCGAGTACCAGGGGAGGAAAACTGAGACATATTTGAACACGTCTCCCGATCACACGGTTGATCATACTCTAGGTTCCACATGCATGTTTTAGCTGAAGGAAGAATACCTTAAACCTGGGTAGTTGAAACCCGTGGAATGGGTACCATGTAATATGACTTCAAAGGGTCTTCATTTGCTCACCGAACCTCTCCAATCCTATCACTGCTGCGTTTATGCCCCTGTACACATGCTTGATTCTCTTTCGGAGACATAGCAATCCATAGGTTTTAAGATACTTACTAGTCAGGTACATTCTTAGGCGTTTAATATGCGGTGTTGAGTCCATTTCGTTGAGCAAGGAGTAGCTCTTGTCTATTCCATATTTGGCTTAAGGAACTTTATCTGTGCTCATTTCAATCTCTGGTTTTATGCAGCACCCCAACTCACCTTTCCTCTTAAGCAAGCATAAGTTGGTTTTCTAAATTTGAGACCCTGTTCTGTTCTGTAATTCAGTTCCTGTGTAGCCAAGTTTACATTCCGTGTATTAGTGATATCTTATGATGTTTCTTTTTCTGTGTGACTTATTTCAGTTAGAATCATCATACCTGAATCCACTCATTGTGCTGCTAAGAGCCTGATGACATAGATTTCATTGCTGAGTGATACTGCATTGTACGTAAGTACCACAAGTTCTTTATCCATTTTTCACTTTCTGTGATATTGAACTTGTACGGTAAACGAGGTTCTTGTAAACAGAGGCGTCCCAAACTTTGGGGTGGCTGTGTCTTTTTGATTTTAATTTCCCTAAGCTATAGGACCATAAGTGGAAGTGCCCTAGGCTCTGTTGCTTTGTTTTTTAGATGTTTCAGGAAACACCATACACTTCTCCCGAGTGTCTGTTGGCAATTTACATCCCGCCCATCAGCATAACAAGGCTCCCAGTTCTCCATGGCCTGTCCTGCCTTTCTGGATTTTACACTTTTTTCAGATGGCCCTTTTGACCGGGGGGAAGTGAGACTTCATTGTAGTGCAGATTTCCTTTGCAAGTTTGCTTGGTTGGCCAAAAAGTGCGTATGCGTTTTTTCCTGAATATATTCAGGAAAAAACGCATATGCCCTTTTTGGCCAAGTGCATCATTGTGGACGTTCTGCCTCTTTTCCTATGCTTTCAATGCAATTCCAGTCTACCTCCTGAAATCGGTTTCCTGCAATTCTGCCCCGCTTTCAAGTCCTCTTGGCAGCCTTACTTCAGTATATTTTTGGACGATAGCTGTCATTTATAACTCTGCAGGTTTGTGAATTACAGTGCCCCTGAGCTCCTTTCTTCAACTCACTTTCTTTTGAGCTGGCCGCAACACCGCAGGATGGCTTCAGGCCCTAATCTGGTTCCGGCACGGCACGCTGAGCCTTTGGTTATTTCCTCTTCCAGATGGGAAATGAGAGTTAAATTTGCCCGTCCAGACACCTCCAGCTAGTCTCTCATTGGTTCTCCCTATTCCTGTTCATCTTCCGCAGAAATTGCAAACTGGGCCAAACAGGAGGTTAAAGGCGCTGACTCTCCAAGTGGGGAGAGTGTTAGTAAAGCGTCTGGAATGTTGCACCCGAGTACCAGGGGAGGAAAACTGAGACATATTTGAACACGTCTCCCGTTCACACGGTTGATCATACTCTGGGTTCCACATGCATGTTTTAGCTGAAAGAAGAATACCTTAAACCTGGAGAGTTGAGACCCGTGGAATGGGTACCATGCAATATGACTTCAAAGGGTCTTCATTTGCTCACCAAACCTCTCCAATCCTATCACTGCTGCATTTATGCCCCTGTACACATGCTTGATTCTCTTTTGGAGACATAGCAATCCATAGGTTTTAAGATACTTACTAGTCAGGTACATTCTTAGGCGTTTAATATGGGGTGTTGAGTCCATTTCGTTGAGCAAGGAGTAGCTCTTGTCTATTCCATATTTGGCTTAAGGAACTTTATCTGTGCTCATTTCAATCTCTGGTTTTATGCAGCACCCCAACTCACCTTTCCCCTTAAGCAAGCATAAGTTGGTTTTCTAAATTTGAGACCCTGTTCTGTTCTGTAATTCAGTTCCTGTGTAGCCAAGTTTACATTCCGTGTATTAGTGATATCTTATGATGTTTCTTTTTCTGTGTGACTTATTTCAGTTAGAATCATCGTACCTGAATCCACTCATTATGCTGCTACGGGCCTGATGACATAGATTTCATTGCTGAGTGATACTGCATTGTACGTAAGTACCACAAGTTCTTTATCCATTTTTCACTTTCTGTGATATTGAACTTGTACGGTAAACGAGGTTCTTGTAAACAGAGGCGTCCCAAACTTTGGGGTGGCTGTGTCTTTTTTATTTTAATTTCGCTAAGCTATAGGACCATAAGTGGAAGTGCCCTAGGCTCTGTTACTTTGGTTTTTAGATGTTTCAGGAAACACCATACTCTTCTCCCGAGTGTCTGTTGGCAATTTACATCCCGCCCATCAGCATAACAAGGCTCCCAGTCCTCCATGGCCTGTCCTGCCTTTCTGGATTTTACACTTTTTTCAGATGGCCCTTTTGACCGGGGGGAAGTGAGACTTCATTGTAGTGCAGATTTCCTTTGCAAGCTTGCTTGGTTGGCCAAAAAGGGCGTATGCGTTTTTTCCTGAATATATTCAGGGAAAAACGCATACGCCCTTTTTGGCCAAGTGCATCATTGTGGACGTTCTGCCTCTTTTCCTATGCTTTCAATGCAATTCCAGTCTACCTCTTGAAATCGGTTTCCTGCAATTCTGCCCTGCTTTCAAGTCCTCTTGGCAGCCTTACTTCAGTCTATTTTTGGACGATAGCTGTCATTTATAACTCTGCAGGTTTGTGAATTACAGTGCCCCTGAGCTCCTTTCTTCAACTCGCTTTCTTTTGAGCTGGCCGCAACACCGCAGGATGGCTTCAGGCCCTAATCTGGTTCCGGCACGGCACGCTGAGCCTTTGGTTATTTCCTCTTCCTGGTGGGAAATGAGAGTTAAATTTGCCCGTCCAGCCACCTCCAGCTAGTCTCTCATTGGTTCTCGCTATTCCTTTTCATCTTCCGCAGAAATTGCAAACTGGGCCAAACAGGAGGTTAAAGGGACTGATTCTCCAAGTCGGGAGAGTGTTAGTAAAGCGTCTGGAATGTTGCACCCGAGTACCAGGGGAGGAAAACTGAGACATATTTGAACACGTCTCCCGATCACACGGTTGATCATACTCTAGGTTCCACATGCATGTTTTAGCTGAAGGAAGAATACCTTAAACCTGGGTAGTTGAAACCCGTGGAATGGGTACCATGTAATATGACTTCAAAGGGTCTTCATTTGCTCACCAAACCTCTCCAATCCTATCACTGCTGCGTTTATGCCCCTGTACACATGCTTGATTCTCTTTCGGAGACATAGCAATCCATAGGTTTTAAGATACTTACTAGTCAGGTACATTCTTAGGCGTTTAATATGCGGTGTTGAGTCCATTTCGTTGAGCAAGGAGTAGCTCTTGTCTATTCCATATTTGGCTTAAGGAACTTTATCTGTGCTCATTTCAATCTCTGGTTTTATGCAGCACCCCAACTCACCTTTCCTCTTAAGCAAGCATAAGTTGGTTTTCTAAATTTGAGACCCTGTTCTGTTCTGTAATTCAGTTCCTGTGTAGCCAAGTTTACATTCCGTGTATTAGTGATATCTTATGATGTTTCTTTTTCTGTGTGACTTATTTCAGTTAGAATCATCATACCTGAATCCACTCATTGTGCTGCTAAGAGCCTGATGACATAGATTTCATTGCTGAGTGATATTGCTTTGTAAGTAAATACCACATCTTCTTTATCCATTTTTCACTTTCTACGATGTTGAACTTGTACTGTAAACGAGGTTCTTGTAAACAGAGGCGTCCCAAACTTTGGGGTGGCTGTGTCTTTTTTATTTTAATTTCCCTAAGCTATAGGACCATAAGTGGAAGTGCCCTAGGCTCTGTTGCTTTGTTTTTTAGATGTTTCAGGAAACACCATACACTTCTCCCGAGTGTCTGTTGGCAATTTACATCCCGCCCATCAGCATAACAAGGCTCCCAGTTCTCCATGGCCTGTCCTGCCTTTCTGGATTTTACACTTTTTTCAGATGGCCCTTTTGACCGGGGGGAAGTGAGACTTCATTGTAGTGCAGATTTCCTTTGCAAGCTTGCTTGGTTGGCCAAAAAGGGCGTATGCGTTTTTTCCTGAATATATTCAGGAAAAAACGCATATGCCCTTTTTGGCCAAGTGCATCATTGTGGACGTTCTGCCTCTTTTCCTATGCTTTCAATGCAATTCCAGTCTACCTCTTGAAATTGGTTTCCTGCAATTCTGCCCTGCTTTCAAGTCCTCTTGGCAGCCTTACTTCAGTCTATTTTTGGACGATAGCTGTCATTTATAACTCTGCAGGTTTGTGAATTACAGTGCCCCTGAGCTCCTTTCTTCAACTCGCTTTCTTTTGAGCTGGCCGCAACACCGCAGGATGGCTTCAGGCCCTAATCTGGTTCCGGCACGGCACGCTGAGCCTTTGGTTATTTCCTCTTCCTGGTGGGAAATGAGAGTTAAATTTGCCCGTCCAGCCACCTCCAGCTAGTCTCTCATTGGTTCTCGCTATTCCTTTTCATCTTCCGCAGAAATTGCAAACTGGGCCAAACAGGAGGTTAAAGGGACTGATTCTCCAAGTCGGGAGAGTGTTAGTAAAGCGTCTGGAATGTTGCACCCGAGTACCAGGGGAGGAAAACTGAGACATATTTGAAAACGTCTCCCGATCACACGGTTGATCATACTCTAGGTTCCACATGCATGTTTTA
The DNA here is from genome assembly GCF_964374135.1 of Grampus griseus. Lineage (NCBI taxonomy): Eukaryota > Metazoa > Chordata > Mammalia > Artiodactyla > Delphinidae > Grampus > Grampus griseus. Next base: position 368,091 of record NW_028133168.1, on the reverse strand, counting down.
GCTGAAGGAAGAATACCTTAAACCTGGGTAGTTGAAACCCGTGGAATGGGTACCATGCAATATGACTTCAAAGGGTCTTCATTTGCTCACCGAACCTCTCCAATCCTATCACTGCTGCGTTTATGCCCCTGTACACATGCTTGATTCTCTTTCGGAGACATAGCAATCCATAGGTTTTAAGATACTTACTAGTCAGGTACATTCTTAGGCGTTTAATATGGGGTGTTGAGTCCATTTCGTTGAGCAAGGAGTAGCTCTTGTCTATTCCATATTTGGCTTAAGGAACTTTATCTGTGCTCATTTCAATCTCTGGTTTTATGCAGCGCCCCAACTCACCTTTCCCCTTAAGCAAGCATAAGTTGCTTTTCTAAATTTGAGACCCTGTTCTGTTTTGGAATTCAGTTCCTGTGTAGCCAAGTTTACATTCCGTGTATTAGTGATATCTTATGATGTTTCTTTTTCTGTGTGACTTATTTCAGTTAGAATCATCGTACCTGAATCCACTCATTGTTCTGTTAAGAGCCTGATGACATAGATTTCATTGCTGAGTGATATTGCTTTGTAAGTAAGTACCACAACTTCTTTATCCATTTTTCACTTTCTGCGATGTTGAACTTGTACTGTAAACGAGGTTCTTGTAAACAGAGGCGTCCCAAACTTTGGGGTGGCTGTGTCTTTTTTATTTTAATTTCGCTAAGCTATAGGACCATAAGTGGAAGTGCCCTAGGCTCTGTTGCTTTGGTTTTTAGATGTTTCAGGAAACACCATACACTTCTCCCGAGTGTCTGTTGGCAATTTACATCCCGCCCATCAGCATAACAAGGCTCCCAGTCCTCCATGGCCTGTCCTGCCTTTCTGGATTTTACACTTTTTTCAGATGGCCCTTTTGACCGGGGGGAAGTGAGACTTCATTGTAGTGCAGATTTCCTTTGCAAGCTTGCTTGGTTGGCCAAAAAGGGCGTATGCGTTTTTTCCTGAATATATTCAGGAAAAAACGCATACGCCCTTTTTGGCCAAGTGCATCATTGTGGACGTTCTGCCTCTTTTCCTATGCTTTCAATGCAATTCCAGTCTACCTCTTGAAATCGGTTTCCTGCAATTCTGCCCCGCTTTCAAGTCCTCTTGGCAGCCTTACTTCAGTCTATTTTTGGACGATAGCTGTCATTTATAACTCTGCAGGTTTGTGAATTACAGTGCCCCTGAGCTCCTTTCTTCAACTCGCTTTCTTGTGACCTGGCCGCAACACCGCAGGATGGCTTCAGGCCCTAATCTGGTTCCGGCACGGCTCGCTGAGCCTTTGGTTATTTCCTCTTCCTGGTGGGAAATGAGAGTTAAATTTGCCCGTCCAGCCACCTCCAGCTAGTCTCTCATTGGTTCTCGCTATTCCTTTTCATCTTCCGCAGAAATTGCAAACTGGGCCAAACAGGAGGTTAAAGGGACTGATTCTCCAAGTCGGGAGAGTGTTAGTAAAGCGTCTGGAATGTTGCACCCGAGTACCAGGGGAGGAAAACTGAGACATATTTGAACACGTCTCCCGATCACATGGTTGATCATACTCTAGGTTCCACATGCATGTTTTAGCTGAAGGAAGAATACCTTAAACCTGGGTAGTTGAAACCCGTGGAATGGGTACCATGCAATATGACTTCAAAGGGTCTTCATTTGCTCACCGAACCTCTCCAATCCTATCACTGCTGCGTTTATGCCCCTGTACACATGCTTGATTCTCTTTCGGAGACATAGCAATCCATAGGTTTTAAGATACTTACTAGTCAGGTACATTCTTAGGCGTTTAATATGCGGTGTTGAGTCCATTTCGTTGAGCAAGGAGTAGCTCTTGTCTATTCCATATTTGGCTTAAGGAACTTTATCTGTGCTCATTTCAATCTCTGGTTTTATGCAGCACCCCAACTCACCTTTCCTCTTAAGCAAGCATAAGTTGGTTTTCTAAATTTGAGACCCTGTTCTGTTCTGTAATTCAGTTCCTGTGTAGCCAAGTTTACATTCCGTGTATTAGTGATATCTTATGATGTTTCTTTTTCTGTGTGACTTATTTCAGTTAGAATCATCATACCTGAATCCACTCATTGTGCTGCTAAGAGCCTGATGACATAGATTTCATTGCTGAGTGATATTGCTTTGTAAGTAAATACCACATCTTCTTTATCCATTTTTCACTTTCTGCGATGTTGAACTTGTACTGTAAACGAGGTTCTTGTAAACAGAGGCGTCCCAAACTTTGGGGTGGCTGTGTCTTTTTGATTTTAATTTCCCTAAGCTATAGGACCATAAGTGGAAGTGCCCTAGGCTCTGTTGCTTTGGTTTTTAGATGTTTCAGGAAACACCATACACTTCTCCCGAGTGTCTGTTGGCAATTTACATCCCGCCCATCAGCATAACAAGGCTCCCAGTTCTCCATGGCCTGTCCTGCCTTTCTGGATTTTACACTTTTTTCAGATGGCCCTTTTGACCGGGGGGAAGTGAGACTTCATTGTAGTGCAGATTTCCTTTGCAAGCTTGCTTGGTTGGCCAAAAAGGGCGTATGCGTTTTTTCCTGAATATATTCAGGAAAAAACGCATACGCCCTTTTTGGCCAAGTGCATCATTGTGGACGTTCTGCCTCTTTTCCTATGCTTTCAATGCAATTCCAGTCTACCTCCTGAAATCGGTTTCCTGCAATTCTGCCCCGCTTTCAAGTCCTCTTGGCAGCCTTACTTCAGTCTATTTTTGGACGATAGCTGTCATTTATAACTCTGCAGGTTTGTGAATTACAGTGCCCCTGAGCTCCTTTCTTCAACTCACTTTCTTTTGAGCTGGCCGCAACACCGCAGGATGGCTTCAGGCCCTAATCTGGTTCCGGCACGGCACGCTGAGCCTTTGGTTATTTCCTCTTCCTGGTGGGAAATGAGAGTTAAATTTGCCCGTCCAGCCACCTCCAGCTAGTCTCTCATTGGTTCTCGCTATTCCTTTTCATCTTCCGCAGAAATTGCAAACTGGGCCAAACAGGAGGTTAAAGGGACTGATTCTCCAAGTCGGGAGAGTGTTAGTAAAGCGTCTGGAATGTTGCACCCGAGTACCAGAGGAGGAAAACTGAGACATATTTGAACACGTCTCCCGATCACATGGTTGATCATACTCTAGGTTCCACATGCATGTTTTAGCTGAAGGAAGAATACCTTAAACCTGGGTAGTTGAAACCCATGGAATGGGTACCATGCAATATGACTTCAAAGGGTCTTCATTTGCTCACCGAACCTCTCCAATCCTATCACTGCTGCGTTTATGCCCCTGTACACATGCTTGATTCTCTTTCGGAGACATAGCAATCCATAGGTTTTAAGATACTTACTAGTCAGGTACATTCTTAGGCGTTTAATATGGGGTGTTGAGTCCATTTCGTTGAGCAAGGAGTAGCTCTTGTCTATTCCATATTTGGCTTAAGGAACTTTATCTGTGCTCATTTCAATCTCTGGTTTTATGCAGCGCCCCAACTCACCTTTCCCCTTAAGCAAGCATAAGTTGCTTTTCTAAATTTGAGACCCTGTTCTGTTTTGGAATTCAGTTCCTGTGTAGCCAAGTTTACATTCCGTGTATTAGTGATATCTTATGATGTTTCTTTTTCTGTGTGACTTATTTCAGTTAGAATCATCGTACCTGAATCCACTCATTGTTCTGTTAAGAGCCTGATGACATAGATTTCATTGCTGAGTGATATTGCTTTGTAAGTAAGTACCACAACTTCTTTATCCATTTTTCACTTTCTGCGATGTTGAACTTGTACTGTAAACGAGGTTCTTGTAAACAGAGGCGTCCCAAACTTTGGGGTGGCTGTGTCTTTTTTATTTTAATTTCGCTAAGCTATAGGACCATAAGTGGAAGTGCCCTAGGCTCTGTTGCTTTGGTTTTTAGATGTTTCAGGAAACACCATACACTTCTCCCGAGTGTCTGTTGGCAATTTACATCCCGCCCATCAGCATAACAAGGCTCCCTGTCCTCCATGGCCTGTCCTGCCTTTCTGGATTTTACACTTTTTTCAGATGGCCCTTTTGACCGGGGGGAAGTGAGACTTCATTGTAGTGCAGATTTCCTTTGCAAGCTTGCTTGGTTGGCCAAAAAGGGCGTATGCGTTTTTTCCTGAATATATTCAGGAAAAAACGCATACGCCCTTTTTGGCCAAGTGCATCATTGTGGACGTTCTGCCTCTTTTCCTATGCTTTCAATGCAATTCCAGTCTACCTCTTGAAATCGGTTTCCTGCAATTCTGCCCCGCTTTCAAGTCCTCTTGGCAGCCTTACTTCAGTCTATTTTTGGACGATAGCTGTCATTTATAACTCTGCAGGTTTGTGAATTACAGTGCCCCTGAGCTCCTTTCTTCAATTCGCTTTCTTGTGACCTGGCCGCAACACCGCAGGATGGCTTCAGGCCCTAATCTGGTTCCGGCACGGCTCGCTGAGCCTTTGGTTATTTCCTCTTCCTGGTGGGAAATGAGAGTTAAATTTGCCCGTCCAGCCACCTCCAGCTAGTCTCTCATTGGTTCTCGCTATTCCTTTTCATCTTCCGCAGAAATTGCAAACTGGGCCAAACAGGAGGTTAAAGGGACTGATTCTCCAAGTCGGGAGAGTGTTAGTAAAGCGTCTGGAATGTTGCACCCGAGTACCAGGGGAGGAAAACTGAGACATATTTGAACACGTCTCCCGATCACATGGTTGATCATACTCTAGGTTCCACATGCATGTTTTAGCTGAAGGAAGAATACCTTAAACCTGGGTAGTTGAAACCCGTGGAATGGGTACCATGCAATATGACTTCAAAGGGTCTTCATTTGCTCACCGAACCTCTCCAATCCTATCACTGCTGCGTTTATGCCCCTGTACACATGCTTGATTCTCTTTCAGAGACATAGCAATCCATAGGTTTTAAGATACTTACTAGTCAGGTACATTCTTAGGCGTTTAATATGCGGTGTTGAGTCCATTTCGTTGAGCAAGGAGTAGCTCTTGTCTATTCCATATTTGGCTTAAGGAACTTTATCTGTGCTCATTTCAATCTCTGGTTTTATGCAGCACCCCAACTCACCTTTCCTCTTAAGCAAGCATAAGTTGGTTTTCTAAATTTGAGACCCTGTTCTGTTCTGTAATTCAGTTCCTGTGTAGCCAAGTTTACATTCCGTGTATTAGTGATATCTTATGATGTTTCTTTTTCTGTGTGACTTATTTCAGTTAGAATCATCATACCTGAATCCACTCATTGTGCTGCTAAGAGCCTGATGACATAGATTTCATTGCTGAGTGATATTGCTTTGTAAGTAAATACCACATCTTCTTTATCCATTTTTCACTTTCTGCGATGTTGAACTTGTACTGTAAACGAGGTTCTTGTAAACAGAGGCGTCCCAAACTTTGGGGTGGCTGTGTCTTTTTGATTTTAATTTCCCTAAGCTATAGGACCATAAGTGGAAGTGCCCTAGGCTCTGTTGCTTTGTTTTTTAGATGTTTCAGGAAACACCATACACTTCTCCCGAGTGTCTGTTGGCAATTTACATCCCGCCCATCAGCATAACAAGGCTCCCAGTTCTCCATGGCCTGTCCTGCCTTTCTGGATTTTACACTTTTTTCAGATGGCCCTTTTGACCGGGGGGAAGTGAGACTTCATTGTAGTGCAGATTTCCTTTGCAAGCTTGCTTGGTTGGCCAAAAAGGGCGTATGCGTTTTTTCCTGAATATATTCAGGAAAAAACGCATACGCCCTTTTTGGCCAAGTGCATCATTGTGGACGTTCTGCCTCTTTTCCTATGCTTTCAATGCAATTCCAGTCTACCTCCTGAAATCGGTTTCCTGCAATTCTGCCCCGCTTTCAAGTCCTCTTGGCAGCCTTACTTCAGTCTATTTTTGGACGATAGCTGTCATTTATAACTGTGCAGGTTTGTGAATTACAGTGCCCCTGAGCTCCTTTCTTCAACTCACTTTCTTTTGAGCTGGCCGCAACACCGCAGGATGGCTTCAGGCCCTAATCTGGTTCCGGCACGGCACGCTGAGCCTTTGGTTATTTCCTCTTCCAGATGGGAAATGAGAGTTAAATTTGCCCGTCCAGACACCTCCAGCTAGTCTCTCATTGGTTCTCCCTATTCCTGTTCATCTTCCGCAGAAATTGCAAACTGGGCCAAACAGGAGGTTAAAGGCGCTGACTCTCCAAGTGGGGAGAGTGTTAGTAAAGCGTCTGGAATGTTGCACCCGAGTACCAGGGGAGGAAAGCTGAGACATATTTGAACACGTCTCCCATTCACACGGTTGATCATACTCTGGGTTCCACATGCATGTTTTAGCTGAAAGAAGAATACCTTAAACCTGGAGAGTTGAGACCCGTGGAATGGGTACCATGCAATATGACTTCAAAGGGTCTTCATTTGCTCACCGAACCTCTCCAATCCTATCACTGCTGCATTTATGCCCCTGTACACATGCTTGATTCTCTTTTGGAGACATAGCAATCCATAGGTTTTAAGATACTTACTAGTCAGGTACATTCTTAGGCGTTTAATATGGGGTGTTGAGTCCATTTCGTTGAGCAAGGAGTAGCTCTTGTCTATTCCATATTTGGTTTAAGGAACTTTATCTGTGCTCATTTCAATCTCTGGTTTTATGCAGCACCCCAACTCACCTTTCCCCTTAAGCAAGCATAAGTTGGTTTTCTAAATTTGAGACCCTGTTCTGTTTTGGAATTCAGTTCCTGTGTAGCCAAGTTTACATTCCGTGTATTAGTGATATCTTATGATGTTTCTTTTTCTGTGTGACTTATTTCAGTTAGAATCATCGTACCTGAATCCACTCATTGTTCTGTTAAGAGCCTGATGACATAGATTTCATTGCTGAGTGATATTGCTTTGTAAGTAAGTACCACAACTTCTTTATCCATTTTTCACTTTCTGCGATGTTGAACTTGTACTGTAAACGAGGTTCTTGTAAACAGAGGCGTCCCAAACTTTGGGGTGGCTGTGTCTTTTTTATTTTAATTTCGCTAAGCTATAGGACCATAAGTGGAAGTGCCCTAGGCTCTGTTGCTTTGGTTTTTAGATGTTTCAGGAAACACCATACACTTCTCCGGAGTGTCTGTTGGCAATTTACATCCCGCCCATCAGCATAACAAGGCTCCCAGTTCTCCATGGCCTGTCCTGCCTTTCTGGATTTTACACTTTTTTCAGATGGCCCTTTTGACCGGGGGGAAGTGAGACTTCATTGTAGTGCAGATTTCCTTTGCAAGCTTGCTTGGTTGGCCAAAAAGGGCGTATGCGTTTTTTCCTGAATATATTCAGGAAAAAACGCATACGCCCTTTTTGGCCAAGTGCATCATTGTGGACGTTCTGCCTCTTTTCCTATGCTTTCAATGCAATTCCAGTCTACCTCCTGAAATCGGTTTCCTGCAATTCTGCCCCGCTTTCAAGTCCTCTTGGCAGCCTTACTTCAGTCTATTTTTGGACGATAGCTGTCATTTATAACTCTGCAGGTTTGTGAATTACAGTGCCCCTGAGCTCCTTTCTTCAACTCGCTTTCTTGTGACCTGGCCGCAACACCGCAGGATGGCTTCAGGCCCTAATCTGGTTCCGGCACGGCTCGCTGAGCCTTTGGTTATTTCCTCTTCCTGGTGGGAAATGAGAGTTAAATTTGCCCGTCCAGCCACCTCCAGCTAGTCTCTCATTGGTTCTCGCTATTCCTTTTCATCTTCCGCAGAAATTGCAAACTGGGCCAAACAGGAGGTTAAAGGGACTGATTCTCCAAGTCGGGAGAGTGTTAGTAAAGCGTCTGGAATGTTGCACCCGAGTACCAGGGGAGGAAAACTGAGACATATTTGAACACGTCTCCCGATCACATGGTTGATCATACTCTAGGTTCCACATGCATGTTTTAGCTGAAGGAAGAATACCTTAAACCTGGGTAGTTGAAACCCGTGGAATGGGTACCATGCAATATGACTTCAAAGGGTCTTCATTTGCTCACCGAACCTCTCCAATCCTATCACTGCTGCGTTTATGCCCCTGTACACATGCTTGATTCTCTTTCGGAGACATAGCAATCCATAGGTTTTAAGATACTTACTAGTCAGGTACATTCTTAGGCGTTTAATATGTGGTGTTGAGTCCATTTCGTTGAGCAAGGAGTAGCTCTTGTCTATTCCATATTTGGCTTAAGGAACTTTATCTGTGCTCATTTCAATCTCTGGTTTTATGCAGCACCCCAACTCACCTTTCCTCTTAAGCAAGCATAAGTTGGTTTTCTAAATTTGAGACCCTGTTCTGTTCTGTAATTCAGTTCCTGTGTAGCCAAGTTTACATTCCGTGTATTAGTGATATCTTATGATGTTTCTTTTTCTGTGTGACTTATTTCAGTTAGAATCATCATACCTGAATCCACTCATTGTGCTGCTAAGAGCCTGATGACATAGATTTCATTGCTGAGTGATATTGCTTTGTAAGTAAATACCACATCTTCTTTATCCATTTTTCACTTTCTGCGATGTTGAACTTGTACTGTAAACGAGGTTCTTGTAAACAGAGGCGTCCCAAACTTTGGGGTGGCTGTGTCTTTTTGATTTTAATTTCCCTAAGCTATAGGACCATAAGTGGAAGTGCCCTAGGCTCTGTTGCTTTGTTTTTTAGATGCTTCAGGAAACACCATACACTTCTCCGGAGTGTCTGTTGGCAATTTACATCCCGCCCATCAGCATAACAAGGCTCCCAGTTCTCCATGGCCTGTCCTGCCTTTCTGGATTTTACACTTTTTTCAGATGGCCCTTTTGACCGGGGGGAAGTGAGACTTCATTGTAGTGCAGATTTCCTTTGCAAGCTTGCTTGGTTGGCCAAAAAGGGCGTATGCGTTTTTTCCTGAATATATTCAGGAAAAAACGCATACGCCCTTTTTGGCCAAGTGCATCATTGTGGACGTTCTGCCTCTTTTCCTATGCTTTCAATGCAATTCCAGTCTACCTCCTGAAATCGGTTTCCTGCAATTCTGCCCCGCTTTCAAGTCCTCTTGGCAGCCTTACTTCAGTATATTTTTGGACGATAGCTGTCATTTATAACTCTGCAGGTTTGTGAATTACAGTGCCCCTGAGCTCCTTTCTTCAACTCACTTTCTTGTGAGCTGGCCGCAACACCGCAGGATGGCTTCAGGCCCTAATCTGGTTCTGACACGGCACGCTGAGCCTTTGGTTATTTCCTCTTCCAGATGGGAAATGAGAGTTAAATTTGCCCGTCCAGACACCTCCAGCTAGTCTCTCATTGGTTCTCCCTATTCCTGTTCATCTTCCGCAGAAATTGCAAACTGGGCCAAACAGGAGGTTAAAGGCGCTGACTCTCCAAGTGGGGAGAGTGTTAGTAAAGCGTCTGGAATGTTGCACCCGAGTACCAGGGGAGGAAAACTGAGACATATTTGAACACGTCTCCCGTTCACACGGTTGATCATACTCTGGGTTCCACATGCATGTTTTAGCTGAAAGAAGAATACCTTAAACCTGGAGAGTTGAGACCCGTGGAATGGGTACCATGCAATATGACTTCAAAGGGTCTTCATTTGCTCACCGAACCTCTCCAATCCTATCACTGCTGCATTTATGCCCCTGTACACATGCTTGATTCTCTTTTGGAGACATAGCAATCCATAGGTTTTAAGATACTTACTAGTCAGGTACATTCTTAGGCGTTTAATATGGGGTGTTGAGTCCATTTCATTGAGCAAGGAGTAGCTCTTGTCTATTCCATATTTGGCTTAAGGAACTTTATCTGTGCTCATTTCAATCTCTGGTTTTATGCAGCACCCCAACTCACCTTTCCCCTTAAGCAAGCATAAGTTGGTTTTCTAAATTTGAGACCCTGTTCTGTTTTGGAATTCAGTTCCTGTGTAGCCAAGTTTACATTCCGTGTATTAGTGATATCTTATGATGTTTCTTTTTCTGTGTGACTTATTTCAGTTAGAATCATCGTACCTGAATCCACTCATTATGCTGCTACGGGCCTGATGACATAGATTTCATTGCTGAGTGATACTGCATTGTACGTAAGTACCACAAGTTCTTTATCCATTTTTCACTTTCTGTGATATTGAACTTGTACGGTAAACGAGGTTCTTGTAAACAGAGGCGTCCCAAACTTTGGGGTGGCTGTGTCTTTTTTATTTTAATTTCGCTAAGCTATAGGACCATAAGTGGAAGTGCCCTAGGCTCTGTTGCTTTGGTTTTTAGATGTTTCAGGAAACACCATACACTTCTCCCGAGTGTCTGTTGGCAATTTACATCCCGCCCATCAGCATAACAAGGCTCCCAGTCCTCCATGGCCTGTCCTGCCTTTCTGGATTTTACACTTTTTTCAGATGGCCCTTTTGACCGGGGGGAAGTGAGACTTCATTGTAGTGCAGATTTCCTTTGCAAGCTTGCTTGGTTGGCCAAAAAGGGCGTATGCGTTTTTTCCTGAATATATTCAGGAAAAAACACATACGCCCTTTTTGGCCAAGTGCATCATTGTGGACGTTCTGCCTCTTTTCCTATGCTTTCAATGCAATTCCAGTCTACCTCTTGAAATCGGTTTCCTGCAATTCTGCCCTGCTTTCAAGTCCTCTTGGCAGCCTTACTTCAGTCTATTTTTGGACGATAGCTGTCATTTATAACTCTGCAGGTTTGTGAATTACAGCGCCCCTGAGCTCCTTTCTTCAACTCGCTTTCTTTTGAGCTGGCCGCAACACCGCAGGATGGCTTCAGGCCCTAATCTGGTTCCGGCACGGCACGCTGAGCCTTTGGTTATTTCCTCTTCCTGGTGGGAAATGAGAGTTAAATTTGCCCGTCCAGCCACCTCCAGCTAGTCTCTCATTGGTTCTCGCTATTCCTTTTCATCTTCCGCAGAAATTGCAAACTGGGCCAAACAGGAGGTTAAAGGGACTGATTCTCCAATTCGGGAGAGTGTTAGTAAAGCGTCTGGAATGTTGCACCCGAGTACCAGGGGAGGAAAACTGAGACATATTTGAACACGTCTCCCGATCACATGGTTGATCATACTCTAGGTTCCACATGCATGTTTTAGCTGAAGGAAGAATACCTTAAACCTGGGTAGTTGAAACCCGTGGAATGGGTACCATGCAATATGACTTCAAAGGGTCTTCATTTGCTCACCGAACCTCTCCAATCCTATCACTGCTGCGTTTATGCCCCTGTACACATGCTTGATTCTCTTTCGGAGACATAGCAATCCATAGGTTTTAAGATACTTACTAGTCAGGTACATTCTTAGGCGTTTAATATGGGGTGTTGAGTCCATTTCGTTGAGCAAGGAGTAGCTCTTGTCTATTCCATATTTGGCTTAAGGAACTTTATCTGTGCTCATTTCAATCTCTGGTTTTATGCAGCGCCCCAACTCACCTTTCCCCTTAAGCAAGCATAAGTTGCTTTTCTAAATTTGAGACCCTGTTCTGTTTTGGAATTCAGTTCCTGTGTAGCCAAGTTTACATTCCGTGTATTAGTGATATCTTATGATGTTTCTTTTTCTGTGTGACTTATTTCAGTTAGAATCATCGTACCTGAATCCACTCATTGTTCTGTTAAGAGCCTGATGACATAGATTTCATTGCTGAGTGATATTGCTTTGTAAGTAAGTACCACAACTTCTTTATCCATTTTTCACTTTCTGCGATGTTGAACTTGTACTGTAAACGAGGTTCTTGTAAACAGAGGCGTCCCAAACTTTGGGGTGGCTGTGTCTTTTTTATTTTAATTTCGCTAAGCTATAGGACCATAAGTGGAAGTGCCCTAGGCTCTGTTGCTTTGGTTTTTAGATGTTTCAGGAAACACCATACACTTCTCCCGAGTGTCTGTTGGCAATTTACATCCCGCCCATCAGCATAACGAGGCTCCCAGTCCTCCATGGCCTGTCCTGCCTTTCTGGATTTTACACTTTTTTCAGATGGCCCTTTTGACCGGGGGGAAGTGAGACTTCATTGTAGTGCAGATTTCCTTTGCAAGCTTGCTTGGTTGGCCAAAAAGGGCGTATGCGTTTTTTCCTGAATATATTCAGGAAAAAACGCATACGCCCTTTTTGGCCAAGTGCATCATTGTGGACGTTCTGCCTCTTTTCCTATGCTTTCAATGCAATTCCAGTCTACCTCTTGAAATCGGTTTCCTGCAATTCTGCCCCGCTTTCAAGTCCTCTTGGCAGCCTTACTTCAGTCTATTTTTGGACGATAGCTGTCATTTATAACTCTGCAGGTTTGTGAATTACAGTGCCCCTGAGCTCCTTTCTTCAACTCGCTTTCTTTTGAGCTGGCCGCAACACCGCAGGATGGCTTCAGGCCCTAATCTGGTTCCGGCACGGCACGCTGAGCCTTTGGTTATTTCCTCTTCCTGGTGGGAAATGAGAGTTAAATTTGCCCGTCCAGCCACCTCCAGCTAGTCTCTCATTGGTTCTCGCTATTCCTTTTCATCTTCCGCAGAAATTGCAAACTGGGCCAAACAGGAGGTTAAAGGGACTGATTCTCCAAGTCGGGAGAGTGTTAGTAAAGCGTCTGGAATGTTGCACCCGAGTACCAGGGGAGGAAAACTGAGACATATTTGAACACGTCTCCCGATCACACGGTTGATCATACTCTAGGTTCCACATGCATGTTTTAGCTGAAGGAAGAATACCTTAAACCTGGGTAGTTGAAACCCGTGGAATGGGTACCATGTAATATGACTTCAAAGGGTCTTCATTTGCTCACCGAACCTCTCCAATCCTATCACTGCTGCGTTTATGCCCCTGTACACATGCTTGATTCTCTTTCGGAGACATAGCAATCCATAGGTTTTAAGATACTTACTAGTCAGGTACATTCTTAGGCGTTTAATATGCGGTGTTGAGTCCATTTCGTTGAGCAAGGAGTAGCTCTTGTCTATTCCATATTTGGCTTAAGGAACTTTATCTGTGCTCATTTCAATCTCTGGTTTTATGCAGCACCCCAACTCACCTTTCCTCTTAAGCAAGCATAAGTTGGTTTTCTAAATTTGAGACCTTGTTCTGTTCTGTAATTCAGTTCCTGTGTAGCCAAGTTTACATTCCGTGTATTAGTGATATCTTATGATGTTTCTTTTTCTGTGTGACTTATTTCAGTTAGAATCATCATACCTGAATCCACTCATTGTGCTGCTAAGAGCCTGATGACATAGATTTCATTGCTGAGTGATATTGCTTTGTAAGTAAATACCACATCTTCTTTATCCATTTTTCACTTTCTGCGATGTTGAACTTGTACTGTAAACGAGGTTCTTGTAAACAGAGGCGTCCCAAACTTTGGGGTGGCTGTGTCTTTTTGATTTTAATTTCCCTAAGCTATAGGACCATAAGTGGAAGTGCCCTAGGCTCTGTTGCTTTGTTTTTTAGATGTTTCAGGAAACACCATACACTTCTCCCGAGTGTCTGTTGGCAATTTACATCCCGCCCATCAGCATAACAAGGCTCCCAGTTCTCCATGGCCTGTCCTGCCTTTCTGGATTTTACACTTTTTTCAGATGGCCCTTTTGACCGGGGGGAAGTGAGACTTCATTGTAGTGCAGATTTCCTTTGCAAGCTTGCTTGGTTGGCCAAAAAGGGCGTATGCGTTTTTTCCTGAATATATTCAGGAAAAAACGCATACGCCCTTTTTGGCCAAGTGCATCATTGTGGACGTTCTGCCTCTTTTCCTATGCTTTCAATGCAATTCCAGTCTACCTCCTGAAATCGGTTTCCTGCAATTCTGCCCCGCTTTCAAGTCCTCTTGGCAGCCTTACTTCAGTATATTTTTGGACGATAGCTGTCATTTATAACTCTGCAGGTTTGTGAATTACAGTGCCCCTGAGCTCCTTTCTTCAACTCACTTTCTTTTGAGCTGGCCGCAACACCGCAGGATGGCTTCAGGCCCTAATCTGGTTCCGGCACGGCACGCTGAGCCTTTGGTTATTTCCTCTTCCAGATGGGAAATGAGAGTTAAATTTGCCCGTCCAGACACCTCCAGCTAGTCTCTCATTGGTTCTCCCTATTCCTGTTCATCTTCCGCAGAAATTGCAAACTGGTCCAGACAGGAGGTTAAAGGCGCTGACTCTCCAAGTGGGGAGAGTGTTAGTAAAGCGTCTGGAATGTTGCACCCGAGTACCAGGGGAGGAAAACTGAGACATATTTGAACACTTCTCCCGTTCACATGGTTGATCATACTCTGGGTTCCACATGCATGTTTTAGCTGAAGGAAGAATACCTTAAACCTGGAGAGTTGAGACCCGTGGAATGGGTACCATGCAATATGACTTCAAAGGGTCTTCATTTGCTCACCGAACCTCTCCAATCCTATCACTGCTGCATTTATGCCCCTGTACACATGCTTGATTCTCTTTTGGAGTCATAGCAATCCATAGGTTTTAAGATACTTACTAGTCAGGTACATTCTTAGGCGTTTAATATGGGGTGTTGAGTCCATTTCGTTGAGCAAGGAGTAGCTCTTGTCTATTCCATATTTGGCTTAAGGAACTTTATCTGTGCTCATTTCAATCTCTGGTTTTATGCAGCACCCCAACTCACCTTTCCCCTTAAGCAAGCATAAGTTGGTTTTCTAAATTTGAGACCCTGTTCTGTTTTGGAATTCAGTTCCTGTGTAGCCAAGTTTACATTCCGTGTATTAGTGATATCTTATGATGTTTCTTTTTCTGTGTGACTTATTTCAGTTAGAATCATCGTACCTGAATCCACTCATTATGCTGCTACGGGCCTGATGACATAGATTTCATTGCTGAGTGATACTGCATTGTACGTAAGTACCACAAGTTCTTTATCCATTTTTCACTTTCTGTGATATTGAACTTGTACGGTAAACGAGGTTCTTGTAAACAGAGGCGTCCCAAACTTTGGGGTGGCTGTGTCTTTTTGATTTTAATTTCCCTAAGCTATAGGACCATAAGTGGAAGTGCCCTAGGCTCTGTTGCTTTGTTTTTTAGATGTTTCAGGAAACACCATACACTTCTCCCGAGTGTCTGTTGGCAATTTACATCCCGCCCATCAGCATAACAAGGCTCCCAGTTCTCCATGGCCTGTCCTGCCTTTCTGGATTTTACACTTTTTTCAGATGGCCCTTTTGACCGGGGGGAAGTGAGACTTCATTGTAGTGCAGATTTCCTTTGCAAGTTTGCTTGGTTGGCCAAAAAGTGCGTATGCGTTTTTTCCTGAATATATTCAGGAAAAAACGCATACGCCCTTTTTGGCCAAGTGCATCATTGTGGACGTTCTGCCTCTTTTCCTATGCTTTCAATGCAATTCCAGTCTACCTCCTGAAATCGGTTTCCTGCAATTCTGCCCCGCTTTCAAGTCCTCTTGGCAGCCTTACTTCAGTCTATTTTTGGACGATAGCTGTCATTTATAACTCTGCAGGTTTGTGAATTACAGTGCCCCTGAGCTCCTTTCTTCAACTCGCTTTCTTTTGAGCTGGCCGCAACACCGCAGGATGGCTTCAGGCCCTAATCTGGTTCCGGCACGGCACGCTGAGCCTTTGGTTATTTCCTCTTCCTGGTGGGAAATGAGAGTTAAATTTGCCCGTCCAGCCACCTCCAGCTAGTCTCTGATTGGTTCTCGCTATTCCTTTTCATCTTCCGCAGAAATTGCAAACTGGGCCAAACAGGAGGTTAAAGGGACTGACTCTCCAAGTCGGGAGAGTGTTAGTAAAGCGTCTGGAATGTTGCACCCGAGTACCAGGGGAGGAAAACTGAGACATATTTGAACACGTCTCCCGATCACACGGTTGATCATACTCTAGGTTCCACATGCATGTTTTAGCTGAAGGAAGAATACCTTAAACCTGGGTAGTTGAAACCCGTGGAATGGGTACCATGTAATATGACTTCAAAGGGTCTTCATTTGCTCACCGAACCTCTCCAATCCTATCACTGCTGCGTTTATGCCCCTGTACACATGCTTGATTCTCTTTCGGAGACATAGCAATCCATAGGTTTTAAGATACTTACTAGTCAGGTACATTCTTAGGCGTTTAATATGCGGTGTTGAGTCCATTTCGTTGAGCAAGGAGTAGCTCTTGTCTATTCCATATTTGGCTTAAGGAACTTTATCTGTGCTCATTTCAATCTCTGGTTTTATGCAGCACCCCAACTCACCTTTCCTCTTAAGCAAGCATAAGTTGGTTTTCTAAATTTGAGACCCTGTTCTGTTCTGTAATTCAGTTCCTGTGTAGCCAAGTTTACATTCCGTGTATTAGTAATATCTTAGGATGTTTCTTTTTCTGTGTGACTTATTTCAGTTAGAATCATCATACCTGAATCCACTCATTGTGCTGCTAAGAGCCTGATGACATAGATTTCATTGCTGAGTGATATTGCTTTGTAAGTAAATACCACATCTTCTTTATCCATTTTTCACTTTCTGCGATGTTGAACTTGTACTGTAAACGAGGTTCTTGTAAACAGAGGCGTCCCAAACTTTGGGGTGGCTGTGTCTTTTTTATTTTAATTTCGCTAAGCTATAGGACCATAAGTGGAAGTGCCCTAGGCTCTGTTGCTTTGGTTTTTAGATGTTTCAGGAAACACCATACACTTCTCCTGAGTGTCTGTTGGCAATTTACATCCCGCCCATCAGCATAACAAGGCTCCCAGTTCTCCATGGCCTGTCCTGCCTTTCTGGATTTTACACTTTTTTCAGATGGCCCTTTTGACCGGGGGGAAGTGAGACTTCATTGTAGTGCAGATTTCCTTTGCAAGCTTGCTTGGTTGGCCAAAAAGGGCGTATGCGTTTTTTCCTGAATATATTCAGGAAAAAACGCATACGCCCTTTTTGGCCAAGTGCATCATTGTGGACGTTCTGCCTCTTTTCCTATGCTTTCAATGCAATTCCAGTCTACCTCCTGAAATCGGTTTCCTGCAATTCTGCCCCGCTTTCAAGTCCTCTTGGCAGCCTTACTTCAGTCTATTTTTGGACGATAGCTGTCATTTATAACTCTGCAGGTTTGTGAATTACAGTGCCCCTGAGCTCCTTTCTTCAACACGCTTTCTTGTGACCTGGCCGAAACACCGCAGGATGGCTTCAGGCCCTAATCTGGTTCCGGCACGGCTCGCTGAGCCTTTGGTTATTTCCTCTTCCTGGTGGGAAATGAGAGTTAAATTTGCCCGTCCAGCCACCTCCAGCTAGTCTCTCATTGGTTCTCGCTATTCCTTTTCATCTTCCGCAGAAATTGCAAACTGGGCCAAACAGGAGGTTAAAGGGACTGATTCTCCAAGTCGGGAGAGTGTTAGTAAAGCGTCTGGAATGTTGCACCCGAGTACCAGGGGAGGAAAACTGAGACATATTTGAACACGTCTCCCGATCACATGGTTGATCATACTCTAGGTTCCACATGCATGTTTTAGCTGAAGGAAGAATACCTTAAACCTGGGTAGTTGAAACCCGTGGAATGGGTACCATGCAATATGACTTCAAAGGGTCTTCATTTGCTCACCGAACCTCTCCAATCCTATCACTGCTGCGTTTATGCCCCTGTACACATGCTTGATTCTCTTTCGGAGACATAGCAATCCATAGGTTTTAAGATACTTACTAGTCAGGTACATTCTTAGGCGTTTAATATGTGGCGTTGAGTCCATTTCGTTGAGCAAGGAGTAGCTCTTGTCTATTCCATATTTGGCTTAAGGAACTTTATCTGTGCTCATTTCAATCTCTGGTTTTATGCAGCACCCCAACTCACCTTTCCTCTTAAGCAAGCATAAGTTGGTTTTCTAAATTTGAGACCCTGTTCTGTTCTGTAATTCAGTTCCTGTGTAGCCAAGTTTACATTCCGTGTATTAGTGATATCTTATGATGTTTCTTTTTCTGTGTGACTTATTTCAGTTAGAATCATCATACCTGAATCCACTCATTGTGCTGCTAAGACCCTGATGACATAGATTTCATTGCTGAGTGATATTGCTTTGTATGTAAATACCACATCTTCTTTATCCATTTTTCACTTTCTGCGATGTTGAACTTGTACTGTAAACGAGGTTCTTGTAAACAGAGGCGTCCCAAACTTTGGGGTGGCTGTGTCTTTTTGATTTTAATTTCCCTAAGCTATAGGACCATAAGTGGAAGTGCCCTAGGCTCTGTTGCTTTGTTTTTTAGATGTTTCAGGAAACACCATACACTTCTCCCGAGTGTCTGTTGGCAATTTACATCCCGCCCATCAGCATAACAAGGCTCCCAGTTCTCCATGGCCTGTCCTGCCTTTCTGGATTTTACACTTTTTTCAGATGGCCCTTTTGACCGGGGGGAAGTGAGACTTCATTGTAGTGCAGATTTCCTTTGCAAGCTTGCTTGGTTGGCCAAAAAGGGCGTATGCGTTTTTTCCTGAATATATTCAGGAAAAAACGCATACGCCCTTTTTGGCCAAGTGCATCATTGTGGACGTTCTGCCTCTTTTCCTATGCTTTCAATGCAATTCCAGTCTACCTCCTGAAATCGGTTTCCTGCAATTCTGCCCCGCTTTCAAGTCCTCTTGGCAGCCTTACTTCAGTCTATTTTTGGACGATAGCTGTCATTTATAACTCTGCAGGTTTGTGAATTACAGTGCCCCTGAGCTCCTTTCATCAACTCACTTTCTTGTGAGCTGGCCGCAACACCGCAGGATGGCTTCAGGCCCTAATCTGGTTCCGGCACGGCACGCTGAGCCTTTGGTTATTTCCTCTTCCAGATGGGAAATGAGAGTTAAATTTGCCCGTCCAGACACCTCCAGCTAGTCTCTCATTGGTTCTCCCTATTCCTGTTCATCTTCCGCAGAAATTGCAAACTGGGCCAAACAGGAGGTTAAAGGCGCTGACTCTCCAAGTGGGGAGAGTGTTAGTAAAGCGTCTGGAATGTTGCACCCGAGTACCAGGGGAGGAAAACTGAGACATATTTGAACACGTCTCCCGTTCACACGGTTGATCATACTCTGGGTTCCACATGCATGTTTTAGCTGAAAGAAGAATACCTTAAACCTGGAGAGTTGAGACCCGTGGAATGGGTACCATGCAATATGACTTCAAAGGGTCTTCATTTGCTCACCGAACCTCTCCAATCCTATCACTGCTGCATTTATGCCCCTGTACACATGCTTGATTCTCTTTTGGAGTCATAGCAATCCATAGGTTTTAAGATACTTACTAGTCAGGTACATTCTTAGGCGTTTAATATGGGGTGTTGAGTCCATTTCATTGAGCAAGGAGTAGCTCTTGTCTATTCCATATTTGGCTTAAGGAACTTTATCTGTGCTCATTTCAATCTCTGGTTTTATGCAGCACCCCAACTCACCTTTCCCCTTAAGCAAGCATAAGTTGGTTTTCTAAATTTGAGACCCTGTTCTGTTTTGGAATTCAGTTCCTGTGTAGCCAAGTTTACATTCCGTGTATTAGTGATATCTTATGATGTTTCTTTTTCTGTGTGACTTATTTCAGTTAGAATCATCGTACCTGAATCCACTCATTATGCTGCTACGGGCCTGATGACATAGATTTCATTGCTGAGTGATACTGCATTGTACGTAAGTACCACAAGTTCTTTATCCATTTTTCACTTTCTGTGATATTGAACTTGTACGGTAAACGAGGTTCTTGTAAACAGAGGCGTCCCAAACTTTGGGGTGGCTGTGTCTTTTTTATTTTAATTTCGCTAAGCTATAGGACCATAAGTGGAAGTGCCCTAGGCTCTGTTGCTTTGGTTTTTAGATGTTTCAGGAAACACCATACACTTCTCCCGAGTGTCTGTTGGCAATTTACATCCCGCCCATCAGCATAACAAGGCTCCCAGTCCTCCATGGCCTGTCCTGCCTTTCTGGATTTTACACTTTTTTCAGATGGCCCTTTTGACCGGGGGGAAGTGAGACTTCATTGTAGTGCAGATTTCCTTTGCAAGCTTGCTTGGTTGGCCAAAAAGGGCGTATGCGTTTTTTCCTGAATATATTCAGGAAAAAACACATACGCCCTTTTTGGCCAAGTGCATCATTGTGGACGTTCTGCCTCTTTTCCTATGCTTTCAATGCAATTCCAGTCTACCTCTTGAAATCGGTTTCCTGCAGTTCTGCCCTGCTTTCAAGTCCTCTTGGCAGCCTTACTTCAGTCTATTTTTGGACGATAGCTGTCATTTATAACTCTGCAGGTTTGTGAATTACAGCGCCCCTGAGCTCCTTTCTTCAACTCGCTTTCTTTTGAGCTGGCCGCAACACCGCAAGATGGCTTCAGGCCCTAATCTGGTTCCGGCACGGCACGCTGAGCCTTTGGTTATTTCCTCTTCCTGGTGGGAAATGAGAGTTAAATTTGCCCGTCCAGCCACCTCCAGCTAGTCTCTCATTGGTTCTCGCTATTCCTTTTCATCTTCCGCAGAAATTGCAAACTGGGCCAAACAGGAGGTTAAAGGGACTGATTCTCCAAGTCGGGAGAGTGTTAGTAAAGCGTCTGGAATGTTGCACCCGAGTACCAGGGGAGGAAAACTGAGACATATTTGAACACGTCTCCCGATCACATGGTTGATCATACTCTAGGTTCCACATGCATGTTTTAGCTGAAGGAAGAATACCTTAAACCTGGGTAGTTGAAACCCGTGGAATGGGTACCATGCAATATGACTTCAAAGGGTCTTCATTTGCTCACCGAACCTCTCCAATCCTATCACTGCTGCGTTTATGCCCCTGTACACATGCTTGATTCTCTTTCGGAGACATAGCAATCCATAGGTTTTAAGATACTTACTAGTCAGGTGCATTCTTAGGCGTTTAATATGGGGTGTTGAGTCCATTTCGTTGAGCAAGGAGTAG
The DNA here is from genome assembly GCF_964374135.1 of Grampus griseus. Lineage (NCBI taxonomy): Eukaryota > Metazoa > Chordata > Mammalia > Artiodactyla > Delphinidae > Grampus > Grampus griseus. The sequence continues at coordinate 347,297 of NW_028133168.1, read as the reverse complement.
CTCTTGTCTATTCCATATTTGGCTTAAGGAACTTTATCTGTGCTCATTTCAATCTCTGGTTTTATGCAGCGCCCCAACTCACCTTTCCCCTTAAGCAAGCATAAGTTGCTTTTCTAAATTTGAGACCCTGTTCTGTTTTGGAATTCAGTTCCTGTGTAGCCAAGTTTACATTCCGTGTATTAGTGATATCTTATGATGTTTCTTTTTCTGTGTGACTTATTTCAGTTAGAATCATCGTACCTGAATCCACTCATTGTTCTGTTAAGAGCCTGATGACATAGATTTCATTGCTGAGTGATATTGCTTTGTAAGTAAGTACCACAACTTCTTTATCCATTTTTCACTTTCTGCGATGTTGAACTTGTACTGTAAACGAGGTTCTTGTAAACAGAGGCGTCCCAAACTTTGGGGTGGCTGTGTCTTTTTTATTTTAATTTCGCTAAGCTATAGGACCATAAGTGGAAGTGCCCTAGGCTCTGTTGCTTTGGTTTTTAGATGTTTCAGGAAACACCATACACTTCTCCCGAGTGTCTGTTGGCAATTTACATCCCGCCCATCAGCATAACGAGGCTCCCAGTCCTCCATGGCCTGTCCTGCCTTTCTGGATTTTACACTTTTTTCAGATGGCCCTTTTGACCGGGGGGAAGTGAGACTTCATTGTAGTGCAGATTTCCTTTGCAAGCTTGCTTGGTTGGCCAAAAAGGGCGTATGCGTTTTTTCCTGAATATATTCAGGAAAAAACGCATACGCCCTTTTTGGCCAAGTGCATCATTGTGGACGTTCTGCCTCTTTTCCTATGCTTTCAATGCAATTCCAGTCTACCTCTTGAAATCGGTTTCCTGCAATTCTGCCCCGCTTTCAAGTCCTCTTGGCAGCCTTACTTCAGTCTATTTTTGGACGATAGCTGTCATTTATAACTCTGCAGGTTTGTGAATTACAGTGCCCCTGAGCTCCTTTCTTCAACTCGCTTTCTTTTGAGCTGGCCGCAACACCGCAGGATGGCTTCAGGCCCTAATCTGGTTCCGGCACGGCACGCTGAGCCTTTGGTTATTTCCTCTTCCTGGTGGGAAATGAGAGTTAAATTTGCCCGTCCAGCCACCTCCAGCTAGTCTCTCATTGGTTCTCGCTATTCCTTTTCATCTTCCGCAGAAATTGCAAACTGGGCCAAACAGGAGGTTAAAGGGACTGATTCTCCAAGTCGGGAGAGTGTTAGTAAAGCGTCTGGAATGTTGCACCCGAGTACCAGGGGAGGAAAACTGAGACATATTTGAACACGTCTCCCGATCACACGGTTGATCATACTCTAGGTTCCACATGCATGTTTTAGCTGAAGGAAGAATACCTTAAACCTGGGTAGTTGAAACCCGTGGAATGGGTACCATGTAATATGACTTCAAAGGGTCTTCATTTGCTCACCGAACCTCTCCAATCCTATCACTGCTGCGTTTATGCCCCTGTACACATGCTTGATTCTCTTTCGGAGACATAGCAATCCATAGGTTTTAAGATACTTACTAGTCAGGTACATTCTTAGGCGTTTAATATGCGGTGTTGAGTCCATTTCGTTGAGCAAGGAGTAGCTCTTGTCTATTCCATATTTGGCTTAAGGAACTTTATCTGTGCTCATTTCAATCTCTGGTTTTATGCAGCACCCCAACTCACCTTTCCCCTTAAGCAAGCATAAGTTGGTTTTCTAAATTTGAGACCCTGTTCTGTTTTGGAATTCAGTTCCTGTGTAGCCAAGTTTACATTCCGTGTATTAGTGATATCTTATGATGTTTCTTTTTCTGTGTGACTTATTTCAGTTAGAATCATCGTACCTGAATCCACTCATTATGCTGCTACGGGCCTGATGACATAGATTTCATTGCTGAGTGATACTGCATTGTACGTAAGTACCACAAGTTCTTTATCCATTTTTCACTTTCTGTGATATTGAACTTGTACGGTAAACGAGGTTCTTGTAAACAGAGGCGTCCCAAACTTTGGGGTGGCTGTGTCTTTTTGATTTTAATTTCCCTAAGCTACAGGACCATAAGTGGAAGTGCCCTAGGCTCTGTTGCTTTGTTTTTTAGATGTTTCAGGAAACACCATACACTTCTCCCGAGTGTCTGTTGGCAATTTACATCCCGCCCATCAGCATAACAAGGCTCCCAGTTCTCCATGGCCTGTCCTGCCTTTCTGGATTTTACACTTTTTTCAGATGGCCCTTTTGACCGGGGGGAAGTGAGACTTCATTGTAGTGCAGATTTCCTTTGCAAGTTTGCTTGGTTGGCCAAAAAGTGCGTATGCGTTTTTTACTGAATATATTCAGGAAAAAACGCATACGCCCTTTTTGGCCAAGTGCATCATTGTGGACGTTCTGCCTCTTTTCCTATGCTTTCAATGCAATTCCAGTCTACCTCCTGAAATCGGTTTCCTGCAATTCTGCCCCGCTTTCAAGTCCTCTTGGCAGCCTTACTTTAGTCTATTTTTGGATGATAGCTGTCATTTATAACTGTGCAGGTTTGTGAATTACAGTGCCCCTGAGCTCCTTTCTTCAACTCGCTTTCTTGTGACCTGGCCGCAACACCGCAGGATGGCTTCAGGCCCTAATCTTGTTCCGGCACGGCACGCTGAGCCTTTGGTTATTTCCTCTTCCTGGTGGGAAATGAGAGTTAAATTTGCCCGTCCAGCCACCTCCAGCTAGTCTCTCATTGGTTCTCGCTATTCCTTTTCATCTTCCGCAGAAATTGCAAACTGGGCCAAACAGGAGGTTAAAGGGACTGATTCTCCAAGTCGGGAGAGTGTTGGTAAAGCGTCTGGAATGTTGCACCCGAGTACCAGGGGAGGAAATCTGAGACATATTTGAACACGTCTCCCGATCACATGGTTGATCATACTCTAGGTTCCACATGCATGTTTTAGCTGAAGGAAGAATACCTTAAACCTGGGTAGTTGAAACCCGTGGAATGGGTACCATGCAATATGACTTCAAAGGGTCTTCATTTGCTCACCGAACCTCTCCAATCCTATCACTGCTGCGTTTATGCCCCTGTACACGTGCTTGATTCTCTTTCGGAGACATAGCAATCCATAGGTTTTAAGATACTTACTAGTCAGGTACATTCTTAGGCGTTTAATATGGGGTGTTGAGTCCATTTCGTTTAGCAAGGAGTAGCTCTTGTCTATTCCATATTTGGCTTAAGGAACTTTATCTGTGCTCATTTCAATCTCTGGTTTTATGCAGCGCCCCAACTCACCTTTCCCCTTAAGCAAGCATAAGTTGCTTTTCTAAATTTGAGACACTGTTCTGTTTTGGAATTCAGTTCCTGGGTAGCCAAGTTTACATTCCGTGTATTAGTGATATCTTATGATGTTTCTTTTTCTGTGTGACTTATTTCAGTTAGAATCATCATACCTGAATCCACTCATTGTGCTGTTAAGTGCCTGATGACATAGATTTCATTGATGAGTGATATTGCTTTGTAAGTAAATACCACAATTTCTTTATCCATTTTTCACTTTCTGCGATGTTGAACTTGTACTGTAAACGAGGTTCTTGTAAACAGAGGCGTCCCAAACTTTGGGGTGGCTGTGTCTTTTTTATTTTAATTTCGCTAAGCTATAGGACCATAAGTGGAAGTGCCCTAGGCTCTGTTGCTTTGGTTTTTAGATGTTTCAGGAAACACCATACACTTCTCCCGAGTGTCTGTTGGCAATTTACATCCCGCCCATCAGCATAACAAGGCTCCCAGTCCTCCATGGCCTGTCCTGCCTTTCTGGATTTTACACTTTTTTCAGATGGCCCTTTTGACCGGGGGGAAGTGAGACTTCATTGTAGTGCAGATTTCCTTTGCAAGCTTGCTTGGTTGGCCAAAAAGGGCGTATGCGTTTTTTCCTGAATATATTCAGGAAAAAACGCATACGCCCTTTTTGGCCAAGTGCATCATTGTGGACGTTCTGCCTCTTTTCCTATGCTTTCAATGCAATTCCAGTCTACCTCTTGAAATCGGTTTCCTGCAATTCTGCCCCGCTTTCAAGTCCTCTTGGCAGCCTTACTTCAGTCTATTTTTGGACGATAGCTGTCATTTATAACTCTGCAGGTTTGTGAATTACAGTGCCCCTGAGCTCCTTTCTTCAACTCGCTTTCTTTTGAGCTGGCCGCAACACCGCAGGATGGCTTCAGGCCCTAATCTGGTTCCGTCACGGCACGCTGAGCCTTTGGTTATTTCCTCTTCCTGGTGGGAAATGAGAGTTAAATTTGCCCGTCCAGCCACCTCCAGCTAGTCTCTCATTGGTTCTCGCTATTCCTTTTCATCTTCCGCAGAAATTGCAAACTGGGCCAAACAGGAGGTTAAAGGCGCTGACTCTCCAAGTGGGGAGAGTGTTAGTAAAGCGTCTGGAATGTTGCACCCGAGTACCAGGGGAGGAAAACTGAGACATATTTGAACACGTCTCCCGTTCACACGGTTGATCATACTCTGGGTTCCACATGCATGTTTTAGCTGAAGGAAGAATACCTTAAACCTGGAGAGTTGAGACCCGTGGAATGGGTACCATGCAATATGACTTCAAATGGTCTTCATTTGCTCACCGAACCTCTCCAATCCTATCACTGCTGCATTTATGCCCCTGTACACATGCTTGATTCTCTTTTGGAGACATAGCAATCCATAGGTTTTAAGATACTTACTAGTCAGGTACATTCTTAGGCGTTTAATATGGGGTGTTGAGTCCATTTCGTTGAGCAAGGAGTAGCTCTTGTCTATTCCATATTTGGCTTAAGGAACTTTATCTGTGCTCATTTCAATCTCTGGTTTTATGCAGCACCCCAACTCACCTTTCCCCTTAAGCAAGCATAAGTTGGTTTTCTAAATTTGAGACCCTGTTCTGTTTTGGAATTCAGTTCCTGTGTAGCCAAGTTTACATTCCGTGTATTAGTGATATCTTATGATGTTTCTTTTTCTGTGTGACTTATTTCAGTTAGAATCATCGTACCTGAATCCACTCATTATGCTGCTACGGGCCTGATGACATAGATTTCATTGCTGAGTGATACTGCATTGTACGTAAGTACCACAAGTTCTTTATCCATTTTTCACTTTCTGTGATATTGAACTTGTATGGTAAACGAGGTTCTTGTAAACAGAGGCGTCCCAAACTTTGGGGTGGCTGTGTCTTTTTGATTTTAATTTCCCTAAGCTATAGGACCATAAGTGGAAGTGCCCTAGGCTCTGTTGCTTTGTTTTTTAGATGTTTCAGGAAACACCATACACTTCTCCCGAGTGTCTGTTGGCAATTTACATCCCGCCCATCAGCATAACAAGGCTCCCAGTTCTCCATGGCCTGTCCTGCCTTTCTGGATTTTACACTTTTTTCAGATGGCCCTTTTGACCGGGGGGAAGTGAGACTTCATTGTAGTGCAGATTTCCTTTGCAAGCTTGCTTGGTTGGCCAAAAAGGGCGTATGCGTTTTTTCCTGAATATATTCAGGAAAAAACGCATACGCCCTTTTTGGCCAAGTGCATCATTGTGGACGTTCTGCCTCTTTTCCTATGCTTTCAATGCAATTCCAGTCTACCTCCTGAAATCGGTTTCCTGCAATTCTGCCCCGCTTTCAAGTCCTCTTGGCAGCCTTACTTCAGTATATTTTTGGACGATAGCTGTCATTTATAACTCTGCAGGTTTGTGAATTACAGTGCCCCTGAGCTCCTTTCTTCAACTCACTTTCTTTTGAGCTGGCCGCAACACCGCAGGATGGCTTCAGGCCCTAATATGGTTCCGGCACGGCACGCTGAGCCTTTGGTTATTTCCTCTTCCAGATGGGAAATGAGAGTTAAATTTGCCCGTCCAGACACCTCCAGCTAGTCTCTCATTGGTTCTCCCTATTCCTGTTCATCTTCCACAGAAATTGCAAACTGGGCCAAACAGGAGGTTAAAGGCGCTGACTCTCCAAGTGGGGAGAGTGTTAGTAAAGCGTCTGGAATGTTGCACCCGAGTACCAGGGGAGGAAAACTGAGACATATTTGAACACGTCTCCCGTTCACACGGTTGATCATACTCTGGGTTCCACATGCATGTTTTAGCTGAAAGAAGAATACCTTAAACCTGGAGAGTTGAGACCCGTGGAATGGGTACCATGCAATATGACTTCAAAGGGTCTCCATTTGCTCACCAAACCTCTCCAATCCTATCACTGCTGCATTTATGCCCCTGTACACATGCTTGATTCTCTTTTGGAGACATAGCAATCCATAGGTTTTAAGATACTTACTAGTCAGGTACATTCTTAGGCGTTTAATATGGGGTGTTGAGTCCATTTCGTTGAGCAAGGAGTAGCTCTTGTCTATTCCATATTTGGCTTAAGGAACTTTATCTGTGCTCATTTCAATCTCTGGTTTTATGCAGCACCCCAACTCACCTTTCCCCTTAAGCAAGCATAAGTTGGTTTTCTAAATTTGAGACCCTGTTCTGTTTTGGAATTCAGTTCCTGTGTAGCCAAGTTTACATTCCGTGTATTAGTGATATCTTATGATGTTTCTTTTTCTGTGTGACTTATTTCAGTTAGAATCATCGTACCTGAATCCACTCATTATGCTGCTACGGGCCTGATGACATAGATTTCATTGCTGAGTGATACTGCATTGTACGTAAGTACCACAAGTTCTTTATCCATTTTTCACTTTCTGTGATATTGAACTTGTACAGTAAACGAGGTTCTTGTAAACAGAGGCGTCCCAAACTTTGTGGTGGCTGTGTCTTTTTGATTTTAATTTCCCTAAGCTATAGGACCATAAGTGGAAGTGCCCTAGGCTCTGTTGCTTTGTTTTTTAGATGTTTCAGGAAACACCATACACTTCTCCCGAGTGTCTGTTGGCAATTTATATCCCAACCATCAGCATAACAAGGCTCCCAGTTCTCCATGGCCTGTCCTGCCTTTCTGGATTTTACACTTTTTTCAGATGGCCCTTTTGACCAGGGGGAAGTGAGACTTCATTGTAGTGCAGATTTCCTTTGCAAGCTTGCTTGGTTGGCCAAAAAGGGCGTATGTGTTTTTTCCTGAATATATTCAGGAAAAAACGCATACGCCCTTTTTGGCCAAGTGCATCATTGTGGACGTTCTGCCTCTTTTCCTATGCTTTCAATGCAATTCCAGTCTACCTCCTGAAATCGGTTTCCTGCAATTCTGCCCCGCTTTCAAGTCCTCTTGGCAGCCTTACTTTAGTCTATTTTTGGATGATAGCTGTCATTTATAACTGTGCAGTTTTGTGAATTACAGTGCCCCTGAGCTCCTTTCTTCAACTCGCTTTCTTGTGAGCTGGCCGCAACACCGCAGGATGGCTTCAGGCCCTAATCTGGTTCCGGCACGGCACGCTGAGCCTTTGGTTATTTCCTCTTCCTGGTGGGAAATGAGAGTTAAATTTGCCCGTCCAGCCACCTCCAGCTAGTCTCTGATTGGTTCTCGCTGTTCCTTTTCATCTTCCGCAGAAATTGCAAACTGGGCCAAACAGGAGGTTAAAGGGACTGATTCTCCAAGTCGGGAGAGTGTTAGTAAAGCGTCTGGAATGTTGCACCCGAGTACCAGGGGAGGAAAACTGAGACATATTTGAACACGTCTCCCGATCACATGGTTGATCATACTCTAGGTTCCACATGCATGTTTTAGCTGAAGGAAGAATACCTTAAACCTGGGTAGTTGAAACCCGTGGAATGGGTACCATGCAATATGACTTCAAAGGGTCTTCATTTGCTCACCGAACCTCTCCAATCCTATCACTGCTGCGTTTATGCCCCTGTACACATGCTTGATTCTCTTTCGGAGACATAGCAATCCATAGGTTTTAAGATACTTACTAGTCAGGTACATTCTTAGGCGTTTAATATGCGGTGTTGAGTCCATTTCGTTGAGCAAGGAGTAGCTCTTGTCTATTCCATATTTGGCTTAAGGAACTTTATCTGTGCTCATTTCAATCTCTGGTTTTATGCAGCACCCCAACTCACCTTTCCTCTTAAGCAAGCATAAGTTGGTTTTCTAAATTTGTGACCCTGTTCTGTTCTGTAATTCAGTTCCTGTGTAGCCAAGTTTACATTCCGTGTATTACTGATATCTTAGGATGTTTCTTTTTCTGTGTGACTTATTTCAGTTAGAATCATCATACCTGAATCCACTCATTGTGCTGCTAAGAGCCTGATGACATAGATTTCATTGCTGAGTGATATTGCTTTGTAAGTAAATACCACATCTTCTTTATCCATTTTTCACTTTCTGCGATGTTGAACTTGTACTGTAAACGAGGTTCTTGTAAACAGAGGCGTCCCAAACTTTGGGGTGGCTGTGTCTTTTTGATTTTAATTTCCCTAAGCTATAGGACCATAAGTGGAAGTGCCCTAGGCTCTGTTGCTTTGTTTTTTAGATGTTTCAGGAAACACCATACACTTCTCCCGAGTGTCTGTTGGCAATTTACATCCCGCCCATCAGCATAACAAGGCTCCCAGTTCTCCATGGCCTGTCCTGCCTTTCTGGATTTCACACTTTTTTCAGATGGCCCTTTTGACCGGGGGGAAGTGAGACTTCATTGTAGTGCAGATTTCCTTTGCAAGCTTGCTTGGTTGGCCAAAAAGGGCGTATGCGTTTTTTCCTGAATATATTCAGGAAAAAACGCATACGCCCTTTTTGGCCAAGTGCATCATTGTGGACGTTCTGCCTCTTTTCCTATGCTTTCAATGCAATTCCAGTCTACCTCCTGAAATCGGTTTCCTGCAATTCTGCCCCGCTTTCAAGTCCTCTTGGCAGCCTTACTTCAGTATATTTTTGGACGATAGCTGTCATTTATAACTCTGCAGGTTTGTGAATTACAGTGCCCCTGAGCTCCTTTCTTCAACTCACTTTCTTTTGAGCTGGCCGCAACACCGCATAATGGCTTCAGGCCCTAAACTGGTTCCGGCACGCCACGCTGAGCCTTTGGTTATTTCCTCTTCCAGATGGGAAATGAGAGTTAAATTTGCCCGTCCAGACACCTCCAGCTAGTCTCTCATTGGTTCTCCCTATTCCTTTTCGTCTTCCGCAGAAATTGCAAACTGGGCCAAACAGGAGGTTAAAGGTACTGATTCTCCAAGTCGGGAGAGTGTTAGTAAAGCGTCTGGAATGTTGCACCCGAGTACCAGGGTACGAAAACTGAGACATATTTGAACACGTCTCCCGATCACATGGTTGATCATACTCTAGGTTCCACATGCATGTTTTAGCTGAAGGAAGAATACCTTAAACCTGGGTAGTTGAAACCCGTGGAATGGGTACCATGCAATATGACTTCAAAGGGTCTTCATTTGCTCACCGAACCTCTCCAATCCTATCACTGCTGCGTTTATGCCCCTGTACACGTGCTTGATTCTCTTTCGGAGACATAGCAATCCATAGGTTTTAAGATACTTACTAGTCAGGTACATTCTTAGGCGTTTAATATGGGGTGTTGAGTCCATTTCGTTTAGCAAGGAGTAGCTCTTGTCTATTCCATATTTGGCTTAAGGAACTTTATCTGTGCTCATTTCAATCTCTGGTTTTATGCAGCGCCCCAACTCACCTTTCCCCTTAAGCAAGCATAAGTTGCTTTTCTAAATTTGAGACCCTGTTCTGTTTTGGAATTCAGTTCCTGGGTAGCCAAGTTTACATTCCGTGTATTAGTGATATCTTATGATGTTTCTTTTTCTGTGTGACTTATTTCAGTTAGAATCATCATACCTGAATCCACTCATTGTGCTGTTAAGTGCCTGATGACATAGATTTCATTGATGAGTGATATTGCTTTGTAAGTAAATACCACAATTTCTTTATCCATTTTTCACTTTCTGCGATGTTGAACTTGTACTGTAAACGAGGTTCTTGTAAACAGAGGCGTCCCAAACTTTGGGGTGGCTGTGTCTTTTTTATTTTAATTTTGCTAAGCTATAGGACCATAAGTGGAAGTGCCCTAGGCTCTGTTGCTTTGGTTTTTAGATGTTTCAGGAAACACCATACACTTCTCCCGAGTGTCTGTTGGCAATTTACATCCCGCCCATCAGCATAACAAGGCTCCCAGTCCTCCATGGCCTGTCCTGCCTTTCTGGATTTTACACTTTTTTCAGATGGCCCTTTTGACCGGGGGGAAGTGAGACTTCATTGTAGTGCAGATTTCCTTTGCAAGCTTGCTTGGTTGGCCAAAAAGGGCGTATGCGTTTTTTCCTGAATATATTCAGGAAAAAACGCATACGCCCTTTTTGGCCAAGTGCATCATTGTGGACGTTCTGCCTCTTTTCCTATGCTTTCAATGCAATTCCAGTCTACCTCTTGAAATCGGTTTCCTGCAATTCTGCCCCGCTTTCAAGTCCTCTTGGCAGCCTTACTTCAGTCTATTTTTGGACGATAGCTGTCATTTATAACTCTGCAGGTTTGTGAATTACAGTGCCCCTGAGCTCCTTTCTTCAACTCGCTTTCTTGTGACGTGGCCGCAACACCGCAGGATGGCTTCAGGCCCTAATCTGGTTCCGGCACGGCACGCTGAGCCTTTGGTTATTTCCTCTTCCTGGTGGGAAATGAGAGTTAAATTTGCCCGTCCAGCCACCTCCAGCTAGTCTCTCATTGGTTCTCGCTATTCCTTTTCATCTTCCGCAGAAATTGCAAACTGGGCCAAACAGGAGGTTAAAGGCGCTGACTCTCCAAGTGGGGAGAGTGTTAGTAAAGCGTCTGGAATGTTGCACCCGAGTACCAGGGGAGAAAAACTGAGACATATTTGAACACGTCTCCCGTTCACACGGTTGATCATACTCTGGGTTCCACATGCATGTTTTAGCTGAAGGAAGAATACCTTAAACCTGGAGAGTTGAGACCCGTGGAATGGGTACCATGCAATATGACTTCAAATGGTCTTTATTTGCTCACCGAACCTCTCCAATCCTATCACTGCTGCATTTATGCCCCTGTACACATGCTTGATTCTCTTTTGGAGACATAGCAATCCATAGGTTTTAAGATACTTACTAGTCAGGTACATTCTTAGGCGTTTAATATGGGGTGTTGAGTCCATTTCGTTGAGCAAGGAGTAGCTCTTGTCTATTCCATATTTGGCTTAAGGAACTTTATCTGTGCTCATTTCAATCTCTGGTTTTATGCAGCACCCCAACTCACCTTTCCCCTTAAGCAAGCATAAGTTGGTTTTCTAAATTTGAGACCCTGTTCTGTTTTGGAATTCAGTTCCTGTGTAGCCAAGTTTACATTCCGTGTATTAGTGATATCTTATGATGTTTCTTTTTCTGTGTGACTTATTTCAGTTAGAATCATCGTACCTGAATCCACTCATTATGCTGCTACGGGCCTGATGACATAGATTTCATTGCTGAGTGATACTGCATTGTACGTAAGTACCACAAGTTCTTTATCCATTTTTCACTTTCTGTGATATTGAACTTGTACGGTAAACGAGGTTCTTGTAAACAGAGGCGTCCCAAACTTTGGGGTGGCTGTGTCTTTTTGATTTTAATTTCCCTAAGCTATAGGACCATAAGTGGAAGTGCCCTAGGCTCTGTTGCTTTGTTTTTTAGATGTTTCAGGAAACACCATACACTTCTCCCGAGTGTCTGTTGGCAATTTACATCCCGCCCATCAGCATAACAAGGCTCCCAGTTCTCCATGGCCTGTCCTGCCTTTCTGGATTTTACACTTTTTTCAGATGGCCCTTTTGACCGGGGGGAAGTGAGACTTCATTGTAGTGCAGATTTCCTTTGCAAGCTTGCTTGGTTGGCCAAAAAGGGCGTATGCGTTTTTTCCTGAATATATTCAGGAAAAAACGCATACGCCCTTTTTGGCCAAGTGCATCATTGTGGACGTTCTGCCTCTTTTCCTATGCTTTCAATGCAATTCCAGTCTACCTCCTGAAATCGGTTTCCTGCAATTCTGCCCCGCTTTCAAGTCCTCTTGGCAGCCTTACTTCAGTCTATTTTTGGACGATAGCTGTCATTTATAACTCTGCAGGTTTGTGAATTACAGTGCCCCTGAGCTCCTTTCTTCAACTCACTTTCTTTTGAGCTGGCCGCAACACCGCAGGATGGCTTCAGGCCCTAATCTGGTTCCGGCACGGCACGCTGAGCCTTTGGTTATTTCCTCTTCCAGATGGGAAATGAGAGTTAAATTTGCCCGTCCAGACACCTCCAGCTAGTCTCTCATTGGTTCTCCCTATTCCTGTTCATCTTCCACAGAAATTGCAAACTGGGCCAAACAGGAGGTTAAAGGCGCTGACTCTCCAAGTGGGGAGAGTGTTAGTAAAGCGTCTGGAATGTTGCACCCGAGTACCAGGGGAGGAAAACTGAGACATATTTGAACACGTCTCCCGTTCACACGGTTGATCATACTCTGGGTTCCACATGCATGTTTTAGCTGAAAGAAGAATACCTTAAACCTGGAGAGTTGAGACCCGTGGAATGGGTACCATGCAATATGACTTCAAAGGGTCTCCATTTGCTCACCAAACCTCTCCAATCCTATCACTGCTGCGTTTATGCCCCTGTACACATGCTTGATTCTCTTTTGGAGACATAGCAATCCATAGGTTTTAAGATACTTACTAGTCAGGTATATTCTTAGGCGTTTAATATGGGGTGTTGAGTCCATTTCGTTGAGCAAGGAGTAGCTCTTGTCTATTCCATATTTGGCTTAAGGAACTTTATCTGTGCTCATTTCAATCTCTGGTTTTATGCAGCACCCCAACTCACCTTTCCCCTTAAGCAAGCATAAGTTGGTTTTCTAAATTTGAGACCCTGTTCTGTTTTGGAATTCAGTTCCTGTGTAGCCAAGTTTACATTCCGTGTATTAGTGATATCTTATGATGTTTCTTTTTCTGTGTGACTTATTTCAGTTAGAATCATCGTACCTGAATCCACTCATTATGCTGCTACGGGCCTGATGACATAGATTTCATTGCTGAGTGATACTGCATTGTACGTAAGTACCACAAGTTCTTTATCCATTTTTCACTTTCTGTGATATTGAACTTGTACAGTAAATGAGGTTCTTGTAAACAGAGGCGTCCCAAACTTTGTGGTGGCTGTGTCTTTTTGATTTTAATTTCCCTAAGCTATAGGACCATAAGTGGAAGTGCCCTAGGCTCTGTTGCTTTGTTTTTTAGATGTTTCAGGAAACACCATACACTTCTCCCGAGTGTCTGTTGGCAATTTATATCCCAACCATCAGCATAACAAGGCTCCCAGTTCTCCATGGCCTGTCCTGCCTTTCTGGATTTTACACTTTTTTCAGATGGCCCTTTTGACCAGGGGGAAGTGAGACTTCATTGTAGTGCAGATTTCCTTTGCAAGCTTGCTTGGTTGGCCAAAAAGGGCGTATGTGTTTTTTCCTGAATATATTCAGGAAAAAACGCATACGCCCTTTTTGGCCAAGTGCATCATTGTGGACGTTCTGCCTCTTTTCCTATGCTTTCAATGCAATTCCAGTCTACCTCCTGAAATCGGTTTCCTGCAATTCTGCCCCGCTTTCAAGTCCTCTTGGCAGCCTTACTTTAGTCTATTTTTGGATGATAGCTGTCATTTATAACTGTGCAGTTTTGTGAATTACAGTGCCCCTGAGCTCCTTTCTTCAACTCGCTTTCTTGTGAGCTGGCCGCAACACCGCAGGATGGCTTCAGGCCCTAATCTGGTTCCGGCACGGCACGCTGAGCCTTTGGTTATTTCCTCTTCCTGGTGGGAAATGAGAGTTAAATTTGCCCGTCCAGCCACCTCCAGCTAGTCTCTGATTGGTTCTCGCTATTCCTTTTCATCTTCCGCAGAAATTGCAAACTGGGCCAAACAGGAGGTTAAAGGGACTGATTCTCCAAGTCGGGAGAGTGTTAGTAAAGCGTCTGGAATGTTGCACCCGAGTACCAGGGGAGGAAAACTGAGACATATTTGAACACGTCTCCCGATCACATGGTTGATCATACTCTAGGTTCCACATGCATGTTTTAGCTGAAGGAAGAATACCTTAAACCTGGGTAGTTGAAACCCGTGGAATGGGTACCATGCAATATGACTTCAAAGGGTCTTCATTTGCTCACCGAACCTCTCCAATCCTATCACTGCTGCGTTTATGCCCCTGTACACATGCTTGATTCTCTTTCGGAGACATAGCAATCCATAGGTTTTAAGATACTTACTAGTCAGGTACATTCTTAGGCGTTTAATATGCGGTGTTGAGTCCATTTCGTTGAGCAAGGAGTAGCTCTTGTCTATTCCATATTTGGCTTAAGGAACTTTATCTGTGCTCATTTCAATCTCTGGTTTTATGCAGCACCCCAACTCACCTTTCCTCTTAAGCAAGCATAAGTTGGTTTTCTAAATTTGTGACCCTGTTCTGTTCTGTAATTCAGTTCCTGTGTAGCCAAGTTTACATTCCGTGTATTACTGATATCTTAGGATGTTTCTTTTTCTGTGTGACTTATTTCAGTTAGAATCATCATACCTGAATCCACTCATTGTGCTGCTAAGAGCCTGATGACATAGATTTCATTGCTGAGTGATATTGCTTTGTAAGTAAATACCACATCTTCTTTATCCATTTTTCACTTTCTGCGATGTTGAACTTGTACTGTAAACGAGGTTCTTGTAAACAGAGGCGTCCCAAACTTTGGGGTGGCTGTGTCTTTTTGATTTTAATTTCCCTAAGCTATAGGACCATAAGTGGAAGTGCCCTAGGCTCTGTTGCTTTGTTTTTTAGATGTTTCAGGAAACACCATACACTTCTCCCGAGTGTCTGTTGGCAATTTACATCCCGCCCATCAGCATAACAAGGCTCCCAGTTCTCCATGGCCTGTCCTGCCTTTCTGGATTTCACACTTTTTTCAGATGGCCCTTTTGACCGGGGGGAAGTGAGACTTCATTGTAGTGCAGATTTCCTTTGCAAGCTTGCTTGGTTGGCCAAAAAGGGCGTATGCGTTTTTTCCTGAATATATTCAGGAAAAAACGCATACGCCCTTTTTGGCCAAGTGCATCATTGTGGACGTTCTGCCTCTTTTCCTATGCTTTCAATGCAATTCCAGTCTACCTCCTGAAATCGGTTTCCTGCAATTCTGCCCCGCTTTCAAGTCCTCTTGGCAGCCTTACTTCAGTATATTTTTGGACGATAGCTGTCATTTATAACTCTGCAGGTTTGTGAATTACAGTGCCCCTGAGCTCCTTTCTTCAACTCACTTTCTTTTGAGCTGGCCGCAACACCGCATAATGGCTTCAGGCCCTAATCTGGTTCCGGCACGCCACGCTGAGCCTTTGGTTATTTCCTCTTCCTGATGGGAAATGAGAGTTAAATTTGCCCGTCCAGACACCTCCAGCTAGTCTCTCATTGGTTCTCCCTATTCCTGTTCATCTTCCGCAGAAATTGCAAACTGGGCCAAACAGGAGGTTAAAGGCGCTGACTCTCCAAGTGGGGAGAGTGTTAGTAAAGCGTCTGGAATGTTGCACCCGAGTACCAGGGGAGGAAAACTGAGACATATTTGAACACGTCTCCCGTTCACACGGTTGATCATACTCTGGGATCCACATGCATGTTTTAGCTGAAGGAAGAATACCTTAAACCTGGAGAGTTGAGACCCGTGGAATGGGTACCATGCAATATGACTTCAAAGGGTCTTCATTTGCTCACCGAACCTCTCCAATCCTATCACTGCTGCATTTATGCCCCTGTACACATGCTTGATTCTCTTTTGGAGACATAGCAATCCATAGGTTTTAAGATACTTACTAGTCAGGTACATTCTTAGGCGTTTAATATGGGGTGTTGAGTCCATTTCGTTGAGCAAGGAGTAGCTCTTGTCTATTCCATATTTGGCTTAAGGAACTTTATCTGTGCTCATTTCAATCTCTGGTTTTATGCAGCACCCCAACTCACCTTTCCCCTTAAGCAAGCATAAGTTGGTTTTCTAAATTTGAGACCCTGTTCTGTTTTGGAATTCAGTTCCTGTGTAGCCAAGTTTACATTCCGTGTATTAGTGATATCTTATGATGTTTCTTTTTCTGTGTGACTTATTTCAGTTAGAATCATCGTACCTGAATCCACTCATTATGCTGCTACGGGCCTGATGACATAGATTTCATTGCTGAGTGATACTGCATTGTACGTAAGTACCACAAGTTCTTTATCCATTTTTCACTTTCTGTGATATTGAACTTGTACGGTAAACGAGGTTCTTGTAAACAGAGGCGTCCCAAACTTTGGGGTGGCTGTGTCTTTTTGATTTTAATTTCCCTAAGCTATAGGACCATAAGTGGAAGTGCCCTAGGCTCTGTTGCTTTGTTTTTTAGATGTTTCAGGAAACACCATACACTTCTCCCGAGTGTCTGTTGGCAATTTACATCCCGCCCATCAGCATAACAAGGCTCCCAGTTCTCCATGGCCTGTCCTGCCTTTCTGGATTTTACACTTTTTTCAGATGGCCCTTTTGACCGGGGGGAAGTGAGACTTCATTGTAGTGCAGATTTCCTTTGCAAGTTTGCTTGGTTGGCCAAAAAGGGCGTATGCGTTTTTTCCTGAATATATTCAGGAAAAAACGCATACGCCCTTTTTGGCCAAGTGCATCATTGTGGACGTTCTGCCTCTTTTCCTATGCTTTCAATGCAATTCCAGTCTACCTCCTGAAATCGGTTTCCTGCAATTCTGCCCCGCTTTCAAGTCCTCTTGGCAGCCTTACTTCAGTCTATTTTTGGACGATAGCTGTCATTTATAACTCTGCAGGTTTGTGAATTACAGTGCCCCTGAGCTCCTTTCTTCAACTCGCTTTCTTTTGAGCTGGCCGCAACACCGCAGGATGGCTTCAGGCCCTAATCTGGTTCCGGCACGGCACGCTGAGCCTTTGGTTATTTCCTCTTCCTGGTGGGAAATGAGAGTTAAATTTGCCCGTCCAGCCACCTCCAGCTAGTCTCTGATTGGTTCTCGCTATTCCTTTTCATCTTCCGCAGAAATTGCAAACTGGGCCAAACAGGCGGTTAAAGGGACTGATTCTCCAAGTCGGGAGAGTGTTAGTAAAGCGTCTGGAATGTTGCACCCGAGTACCAGGGGAGGAAAACTGAGACATATTTGAACACGTCTCCCGATCACATGGTTGATCATACTCTAGGTTCCACATGCATGTTTTAGCTGAAGGAAGAATACCTTAAACCTGGGTAGTTGAAACCCGTGGAATGGGTACCATGTAATATGACTTCAAAGGGTCTTCATTTGCTCACCGAACCTCTCCAATCCTATCACTGCTGCGTTTATGCCCCTGTACACATGCTTGATTCTCTTTCAGAGACATAGCAATCCATAGGTTTTAAGATACTTACTAGTCAGGTACATTCTTAGGCGTTTAATATGCGGTGTTGAGTCCATTTCGTTGAGCAAGGAGTAGCTCTTGTCTATTCCATATTTGGCTTAAGGAACTTTATCTGTGCTCATTTCAATCTCTGGTTTTATGCAGCACCCCAACTCACCTTTCCTCTTAAGCAAGCATAAGTTGGTTTTCTAAATTTGAGACCCTGTTCTGTTCTGTAATTCAGTTCCTGTGTAGCCAAGTTTACATTCCGTGTATTAGTGATATCTTATGATGTTTCTTTTTCTGTGTGACTTATTTCAGTTAGAATCATCATACCTGAATCCACTCATTGTGCTGCTAAGAGCCTGATGACATAGATTTCATTGCTGAGTGATATTGCTTTGTAAGTAAATACCACATCTTCTTTATCCATTTTTCACTTTCTGCGATGTTGAACTTGTACTGTAAACGAGGTTCTTGTAAACAGAGGCGTCCCAAACTTTGGGGTGGGCTCTGTCTTTTTTATTTTAATTTCCCTAAGCTATAGGACCATAAGTGGAAGTGCCCTAGGCTCTGTTGCTTTGTTTTTTAGATGTTTCAGGAAACACCATACACTTCTCCCGAGTGTCTGTTGGCAATTTACATCCTGCCCATCAGCATAACAAGGCTCCCAGTTCTCCATGGCCTGTCCTGCCTTTCTGGATTTTACACTTTTTTCAGATGGCCCTTTTGACCGGGGGGAAGTGAGACTTCATTGTAGTGCAGATTTCCTTTGCAAGCTTGCTTGGTTGGCCAAAAAGGGCGTATGCGTTTTTTCCTGAATATATTCAGGAAAAAACGCATACGCCCTTTTTGGCCAAGTGCATCATTGTGGACGTTCTGCCTCTTTTCCTATGCTTTCAATGCAATTCCAGTCTACCTCCTGAAATCGGTTTCCTGCAATTCTGCCCCGCTTTCAAGTCCTCTTGGCAGCCTTACTTCAGTATATTTTTGGACGATAGCTGTCATTTATAACTCTGCAGGTTTGTGAATTACAGTGCCCCTGAGCTCCTTTCTTCAACTCACTTTCTTTTGAGCTGGCCGCAACACCGCAGGATAGCTTCAGGCCCTAATCTGGTTCCGGCATGGCACGCTGAGCCTTTGGTTATTTCCTCTTCCAGATGGGAAATGAGAGTTAAATTTGCCCGTCTAGACACCTCCAGCTAGTCTCTCATTGGTTCTCCCTATTCCTGTTCATCTTCCGCAGAAATTGCAAACTGGGCCAAACAGGAGGTTAAAGGCGCTGACTCTCCAAGTGGGGAGAGTGTTAGTAAAGCGTCTGGAATGTTGCACCCGAGTACCAGGGGAGGAAAACTGAGACATATTTGAACACGTCTCCCGTTCACACGGTTGATCATACTGTGGGTTCCACATGCATGTTTTAGCTGAAGGAAGAATACCTTAAACCTGGAGAGTTGAGACCCGTGAAATGGGTACCATGCAATATGATTTCAAAGGGTCTTCATTTGCTCACCGAACCTCTCCAATCCTATCACTGCTGCATTTATGCCCCTGTACACATGCTTGATTCTCTTTTGGAGACATAGCAATCCATAGGTTTTAAGATACTTACTAGTCAGGTACATTCTTAGGCGTTTAATATGGGGTGTTGAGTCCATTTCATTGAGCAAGGAGTAGCTCTTGTCTATTCCATATTTGGCTTAAGGAACTTTATCTGTGCTCATTTCAATCTCTGGTTTTATGCAGCACCCCAACTCACCTTTCCCCTTAAGCAAGCATAAGTTGGTTTTCTAAATTTGAGACCCTGTTCTGTTTTGGAATTCAGTTCCTGTGTAGCCAAGTTTACATTCCGTGTATTAGTGATATCTTATGATGTTTCTTTTTCTGTGTGACTTATTTCAGTTAGAATCATCGTACCTGAATCCACTCATTATGCTGCTACGGGCCTGATGACATAGATTTCATTGCTGAGTGATACTGCATTGTACGTAAGTACCACAAGTTCTTTATCCATTTTTCACTTTCTGTGATATTGAACTTGTACGGTAAACGAGGTTCTTGTAAACAGAGGCGTCCCAAACTTTGGGGTGGCTGTGTCTTTTTTATTTTAATTTCGCTAAGCTATAGGACCATAAGTGGAAGTGCCCTAGGCTCTGTTGCTTTGGTTTTTAGATGTTTCAGGAAACACCATACACTTCTCCCGAGTGTCTGTTGGCAATTTACATCCCGCCCATCAGCATAACAAGGCTCCCAGTCCTCCATGGCCTGTCCTGCCTTTCTGGATTTTACACTTTTTTCAGATGGCCCTTTTGACCGGGGGGAAGTGAGACTTCATTGTAGTGCAGATTTCCTTTGCAAGCTTGCTTGGTTGGCCAAAAAGGGCGTATGCGTTTTTTCCTGAATATATTCAGGAAAAAACGCATACGCCCTTTTTGGCCAAGTGCATCATTGTGGACGTTCTGCCTCTTTTCCTATGCTTTCAATGCAATTCCAGTCTACCTCTTGAAATCGGTTTCCTGCAATTCTGCCCCGCTTTCAAGTCCTCTTGGCAGCCTTACTTCAGTCTATTTTTGGACGATAGCTGTCATTTATAACTCTGCAGGTTTGTGAATTACAGTGCCCCTGAGCTCCTTTCTTCAACTCGCTTTCTTTTGAGCTGGCCGCAACACCGCAGGATGGCTTCAGGCCCTAATCTGGTTCCGGCACGGCACGCTGAGCCTTTGGTTATTTCCTCTTCCTGGTGGGAAATGAGAGTTAATTTTGCCCGTCCAGCCACCTCCAGCTAGTCTCTCATTGGTTCTCGCTATTCCTTTTCATCTTCCGCAGAAATTGCAAACTGGGCCAAACAGGAGGTTAAAGGCGCTGACTCTCCAAGTGGGGAGAGTGTTAGTAAAGCGTCTGGAATGTTGCACCCGAGTACCAGGGGAGGAAAACTGAGACATATTTGAACACGTCTCCCGTTCACACGGTTGATCATACTCTGGGTTCCACATGCATGTTTTAGCTGAAGGAAGAATACCTTAAACCTGGAGAGTTGAGACCCGTGGAATGGGTACCATGCAATATGACTTCAAATGGTCTTCATTTGCTCACCGAACCTCTCCAATCCTATCACTGCTGCATTTATGCCCCTGTACACATGCTTGATTCTCTTTTGGAGACATAGCAATCCATAGGTTTTAAGATACTTACTAGTCAGGTACATTCTTAGGCGTTTAATATGGGGTGTTGAGTCCATTTCGTTGAGCAAGGAGTAGCTCTTGTCTATTCCATATTTGGCTTAAGGAACTTTATCTGTGCTCATTTCAATCTCTGGTTTTATGCAGCACCCCAACTCACCTTTCCCCTTAAGCAAGCATAAGTTGGTTTTCTAAATTTGAGACCCTGTTCTGTTTTGGAATTCAGTTCCTGTGTAGCCAAGTTTACATTCCGTGTATTAGTGATATCTTATGATGTTTCTTTTTCTGTGTGACTTATTTCAGTTAGAATCATCGTACCTGAATCCACTCATTATGCTGCTACGGGCCTGATGACATAGATTTCATTGCTGAGTGATACTGCATTGTACGTAAGTACCACAAGTTCTTTATCCATTTTTCACTTTCTGTGATATTGAACTTGTACGGTAAACGAGGTTCTTGTAAACAGAGGCGTCCCAAACTTTGGGGTGGCTGTGTCTTTTTGATTTTAATTTCCCTAAGCTATAGGACCATAAGTGGAAGTGCCCTAGGCTCTGTTGCTTTGTTTTTTAGATGTTTCAGGAAACACCATACACTTCTCCCGAGTGTCTGTTGGCAATTTACATCCCGCCCATCAGCATAACAAGGCTCCCAGTTCTCCATGGCCTGTCCTGCCTTTCTGGATTTTACACTTTTTTCAGATGGCCCTTTTGACCGGGGGGAAGTGAGACTTCATTGTAGTGCAGATTTCCTTTGCAAGCTTGCTTGGTTGGCCAAAAAGGGCGTATGCGTTTTTTCCTGAATATATTCAGGAAAAAACGCATACGCCCTTTTTGGCCAAGTGCATCATTGTGGACGTTCTGCCTCTTTTCCTATGCTTTCAATGCAATTCCAGTCTACCTCCTGAAATCGGTTTCCTGCAATTCTGCCCCGCTTTCAAGTCCTCTTGGCAGCCTTACTTCAGTCTATTTTTGGACGATAGCTGTCATTTATAACTCTGCAGGTTTGTGAATTACAGTGCCCCTGAGCTCCTTTCTTCAACTCACTTTCTTTTGAGCTGGCCGCAACACCGCAGGATGGCTTCAGGCCCTAATCTGGTTCCGGCACGGCACGCTGAGCCTTTGGTTATTTCCTCTTCCAGATGGGAAATGAGAGTTAAATTTGCCCGTCCAGACACCTCCAGCTAGTCTCTCATTGGTTCTCCCTATTCCTGTTCATCTTCCACAGAAATTGCAAACTGGGCCAAACAGGAGGTTAAAGGCGCTGACTCTCCAAGTGGGGAGAGTGTTAGTAAAGCGTCTGGAATGTTGCACCCGAGTACCAGGGGAGGAAAACTGAGACATATTTGAACACGTCTCCCGTTCACACGGTTGATCATACTCTGGGTTCCACATGCATGTTTTAGCTGAAAGAAGAATACCTTAAACCTGGAGAGTTGAGACCCGTGGAATGGGTACCATGCAATATGACTTCAAAGGGTCTCCATTTGCTCACCAAACCTCTCCAATCCTATCACTGCTGCATTTATGCCCCTGTACACATGCTTGATTCTCTTTTGGAGACATAGCAATCCATAGGTTTTAAGATACTTACTAGTCAGGTATATTCTTAGGCGTTTAATATGGGGTGTTGAGTCCATTTCGTTGAGCAAGGAGTAGCTCTTGTCTATTCCATATTTGGCTTAAGGAACTTTATCTGTGCTCATTTCAATCTCTGGTTTTATGCAGCACCCCAACTCACCTTTCCCCTTAAGCAAGCATAAGTTGGTTTTCTAAATTTGAGACCCTGTTCTGTTTTGGAATTCAGTTCCTGTGTAGCCAAGTTTACATTCCGTGTATTAGTGATATCTTATGATGTTTCTTTTTCTGTGTGACTTATTTCAGTTAGAATCATCGTACCTGAATCCACTCATTATGCTGCTACGGGCCTGATGACATAGATTTCATTGCTGAGTGATACTGCATTGTACGTAAGTACCACAAGTTCTTTATCCATTTTTCACTTTCTGTGATATTGAACTTGTACAGTAAACGAGGTTCTTGTAAACAGAGGCGTCCCAAACTTTGTGGTGGCTGTGTCTTTTTGATTTTAATTTCCCTAAGCTATAGGACCATAAGTGGAAGTGCCCTAGGCTCTGTTGCTTTGTTTTTTAGATGTTTCAGGAAACACCATACACTTCTCCCGAGTGTCTGTTGGCAATTTATATCCCAACCATCAGCATAACAAGGCTCCCAGTTCTCCATGGCCTGTCCTGCCTTTCTGGATTTTACACTTTTTTCAGATGGCCCTTTTGACCAGGGGGAAGTGAGACTTCATTGTAGTGCAGATTTCCTTTGCAAGCTTGCTTGGTTGGCCAAAAAGGGCGTATGTGTTTTTTCCTGAATATATTCAGGAAAAAACGCATACGCCCTTTTTGGCCAAGTGCATCATTGTGGACGTTCTGCCTCTTTTCCTATGCTTTCAATGCAATTCCAGTCTACCTCCTGAAATCGGTTTCCTGCAATTCTGCCCCGCTTTCAAGTCCTCTTGGCAGCCTTACTTTAGTCTATTTTTGGATGATAGCTGTCATTTATAACTGTGCAGTTTTGTGAATTACAGTGCCCCTGAGCTCCTTTCTTCAACTCGCTTTCTTGTGAGCTGGCCGCAACACCGCAGGATGGCTTCAGGCCCTAATCTGGTTCCGGCACGGCACGCTGAGCCTTTGGTTATTTCCTCTTCCTGGTGGGAAATGAGAGTTAAATTTGCCCGTCCAGCCACCTCCAGCTAGTCTCTGATTGGTTCTCGCTATTCCTTTTCATCTTCCGCAGAAATTGCAAACTGGGCCAAACAGGAGGTTAAAGGGACTGATTCTCCAAGTCGGGAGAGTGTTAGTAAAGCGTCTGGAATGTTGCACCCGAGTACCAGGGGAGGAAAACTGAGACATATTTGAACACGTCTCCCGATCACATGGTTGATCATACTCTAGGTTCCACATGCATGTTTTAGCTGAAGGAAGAATACCTTAAACCTGGGTAGTTGAAACCCGTGGAATGGGTACCATGCAATATGACTTCAAAGGGTCTTCATTTGCTCACCGAACCTCTCCAATCCTATCACTGCTGCATTTATGCCCCTGTACACATGCTTGATTCTCTTTCGGAGACATAGCAATCCATAGGTTTTAAGATACTTACTAATCAGGTACATTCTTAGGCGTTTAATATGCGGTGTTGAGTCCATTTCGTTGAGCAAGGAGTAGCTCTTGTCTATTCCATATTTGGCTTAAGGAACTTTATCTGTGCTCATTTCAATCTCTGGTTTTATGCAGCACCCCAACTCACCTTTCCTCTTAAGCAAGCATAAGTTGGTTTTCTAAATTTGTGACCCTGTTCTGTTCTGTAATTCAGTTCCTGTGTAGCCAAGTTTACATTCCGTGTATTACTGATATCTTAGGATGTTTCTTTTTCTGTGTGACTTATTTCAGTTAGAATCATCATACCTGAATCCACTCATTGTGCTGCTAAGAGCCTGATGACATAGATTTCATTGCTGAGTGATATTGCTTTGTAAGTAAATACCACATCTTCTTTATCCATTTTTCACTTTCTGCGATGTTGAACTTGTACTGTAAACGAGGTTCTTGTAAACAGAGGCGTCCCAAACTTTGGGGTGGCTGTGTCTTTTTGATTTTAATTTCCCTAAGCTATAGGACCATAAGTGGAAGTGCCCTAGGCTCTGTTGCTTTGTTTTTTAGATGTTTCAGGAAACACCATACACTTCTCCCGAGTGTCTGTTGGCAATTTACATCCCGCCCATCAGCATAACAAGGCTCCCAGTTCTCCATGGCCTGTCCTGCCTTTCTGGATTTCACACTTTTTTCAGATGGCCCTTTTGACCGGGGGGAAGTGAGACTTCATTGTAGTGCAGATTTCCTTTGCAAGCTTGCTTGGTTGGCCAAAAAGGGCGTATGCGTTTTTTCCTGAATATATTCAGGAAAAAACGCATACGCCCTTTTTGGCCAAGTGCATCATTGTGGACGTTCTGCCTCTTTTCCTATGCTTTCAATGCAATTCCAGTCTACCTCCTGAAATCGGTTTCCTGCAATTCTGCCCCGCTTTCAAGTCCTCTTGGCAGCCTTACTTCAGTATATTTTTGGACGATAGCTGTCATTTATAACTCTGCAGGTTTGTGAATTACAGTGCCCCTGAGCTCCTTTCTTCAACTCACTTTCTTTTGAGCTGGCCGCAACACCGCATAATGGCTTCAGGCCCTAATCTGGTTCCGGCACGCCACGCTGAGCCTTTGGTTATTTCCTCTTCCAGATGGGAAATGAGAGTTAAATTTGCCCGTCCAGACACCTCCAGCTAGTCTCTCATTGGTTCTCCCTATTCCTGTTCATCTTCCGCAGAAATTGCAAACTGGGCCAAACAGGAGGTTAAAGGCGCTGACTCTCCAAGTGGGGAGAGTGTTAGTAAAGCGTCTGGAATGTTGCACCCGAGTACCAGGGGAGGAAAACTGAGACATATTTGAACACGTCTCCCGTTCACACGGTTGATCATACTCTGGGATCCACATGCATGTTTTAGCTGAAGGAAGAATACCTTAAACCTGGAGAGTTGAGACCCGTGGAATGGGTACCATGCAATATGACTTCAAAGGGTCTTCATTTGCTCACCGAACCTCTCCAATCCTATCACTGCTGCATTTATGCCCCTGTACACATGCTTGATTCTCTTTTGGAGACATAGCAATCCATAGGTTTTAAGATACTTACTAGTCAGGTACATTCTTAGGCGTTTAATATGGGGTGTTGAGTCCATTTCGTTGAGCAAGGAGTAGCTCTTGTCTATTCCATATTTGGCTTAAGGAACTTTATCTGTGCTCATTTCAATCTCTGGTTTTATGCAGCACCCCAACTCACCTTTCCCCTTAAGCAAGCATAAGTTGGTTTTCTAAATTTGAGACCCTGTTCTGTTTTGGAATTCAGTTCCTGTGTAGCCAAGTTTACATTCCGTGTATTAGTGATATCTTATGATGTTTCTTTTTCTGTGTGACTTATTTCAGTTAGAATCATCGTACCTGAATCCACTCATTATGCTGCTACGGGCCTGATGACATAGATTTCATTGCTGAGTGATACTGCATTGTACGTAAGTACCACAAGTTCTTTATCCATTTTTCACTTTCTGTGATATTGAACTTGTACGGTAAACGAGGTTCTTGTAAACAGAGGCGTCCCAAACTTTGGGGTGGCTGTGTCTTTTTGATTTTAATTTCCCTAAGCTATAGGACCATAAGTGGAAGTGCCCTAGGCTCTGTTGCTTTGTTTTTTAGATGTTTCAGGAAACACCATACACTTCTCCCGAGTGTCTGTTGGCAATTTACATCCCGCCCATCAGCATAACAAGGCTCCCAGTTCTCCATGGCCTGTCCTGCCTTTCTGGATTTTACACTTTTTTCAGATGGCCCTTTTGACCGGGGGGAAGTGAGACTTCATTGTAGTGCAGATTTCCTTTGCAAGCTTGCTTGGTTGGCCAAAAAGGGCGTATGCGTTTTTTCCTGAATATATTCAGGAAAAAACGCATACGCCCTTTTTGGCCAAGTGCATCATTGTGGACGTTCTGCCTCTTTTCCTATGCTTTCAATGCAATTCCAGTCTACCTCTTGAAATCGGTTTCCTGCAATTCTGCCCTGCTTTCAAGTCCTCTTGGCAGCCTTACTTCAGTCTATTTTTGGACGATAGCTGTCATTTATAACTCTGCAGGTTTGTGAATTACAGCGCCCCTGAGCTCCTTTCTTCAACTCGCTTTCTTTTGAGCTGGCCGCAACACCGCAGGATGGCTTCAGGCCCTAATCTGGTTCCGGCACGGCACGCTGAGCCTTTGGTTATTTCCTCTTCCTGGTGGGAAATGAGAGTTAAATTTGCCCGTCCAGCCACCTCCAGCTAGTCTCTCATTGGTTCTCGCTATTCCTTTTCATCTTCCGCAGAAATTGCAAACTGGGCCAAACAGGAGGTTAAAGGGACTGATTCTCCAAGTCGGGAGAGTGTTAGTAAAGCGTCTGGAATGTTGCACCCGAGTACCAGGGGAGGAAAACTGAGACATATTTGAACACGTCTCCCGATCACATGGTTGATCATACTCTAGGTTCCACATGCATGTTTTAGCTGAAGGAAGAATACCTTAAACCTGGGTAGTTGAAACCCGTGGAATGGGTACCATGCAATATGACTTCAAAGGGTCTTCATTTGCTCACCGAACCTCTCCAATCCTATCACTGCTGCGTTTATGCCCCTGTACACATGCTTGATTCTCTTTCGGAGACATAGCAATCCATAGGTTTTAAGATACTTACTAGTCAGGTACATTCTTAGGCGTTTAATATGGGGTGTTGAGTCCATTTCGTTGAGCAAGGAGTAGCTCTTGTCTATTCCATATTTGGCTTAAGGAACTTTATCTGTGCTCATTTCAATCTCTGGTTTTATGCAGCACCCCAACTCACCTTTCCTCTTAAGCAAGCATAAGTTGGTTTTCTAAATTTGAGACCTTGTTCTGTTCTGTAATTCAGTTCCTGTGTAGCCAAGTTTACATTCCGTGTATTAGTGATATCTTATGATGTTTCTTTTTCTGTGTGACTTATTTCAGTTGGAATCATCATACCTGAATCCACTCATTGTGCTGCTAAGAGCCTGATGACATAGATTTCATTGCTGAGTGATATTGCTTTGTAAGTAAATACCACATCTTCTTTATCCATTTTTCACTTTCTGCGATGTTGAACTTGTACTGTAAACGAGGTTCTTGTAAACAGAGGCGTCCCAAACTTTGGGGTGGCTGTGTCTTTTTGATTTTAATTTCCCTAAGCTATAGGACCATAAGTGGAAGTGCCCTAGGCTCTGTTGCTTTGTTTTTTAGATGTTTCAGGAAACACCATACACTTCTCCCGAGTGTCTGTTGGCAATTTACATCCCGCCCATCAGCATAACAAGGCTCCCAGTTCTCCATGGCCTGTCCTGCCTTTCTGGATTTTACACTTTTTTCAGATGGCCCTTTTGACCGGGGGGAAGTGAGACTTCATTGTAGTGCAGATTTCCTTTGCAAGCTTGCTTGGTTGGCCAAAAAGGGCGTATGCGTTTTTTCCTGAATATATTCAGGAAAAAACGCATACGCCCTTTTTGGCCAAGTGCATCATTGTGGACGTTCTGCCTCTTTTCCTATGCTTTCAATGCAATTCCAGTCTACCTCCTGAAATCGGTTTCCTGCAATTCTGCCCCGCTTTCAAGTCCTCTTGGCAGCCTTACTTCAGTATATTTTTGGACGATAGCTGTCATTTATAACTCTGCAGGTTTGTGAATTACAGTGCCCCTGAGCTCCTTTCTTCAACTCACTTTCTTTTGAGCTGGCCGCAACACCGCAGGATGGCTTCAGGCCCTAATCTGGTTCCGGCACGGCACGCTGAGCCTTTGGTTATTTCCTCTTCCAGATGGGAAATGAGAGTTAAATTTGCCCGTCCAGCCACCTCCAGCTACTCTCTCATTGGTTCTCGCTATTCCTTTTCGTCTTCCGCAGAAATTGCAAACTGGGCCAAACAGGAGGTTAAAGGTACTGATTCTCCAAGTCGGGAGAGTGTTAGTAAAGCGTCTGGAATGTTGCACCCGAGTACCAGGGGAGGAAATCTGAGACATATTTGAACACGTCTCCCGATCACATGGTTGATCATACTCTAGGTTCCACATGCATGTTTTAGCTGAAGGAAGAATACCTTAAACCTGGGTAGTTGAAACCCGTGGAATGGGTACCATGCAATATGACTTCAAAGGGTCTTC
This sequence comes from Grampus griseus, assembly GCF_964374135.1. NCBI lineage: Eukaryota > Metazoa > Chordata > Mammalia > Artiodactyla > Delphinidae > Grampus > Grampus griseus. The sequence goes on along the minus strand of NW_028133168.1, from coordinate 319,030 downwards.
ATTTGCTCACCGAACCTCTCCAATCCTATCACTGCTGCGTTTATGCCCCTGTACACGTGCTTGATTCTCTTTCGGAGACATAGCAATCCATAGGTTTTAAGATACTTACTAGTCAGGTACATTCTTAGGCGTTTAATATGGGGTGTTGAGTCCATTTCGTTTAGCAAGGAGTAGCTCTTGTCTATTCCATATTTGGCTTAAGGAACTTTATCTGTGCTCATTTCAATCTCTGGTTTTATGCAGCGCCCCAACTCACCTTTCCCCTTAAGCAAGCATAAGTTGCTTTTCTAAATTTGAGACCCTGTTCTGTTTTGGAATTCAGTTCCTGGGTAGCCAAGTTTACATTCCGTGTATTAGTGATATCTTATGATGTTTCTTTTTCTGTGTGACTTATTTCAGTTAGAATCATCATACCTGAATCCACTCATTGTGCTGTTAAGTGCCTGATGACATAGATTTCATTGATGAGTGATATTGCTTTGTAAGTAAATACCACAATTTCTTTATCCATTTTTCACTTTCTGCGATGTTGAACTTGTACTGTAAACGAGGTTCTTGTAAACAGAGGCGTCCCAAACTTTGGGGTGGCTGTGTCTTTTTTATTTTAATTTCGCTAAACTATAGGACCATAAGTGGAAGTGCCCTAGGCTCTGTTGCTTTGGTTTTTAGATGTTTCAGGAAACACCATACACTTCTCCCGAGTGTCTGTTGGCAATTTACATCCCGCCCATCAGCATAACAAGGCTCCCAGTCCTCCATGGCCTGTCCTGCCTTTCTGGATTTTACACTTTTTTCAGATGGCCCTTTTGACCGGGGGGAAGTGAGACTTCATTGTAGTGCAGATTTCCTTTGCAAGCTTGCTTGGTTGGCCAAAAAGGGCGTATGCGTTTTTTCCTGAATATATTCAGGAAAAAACGCATACGCCCTTTTTGGCCAAGTGCATCATTGTGGACGTTCTGCCTCTTTTCCTATGCTTTCAATGCAATTCCAGTCTACCTCTTGAAATCGGTTTCCTGCAATTCTGCCCCGCTTTCAAGTCCTCTTGGCAGCCTTACTTCAGTCTATTTTTGGACGATAGCTGTCATTTATAACTCTGCAGGTTTGTGAATTACAGTGCCCCTGAGCTCCTTTCTTCAACTCGCTTTCTTTTGAGCTGGCCGCAACACCGCAGGATGGCTTCAGGCCCTAATCTGGTTCCGGCACGGCACGCTGAGCCTTTGGTTATTTCCTCTTCCTGGTGGGAAATGAGAGTTAAATTAGCCCGTCCAGCCACCTCCAGCTAGTCTCTCATTGGTTCTCGCTATTCCTTTTCATCTTCCGCAGAAATTGCAAACTGGGCCAAACAGGAGGTTAAAGGCGCTGACTCTCCAAGTGGGGAGAGTGTTAGTAAAGCGTCTGGAATGTTGCACCCGAGTACCAGGGGAGGAAAACTGAGACATATTTGAACACGTCTCCCGTTCACACGGTTGATCATACTCTGGGTTCCACATGCATGTTTTAGCTGAAGGAAGAATACCTTAAACCTGGAGAGTTGAGACCCGTGGAATGGGTACCATGCAATATGACTTCAAATGGTCTTCATTTGCTCACCGAACCTCTCCAATCCTATCACTGCTGCATTTATGCCCCTGTACACATGCTTGATTCTCTTTTGGAGACATAGCAATCCATAGGTTTTAAGATACTTACTAGTCAGGTACATTCTTAGGCGTTTAATATGGGGTGTTGAGTCCATTTCGTTGAGCAAGGAGTAGCTCTTGTCTATTCCATATTTGGCTTAAGGAACTTTATCTGTGCTCATTTCAATCTCTGGTTTTATGCAGCACCCCAACTCACCTTTCCCCTTAAGCAAGCATAAGTTGGTTTTCTAAATTTGAGACCCTGTTCTGTTTTGGAATTCAGTTCCTGTGTAGCCAAGTTTACATTCCGTGTATTAGTGATATCTTATGATGTTTCTTTTTCTGTGTGACTTATTTCAGTTAGAATCATCGTACCTGAATCCACTCATTATGCTGCTACGGGCCTGATGACATAGATTTCATTGCTGAGTGATACTGCATTGTACGTAAGTACCACAAGTTCTTTATCCATTTTTCACTTTCTGTGATATTGAACTTGTACGGTAAACGAGGTTCTTGTAAACAGAGGCGTCCCAAACTTTGGGGTGGCTGTGTCTTTTTGATTTTAATTTCCCTAAGCTATAGGACCATAAGTGGAAGTGCCCTAGGCTCTGTTGCTTTGTTTTTTAGATGTTTCAGGAAACACCATACACTTCTCCCGAGTGTCTGTTGGCAATTTACATCCCGCCCATCAGCATAACAAGGCTCCCAGTTCTCCATGGCCTGTCCTGCCTTTCTGGATTTTACACTTTTTTCAGATGGCCCTTTTGACCGGGGGGAAGTGAGACTTCATTGTAGTGCAGATTTCCTTTGCAAGCTTGCTTGGTTGGCCAAAAAGGGCGTATGCGTTTTTTCCTGAATATATTCAGGAAAAAACGCATACGCCCTTTTTGGCCAAGTGCATCATTGTGGACGTTCTGCCTCTTTTCCTATGCTTTCAATGCAATTCCAGTCTACCTCCTGAAATCGGTTTCCTGCAATTCTGCCCCGCTTTCAAGTCCTCTTGGCAGCCTTACTTCAGTCTATTTTTGGACGATAGCTGTCATTTATAACTCTGCAGGTTTGTGAATTACAGTGCCCCTGAGCTCCTTTCTTCAACTCACTTTCTTTTGAGCTGGCCGCAACACCGCAGGATGGCTTCAGGCCCTAATCTGGTTCCGGCACGGCACGCTGAGCCTTTGGTTATTTCCTCTTCCAGATGGGAAATGAGAGTTAAATTTGCCCGTCCAGACACCTCCAGCTAGTCTCTCATTGGTTCTCCCTATTCCTGTTCATCTTCCACAGAAATTGCAAACTGGGCCAAACAGGAGGTTAAAGGCGCTGACTCTCCAAGTGGGGAGAGTGTTAGTAAAGCGTCTGGAATGTTGCACCCGAGTACCAGGGGAGGAAAACTGAGACATATTTGAACACGTCTCCCGTTCACACGGTTGATCATACTCTGGGTTCCACATGCATGTTTTAGCTGAAAGAAGAATACCTTAAACCTGGAGAGTTGAGACCCGTGGAATGGGTACCATGCAATATGACTTCAAAGGGTCTCCATTTGCTCACCAAACCTCTCCAATCCTATCACTGCTGCATTTATGCCCCTGTACACATGCTTGATTCTCTTTGGAGACATAGCAATCCATAGGTTTTAAGATACTTACTAGTCAGGTATATTCTTAGGCGTTTAATATGGGGTGTTGAGTCCATTTCGTTGAGCAAGGAGTAGCTCTTGTCTATTCCATATTTGGCTTAAGGAACTTTATCTGTGCTCATTTCAATCTCTGGTTTTATGCAGCACCCCAACTCACCTTTCCCCTTAAGCAAGCATAAGTTGGTTTTCTAAATTTGAGACCCTGTTCTGTTTTGGAATTCAGTTCCTGTGTAGCCAAGTTTACATTCCGTGTATTAGTGATATCTTATGATGTTTCTTTTTCTGTGTGACTTATTTCAGTTAGAATCATCGTACCTGAATCCACTCATTATGCTGCTACGGGCCTGATGACATAGATTTCATTGCTGAGTGATACTGCATTGTACGTAAGTACCACAAGTTCTTTATCCATTTTTCACTTTCTGTGATATTGAACTTGTACAGTAAACGAGGTTCTTGTAAACAGAGGCGTCCCAAACTTTGTGGTGGCTGTGTCTTTTTGATTTTAATTTCCCTAAGCTATAGGACCATAAGTGGAAGTGCCCTAGGCTCTGTTGCTTTGTTTTTTAGATGTTTCAGGAAACACCATACACTTCTCCCGAGTGTCTGTTGGCAATTTATATCCCAACCATCAGCATAACAAGGCTCCCAGTTCTCCATGGCCTGTCCTGCCTTTCTGGATTTTACACTTTTTTCAGATGGCCCTTTTGACCAGGGGGAAGTGAGACTTCATTGTAGTGCAGATTTCCTTTGCAAGCTTGCTTGGTTGGCCAAAAAGGGCGTATGTGTTTTTTCCTGAATATATTCAGGAAAAAACGCATACGCCCTTTTTGGCCAAGTGCATCATTGTGGACGTTCTGCCTCTTTTCCTATGCTTTCAATGCAATTCCAGTCTACCTCCTGAAATCGGTTTCCTGCAATTCTGCCCCGCTTTCAAGTCCTCTTGGCAGCCTTACTTTAGTCTATTTTTGGATGATAGCTGTCATTTATAACTGTGCAGTTTTGTGAATTACAGTGCCCCTGAGCTCCTTTCTTCAACTCGCTTTCTTGTGAGCTGGCCGCAACACCGCAGGATGGCTTCAGGCCCTAATCTGGTTCCGGCACGGCACGCTGAGCCTTTGGTTATTTCCTCTTCCTGGTGGGAAATGAGAGTTAAATTTGCCCGTCCAGCCACCTCCAGCTAGTCTCTGATTGGTTCTCGCTATTCCTTTTCATCTTCCGCAGAAATTGCAAACTGGGCCAAACAGGAGGTTAAAGGGACTGATTCTCCAAGTCGGGAGAGTGTTAGTAAAGCGTCTGGAATGTTGCACCCGAGTACCAGGGGAGGAAAACTGAGACATATTTGAACACGTCTCCCGATCACATGGTTGATCATACTCTAGGTTCCACATGCATGTTTTAGCTGAAGGAAGAATACCTTAAACCTGGGTAGTTGAAACCCGTGGAATGGGTACCATGCAATATGACTTCAAAGGGTCTTCATTTGCTCACCGAACCTCTCCAATCCTATCACTGCTGCGTTTATGCCCCTGTACACATGCTTGATTCTCTTTCGGAGACATAGCAATCCATAGGTTTTAAGATACTTACTAGTCAGGTACATTCTTAGGCGTTTAATATGCGGTGTTGAGTCCATTTCGTTGAGCAAGGAGTAGCTCTTGTCTATTCCATATTTGGCTTAAGGAACTTTATCTGTGCTCATTTCAATCTCTGGTTTTATGCAGCACCCCAACTCACCTTTCCTCTTAAGCAAGCATAAGTTGGTTTTCTAAATTTGTGACCCTGTTCTGTTCTGTAATTCAGTTCCTGTGTAGCCAAGTTTACATTCCGTGTATTACTGATATCTTAGGATGTTTCTTTTTCTGTGTGACTTATTTCAGTTAGAATCATCATACCTGAATCCACTCATTGTGCTGCTAAGAGCCTGATGACATAGATTTCATTGCTGAGTGATATTGCTTTGTAAGTAAATACCACATCTTCTTTATCCATTTTTCACTTTCTGCGATGTTGAACTTGTACTGTAAACGAGGTTCTTGTAAACAGAGGCGTCCCAAACTTTGGGGTGGCTGTGTCTTTTTGATTTTAATTTCCCTAAGCTATAGGACCATAAGTGGAAGTGCCCTAGGCTCTGTTGCTTTGTTTTTTAGATGTTTCAGGAAACACCATACACTTCTCCCGAGTGTCTGTTGGCAATTTACATCCCGCCCATCAGCATAACAAGGCTCCCAGTTCTCCATGGCCTGTCCTGCCTTTCTGGATTTCACACTTTTTTCAGATGGCCCTTTTGACCGGGGGGAAGTGAGACTTCATTGTAGTGCAGATTTCCTTTGCAAGCTTGCTTGGTTGGCCAAAAAGGGCGTATGCGTTTTTTCCTGAATATATTCAGGAAAAAACGCATACGCCCTTTTTGGCCAAGTGCATCATTGTGGACGTTCTGCCTCTTTTCCTATGCTTTCAATGCAATTCCAGTCTACCTCCTGAAATCGGTTTCCTGCAATTCTGCCCCGCTTTCAAGTCCTCTTGGCAGCCTTACTTCAGTATATTTTTGGACGATAGCTGTCATTTATAACTCTGCAGGTTTGTGAATTACAGTGCCCCTGAGCTCCTTTCTTCAACTCACTTTCTTTTGAGCTGGCCGCAACACCGCATAATGGCTTCAGGCCCTAATCTGGTTCCGGCACGCCACGCTGAGCCTTTGGTTATTTCCTCTTCCAGATGGGAAATGAGAGTTAAATTTGCCCGTCCAGACACCTCCAGCTAGTCTCTCATTGGTTCTCCCTATTCCTGTTCATCTTCCGCAGAAATTGCAAACTGGGCCAAACAGGAGGTTAAAGGCGCTGACTCTCCAAGTGGGGAGAGTGTTAGTAAAGCGTCTGGAATGTTGCACCCGAGTACCAGGGGAGGAAAACTGAGACATATTTGAACACGTCTCCCGTTCACACGGTTGATCATACTCTGGGATCCACATGCATGTTTTAGCTGAAGGAAGAATACCTTAAACCTGGAGAGTTGAGACCCGTGGAATGGGTACCATGCAATATGACTTCAAAGGGTCTTCATTTGCTCACCGAACCTCTCCAATCCTATCACTGCTGCATTTATGCCCCTGTACACATGCTTGATTCTCTTTTGGAGACATAGCAATCCATAGGTTTTAAGATACTTACTAGTCAGGTACATTCTTAGGCGTTTAATATGGGGTGTTGAGTCCATTTCGTTGAGCAAGGAGTAGCTCTTGTCTATTCCATATTTGGCTTAAGGAACTTTATCTGTGCTCATTTCAATCTCTGGTTTTATGCAGCACCCCAACTCACCTTTCCCCTTAAGCAAGCATAAGTTGGTTTTCTAAATTTGAGACCCTGTTCTGTTTTGGAATTCAGTTCCTGTGTAGCCAAGTTTACATTCCGTGTATTAGTGATATCTTATGATGTTTCTTTTTCTGTGTGACTTATTTCAGTTAGAATCATCGTACCTGAATCCACTCATTATGCTGCTACGGGCCTGATGACATAGATTTCATTGCTGAGTGATACTGCATTGTACGTAAGTACCACAAGTTCTTTATCCATTTTTCACTTTCTGTGATATTGAACTTGTACGGTAAACGAGGTTCTTGTAAACAGAGGCGTCCCAAACTTTGGGGTGGCTGTGTCTTTTTTATTTTAATTTCCCTAAGCTATAGGACCATAAGTGGAAGTGCCCTAGGCTCTGTTGCTTTGGTTTTTAGATGTTTCAGGAAACACCATACACTTCTCCCGAGTGTCTGTTGGCAATTTACATCCCGCCCATCAGCATAACAAGGCTCCCAGTTCTCCATGGCCTGTCCTGCCTTTCTGGATTTTACACTTTTTTCAGATGGCCCTTTTGACCGGGGGGAAGTGAGACTTCATTGTAGTGCAGATTTCCTTTGCAAGTTTGCTTGGTTGGCCAAAAAGGGCGTATGCGTTTTTTCCTGAATATATTCAGGAAAAAACGCATACGCCCTTTTTGGCCAAGTGCATCATTGTGGACGTTCTGCCTCTTTTCCTATGCTTTCAATGCAATTCCAGTCTACCTCCTGAAATCGGTTTCCTGCAATTCTGCCCCGCTTTCAAGTCCTCTTGGCAGCCTTACTTCAGTCTATTTTTGGACGATAGCTGTCATTTATAACTCTGCAGGTTTGTGAATTACAGTGCCCCTGAGCTCCTTTCTTCAACTCGCTTTCTTTTGAGCTGGCCGCAACACCGCAGGATGGCTTCAGGCCCTAATCTGGTTCCGGCACGGCACGCTGAGCCTTTGGTTATTTCCTCTTCCTGGTGGGAAATGAGAGTTAAATTTGCCCGTCCAGCCACCTCCAGCTAGTCTCTGATTGGTTCTCGCTATTCCTTTTCATCTTCCGCAGAAATTGCAAACTGGGCCAAACAGGCGGTTAAAGGGACTGATTCTCCAAGTCGGGAGAGTGTTAGTAAAGCGTCTGGAATGTTGCACCCGAGTACCAGGGGAGGAAAACTGAGACATATTTGAACACGTCTCCCGATCACATGGTTGATCATACTCTAGGTTCCACATGCATGTTTTAGCTGAAAGAAGAATACCTTAAACCTGGGTAGTTGAAACCCGTGGAATGGGTACCACGTAATATGACTTCAAAGGGTCTTCATTTGCTCACCGAACCTCTCCAATCCTATCACTGCTGCGTTTATGCCCCTGTACACATGCTTGATTCTCTTTCAGAGACATAGCAATCCATAGGTTTTAAGATACTTACTAGTCAGGTACATTCTTAGGCGTTTAATATGCGGTGTTGAGTCCATTTCGTTGAGCAAGGAGTAGCTCTTGTCTATTCCATATTTGGCTTAAGGAACTTTATCTGTGCTCATTTCAATCTCTGGTTTTATGCAGCACCCCAACTCACCTTTCCTCTTAAGCAAGCATAAGTTGGTTTTCTAAATTTGAGACCCTGTTCTGTTCTGTAATTCAGTTCCTGTGTAGCCAAGTTTACATTCCGTGTATTAGTGATATCTTATGATGTTTCTTTTTCTGTGTGACTTATTTCAGTTAGAATCATCATACCTGAATCCACTCATTGTGCTGCTAAGAGCCTGATGACATAGATTTCATTGCTGAGTGATATTGCTTTGTAAGTAAATACCACATCTTCTTTATCCATTTTTCACTTTCTGCGATGTTGAACTTGTACTGTAAACGAGGTTCTTGTAAACAGAGGCGTCCCAAACTTTGGGGTGGGCTCTGTCTTTTTTATTTTAATTTCCCTAAGCTATAGGACCATAAGTGGAAGTGCCCTAGGCTCTGTTGCTTTGTTTTTTAGATGTTTCAGGAAACACCATACACTTCTCCCGAGTGTCTGTTGGCAATTTACATCCCGCCCATCAGCATAACAAGGCTCCCAGTTCTCCATGGCCTGTCCTGCCTTTCTGGATTTTACACTTTTTTCAGATGGCCCTTTTGACCGGGGGGAAGTGAGACTTCATTGTAGTGCAGATTTCCTTTGCAAGCTTGCTTGGTTGGCCAAAAAGGGCGTATGCGTTTTTTCCTGAATATATTCAGGAAAAAACGCATACGCCCTTTTTGGCCAAGTGCATCATTGTGGACGTTCTGCCTCTTTTCCTATGCTTTCAATGCAATTCCAGTCTACCTCCTGAAATCGGTTTCCTGCAATTCTGCCCCGCTTTCAAGTCCTCTTGGCAGCCTTACTTCAGTATATTTTTGGACGATAGCTGTCATTTATAACTCTGCAGGTTTGTGAATTACAGTGCCCCTGAGCTCCTTTCTTCAACTCACTTTCTTTTGAGCTGGCCGCAACACCGCAGGATAGCTTCAGGCCCTAATCTGGTTCCGGCACGGCACGCTGAGCCTTTGGTTATTTCCTCTTCCAGATGGGAAATGAGAGTTAAATTTGCCCGTCTAGACACCTCCAGCTAGTCTCTCATTGGTTCTCCCTATTCCTGTTCATCTTCCGCAGAAATTGCAAACTGGGCCAAACAGGAGGTTAAAGGCGCTGACTCTCCAAGTGGGGAGAGTGTTAGTAAAGCGTCTGGAATGTTGCACCCGAGTACCAGGGGAGGAAAACTGAGACATATTTGAACACGTCTCCCGTTCACACGGTTGATCATACTGTGGGTTCCACATGCATGTTTTAGCTGAAGGAAGAATACCTTAAACCTGGGTAGTTGAAACCCGTGGAATGGGTACCATGCAATATGACTTCAAAGGGTCTTCATTTGCTCACCGAACCTCTCCAATCCTATCACTGCTGCGTTTATGCCCCTGTACACATGCTTGATTCTCTTTTGGAGACATAGCAATCCATAGGTTTTAAGATACTTACTAGTCAGGTACATTCTTAGGCGTTTAATATGCGGTGTTGAGTCCATTTCGTTGAGCAAGGAGTAGCTCTTGTCTATTCCATATTTGGCTTAAGGAAGTTTATCTGTGCTCATTTCAATCTCTGGTTTTATGCAGCACCCCAACTCACCTTTCCTCTTAAGCAAGCATAAGTTGGTTTTCTAAATTTGAGACCCTGTTCTGTTCTGTAATTCAGTTCCTGTGTAGCCAAGTTTACATTCCGTGTATTAGTGATATCTTATGATGTTTCTTTTTCTGTGTGACTTATTTCAGTTAGAATCATCATACCTGAATCCACTCATTGTGCTGCTAAGAGCCTGATGACATAGATTTCATTGCTGAGTGATATTGCTTTGTAAGTAAATACCACATCTTCTTTATCCATTTTTCACTTTCTGCGATGTTGAACTTGTACTGTAAACGAGGTTCTTGTAAACAGAGGCGTCCCAAACTTTGGAGTGGCTGTGTCTTTTTGATTTTAATTTCCCTAAGCTATAGGACCATAAGTGGAAATGCCCTAGGCTCTGTTGCTTTGTTTTTTAGATGTTTCAGGAAACACCATACACTTCTCCCGAGTGTCTGTTGGCAATTTACATCCCGCCCATCAGCATAACAAGGCTCCCAGTTCTCCATGGCCTGTCCTGACTTTCTGGATTTTACACTTTTTTCAGATGGCCCTTTTGACCGGGGGGAAGTGAGACTTCATTTTAGTGCAGATTTCCTTTGCAAGCTTGCTTGGTTGGCCAAAAAGGGCGTATGCGTTTTTTCCTGAATATATTCAGGAAAAAACGCATACGCCCTTTTTGGCCAAGTGCATCATTGTGGACGTTCTGCCTCTTTTCCTATGCTTTCAATGCAATTCCAGTCTACCTCCTGAAATCGGTTTCCTGCAATTCTGCCCCGCTTTCAAGTCCTCTTGGCAGCCTTACTTCAGTATATTTTTGGACGATAGCTGTCATTTATAACTCTGCAGGTTTGTGAATTACAGTGCCCCTGAGCTCCTTTCTTCAACTCACTTTCTTTTGAGCTAGCCGCAACACCGCAGGATGGCTTCAGGCCGTAATCTGGTTCCGGCACGGCACGCTGAGCCTTTGGTTATTTCCTCTTCCAGATGGGAAATGAGAGTTAAATTTGCCCGTCCAGACACCTCCAGCTAGTCTCTCATTGGTTCTCCCTATTCCTGTTCATCTTCCGCAGAAATTGCAAACTGGGCCAAACAGGAGGTTAAAGGCGCTGACTCTCCAAGTGGGGAGAGTGTTAGTAAAGCATCTGGAATGTTGCACCCGAGTACCAGGGGAGGAAAACTGAGACATATTTGAACACGTCTCCCGTTCACACGGTTGATCATACTCTGGGTTCCACATGCATGTTTTAGCTGAAAGAAGAATACCATAAACCTGGAGAGTTGAGACCCGTGGAATGGGTACCATGCAATATGACTTCAAAGGGTCTTCATTTGCTCACCGAACCTCTCCAATCCTATCACTGCTGCATTTATGCCCCTGTACACATGCTTGATTCTCTTTGGAGACATAGCAATCCATAGGTTTTAAGATACTTACTAGTCAGGTACATTCTTAGGCGTTTAATATGGGGTGTTGAGTCCATTTCGTTGAGCAAGGAGTAGCTCTTGTCTATTCCATATTTGGCTTAAGGAACTTTATCTGTGCTCATTTCAATCTCTGGTTTTATGCAGCACCCCAACTCACCTTTCCCCTTAAGCAAGCATAAGTTGGTTTTCTAAATTTGAGACCCTGTTCTGTTTTGGAATTCAGTTCCTGTGTAGCCAAGTTTACATTCCGTGTATTAGTGATATCTTATGATGTTTCTTTTTCTGTGTGACTTATTTCAGTTAGAATCATCGTACCTGAATCCACTCATTATGCTGCTACGGGCCTGATGACATAGATTTCATTGCTGAGTGATACTGCATTGTACGTAAGTACCACAAGTTCTTTATCCATTTTTCACTTTCTGTGATATTGAACTTGTACGGTAAACGAGGTTCTTGTAAACAGAGGCGTCCCAAACTTTGGGGTGGCTGTGTCTTTTTTATTTTAATTTCCCTAAGCTATAGGACCATAAGTGGAAGTGCCCTAGGCTCTGTTGCTTTGTTTTTTAGATGTTTCAGGAAACACCATACACTTCTCCCGAGTGTCTGTTGGCAATTTGCATACCGCCCATCAGCATAACAGGGCTCCCAGTTCTCCATGGCCTGTCCTGCCTTTCTGGATTTTACACTTTTTTCAGATGGCCCTTTTGACCGGGGGGAAGTGAGACTTCATTGTAGTGCAGATTTCCTTTGCAAGTTTGCTTGGTTGGCCAAAAAGGGCGTATGCATTTTTTCCTGAATATATTCAGGAAAAAACGCATACGCCCTTTTTGGCCAAGTGCATCATTGTGGACGTTCTGCCTCTTTTCCTATGCTTTCAATGCAATTCCAGTCTACCTCCTGAAATCGGTTTCCTGCAATTCTGCCCCGCTTTCAAGTCCTCTTGGCAGCCTTACTTTAGTCTATTTTTGGATGATAGCTGTCATTTATAACTGTGCAGGTTTGTGAATTACAGTGCCCCTGAGCTCCTTTCTTCAACTCGCTTTCTTGTGACCTGGCCGCAACACCGCAGGATGGCTTCAGGCCCTAATCTGGTTCCGGCACGGCACGCTGAGCCTTTGGTTATTTCCTCTTCCTGGTGGGAAATGAGAGTTAAATTTGCCCGTCCAGCCACCTCCAGCTAGTCTCTCATTGGTTCTCGCTATTCCTTTTCATCTTCCACAGAAATTGCAAACTGGGCCAAACAGGAGGTTAAAGGGACTGATTCTCCAAGTCGGGAGAGTGTTAGTAAAGCGTCTGGAATGTTGCACCCGAGTACCAGGGGAGGAAAACTGAGACATATTTGAACACGTCTCCCGATCACATGGTTGATCATACTCTAGGTTCCACATGCATGTTTTAGCTGAAGGAAGAATACCTTAAACCTGGGTAGTTGAAACCCGTGGAATGGGTACCATGCAATATGACTTCAAAGGGTCTTCATTTGCTCACCGAACCTCTCCAATCCTATCACTGCTGCGTTTATGCCCCTGTACACATGCTTGATTCTCTTTCGGAGACATAGCAATCCATAGGTTTTAAGATACTTACTAGTCAGGTACATTCTTAGGCGTTTAATATGCGGTGTTGAGTCCATTTCGTTGAGCAAGGAGTAGCTCTTCTCTATTCCATATTTGGCTTAAGGAACTTTATCTGTGCTCATTTCAATCTCTGGTTTTATGCAGCACCCCAACTCACCTTTCCTCTTAAGCAAGCATAAGTTGGTTTTCTAAATTTGAGACCCTGTTCTGTTCTGTAATTCAGTTCCTGTGTAGCCAAGTTTACATTCCGTGTATTAGTGATATCTTATGATGTTTCTTTTTCTGTGTGACTTATTTCAGTTAGAATCATCATACCTGAATCCACTCATTGTGCTGCTAAGAGCCTGATGACATAGATTTCATTGCTGAGTGATATTGCTTTGTAAGTAAATACCACATCTTCTTTATCCATTTTTCTCTTTCTGCGATGTTGAACTTGTACTGTAAACGAGGTTCTTGTAAACAGAGCCGTCCCAAACTTTGGGGTGGCTGTGTCTTTTTGATTTTAATTTCCCTAAGCTATAGGACCATAAGTGGAAGTGCCCTAGGCTCTGTTGCTTTGTTTTTTAGATGTTTCAGGAAACACCATACACTTCTCCCGAGTGTCTGTTGGCAATTTACATCCCGCCCATCAGCATAACAAGGCTCCCAGTTCTCCATGCCCTGTCCTGCCTTTCTGGATTTTACACTTTTTTCAGATGGCCCTTTTGACCGGGGGGAAGTGAGACTTCATTGTAGTGCAGATTTCCTTTGCAAGCTTGCTTGGTTGGCCAAAAAGGGCGTATGCGTTTTTTCCTGAATATATTCAGGAAAAAACGCATACGCCCTTTTTGGCCAAGTGCATCATTGTGGACGTTCTGCCTCTTTTCCTATGCTTTCAATGCAATTCCAGTCTACCTCCTGAAATCGGTTTCCTGCAATTCTGCCCCGCTTTCAAGTCCTCTTGGCAGCCTTACTTCAGTCTATTTTTGGACGATAGCTGTCATTTATAACTCTGCATGTTTGTGAATTACAGTGCCCCTGAGCTCCTTTCTTCAACTCACTTTCTTTTGAGCTGGCCGCAACACCGCAGGATGGCTTCAGGCCCTAATCTGGTTCCGGCACGGCACGCTGAGCCTTTGGTTATTTCCTCTTCCAGATGGGAAATGAGAGTTAAATTTGCCCGTCCAGACACCTCCAGCTAGTCTCTCATTGGTTCTCCCTATTCCTGTTCATCTTCCGCAGAAATTGCAAACTGGGCCAAACAGGAGGTTAAAGGGACTGATTCTCCAAGTCGGGAGAGTGTTAGTAAAGCGTCTGGAATGTTGCACCCGAGTACCAGGGGAGGAAAACTGAGACATATTTGAACACGTCTCCCATTCACACGGTTGATCATACTCTGGGTTCCACATGCATGTTTTAGCTGAAAGAAGAATACCTTAAACCTGGAGAGTTGAGACCCGTGGAATGGGTACCATGCAATATGACTTCAAAGGGTCTTCATTTGCTCACCGAACCTCTCCAATCCTATCACTGCTGCATTTATGCCCCTGTACACATGCTTGATTCTCTTTTGGAGACATAGCAATCCATAGGTTTTAAGATACTTACTAGTCAGGTACATTCTTAGGCGTTTAATATGGGGTGTTGAGTCCATTTCGTTGAGCAAGGAGTAGCTCTTGTCTATTCCATATTTGGCTTAAGGAACTTTATCTGTGCTCATTTCAATCTCTGGTTTTATGCAGCACCCCAACTCACCTTTCCCCTTAAGCAAGCATAAGTTGGTTTTCTAAATTTGAGACCCTGTTCTGTTTTGGAATTCAGTTCCTGTGTAGCCAAGTTTATATTCCGTGTATTAGTGATATCTTATGATGTTTCTTTTTCTGTGTGACTTATTTCAGTTAGAATCATCGTACCTGAATCCACTCATTATGCTGCTACGGGCCTGATGACATAGATTTCATTGCTGAGTGATACTGCATTGTACGTAAGTACCACAAGTTCTTTATCCATTTTTCACTTTCTGCGATGTTGAACTTGTACGGTAAACGAGGTTCTTGTAAACAGAGGCGTCCCAAACTTTGTGGTGGCTGTGTCTTTTTGATTTTAATTTCCCTAAGCTATAGGACCATAAGTGGAAGTGCCCTAGGCTCTGTTGCTTTGTTTTTTAGATGTTTCAGGAAACACCATACACTTCTCCCGAGTGTCTGTTGGCAATTTATATCCCACCCATCAGCATAACAAGGCTCCCAGTTCTCCATGGCCTGTCCTGCCTTTCTGGATTTTACACTTTTTTCAGATGGCCCTTTTGACCAGGGGGAAGTGAGACTTCATTGTAGTGCAGATTTCCTTTGCAAGCTTGCTTGGTTGGCCAAAAAGGGCGTATGTGTTTTTTCCTGAATATATTCAGGAAAAAACGCATACGCCCTTTTTGGCCAAGTGCATCATTGTGGACGTTCTGCCTCTTTTCCTATGCTTTCAATGCAATTCCAGTCTACCTCCTGAAATCGGTTTCCTGCAATTCTGCCCCGCTTTCAAGTCCTCTTGGCAGCCTTACTTTAGTCTATTTTTGGATGATAGCTGTCATTTATAACTGTGCAGGTTTGTGAATTACAGTGCCTCTGAGCTCCTTTCTTCAACTCGCTTTCTTGTGAGCTGGCGGCAACACCACAGGATGGCTTCAGGCCCTAATCTGGTTCCGGCACGGCACGCTGAGCCTTTGGTTATTTCCTCTTCCTGGTGGGAAATGAGAGTTAAATTTGCCCGTCCAGCCACCTCCAGCTAGTCTCTCATTGGTTCTCGCTATTCCTTTTCATCTTTCGCAGAAATTGCAAACTGGGCCAAACAGGAGGTTAAAGGGACTGATTCTCCAAGTCGGGAGAGTGTTAGTAAAGCGTCTGGAATGTTGCACCCGAGTACCAGGGGAGGAAAACTGAGACATATTTGAACACGTCTCCCGATCACATGGTTGATCATACTCTAGGTTCCACATGCATGTTTTAGCTGAAGGAAGAATACCTTAAACCTGGGTAGTTGAAACCCGTGGAATGCGTACCATGCTATATGACTTCAAAGGGTCTTCATTTGCTCACCGAACCTCTCCAATCCTATCACTGCTGCGTTTATGCCCCTGTACACATGCTTGATTCTCTTTCGGAGACATAGCAATCCATAGGTTTTAAGATACTTACTAGTCAGGTACATTCTTAGGCGTTTAATATGCGGTGTTGAGTCCATTTCGTTGAGCAAGGAGTAGCTCTTGTCTATTCCATATTTGGCTTAAGGAACTTTATCTGTGCTCATTTCAATCTCTGGTTTTATGCAGCACCCCAACTCACCTTTCCTCTTAAGCAAGCATAGGTTGGTTTTCTAAATTTGTGACCCTGTTCTGTTCTGTATTTCAGTTCCTGTGTAGCCAAGTTTACATTCCGTGTATTAGTGATATCTTAGGATGTTTCATTTTCTGTGTGACTTATTTCAGTTAGAATCATCATACCTGAATCCACTCATTGTGCTGCTAAGAGCCTGATGACATAGATTTCATTGCTGAGTGATATTGCTTTGTAAGTAAATACCACATCTTCTTTATCCATTTTTCACTTTCTGCGATGTTGAACTTGTACTGTAAACGAGGTTCTTGTAAACAGAGGCGTCCCAAACTTTGGGGTGGCTGTGTCTTTTTGATTTTAATTTCCCTAAGCTTTAGGACCATAAGTGGAAGTGCCCTAGGCTCTGTTGCTTTGTTTTTTAGATGTTTCAGGAAACACCATACACTTCTCCCGAGTGTCTGTTGGCAATTTACATCCCGCCCATCAGCATAACAAGGCTCCCAGTTCTCCATGGCCTGTCCTGCCTTTCTGGATTTTACACTTTTTTCAGATGGCCCTTTTGACCGGGGGGAAGTGAGACTTCATTGTAGTGCAGATTTCCTTTGCAAGCTTGCTTGGTTGGCCAAAAAGGGCGTATGCGTTTTTTCCTGAATATATTCAGGAAAAAACGCATACGCCCTTTTTGGCCAAGTGCATCATTGTGGACGTTCTGCCTCTTTTCCTATGCTTTCAATGCAATTCCAGTCTACCTCCTGAAATCGGTTTCCTGCAATTCTGCCCCGCTTTCAAGTCCTCTTGGCAGCCTTACTTCAGTATATTTTTGGACGATAGCTGTCATTTATAACTCTGCAGGTTTGTGAATTACAGTGCCCCTGAGCTCCTTTCTTCAACTCACTTTCTTTTGAGCTGGCCGCAACACCGCAGGATGGCTTCAGGCCCTAATCTGGTTCCGGCACGGCACGCTGAGCCTTTGGTTATTTCCTCTTCCAGATGGGAAATGAGAGTTAAATTTGCCCGTCCAGACACCTCCAGCTAGTCTCTCATTGGTTCTCCCTATTCCTGTTCATCTTCCGCAGAAATTGCAAACTGGGCCAAACAGGAGGTTAAAGGCGCTGACTCTCCAAGTGGGGAGAGTGTTAGTAAAGCGTCTGGAATGTTGCACCCGAGTACCAGGGGAGGAAAACTGAGACATATTTGAACACGTCTCCCATTCACACGGTTGATCATACTCTGGGTTCCACATGCATGTTTTAGCTGAAAGAAGAATACCTTAAACCTGGAGAGTTGAGACCCGTGGAATGGGTACCATGCAATATGACTTCAAAGGGTCTTCATTTGCTCACCGAACCTCTCCAATCCTATCACTGCTGCATTTATGCCCCTGTACACATGCTTGATTCTCTTTTGGAGACATAGCAATCCATAGGTTTTAAGATACTTACTAGTCAGGTACATTCTTAGGCGTTTAATATGGGGTGTTGAGTCCATTTCGTTGAGCAAGGAGTAGCTCTTGTCTATTCCATATTTGGCTTAAGGAACTTTATCTGTGCTCATTTCAATCTCTGGTTTTATGCAGCACCCCAACTCACCTTTCCCCTTAAGCAAGCATAAGTTGGTTTTCTAAATTTGAGACCCTGTTCTGTTTTGGAATTCAGTTCCTGTGTAGCCAAGTTTACATTCCGTGTATTAGTGATATCTTATGATGTTTCTTTTTCTGTGTGACTTATTTCAGTTAGAATCATCGTACCTGAATCCACTCATTATGCTGCTACGGGCCTGATGACATAGATTTCATTGCTGAGTGATACTGCATTGTACGTAAGTACCACAAGTTCTTTATCCATTTTTCACTTTCTGTGATATTGCACTTGTACGGTAAACGAGGTTCTTGTAAACAGAGGCGTCCCAAACTTTGGGGTGGCTGTGTCTTTTTGATTTTAATTTCCCTAAGCTATAGGACCATAAGTGGAAGTGCCCTAGGCTCTGTTGCTTTGTTTTTTAGATGTTTCAGGAAACACCATACACTTCTCCCGAGTGTCTGTTGGCAATTTACATCCCGCCCATCAGCATAACAAGGCTCCCAGTTCTCCATGGCCTGTCCTGCCTTTCTGGATTTTACACTTTTTTCAGATGGCCCTTTTGACCGGGGGGAAGTGAGACTTCATTGTAGTGCAGATTTCCTTTGCAAGTTTGCTTGGTTGGCCAAAAAGGGCGTATGCGTTTTTTCCTGAATATATTCAGGAAAAAACGCATACGCCCTTTTTGGCCAAGTGCATCATTGTGGACGTTCTGCCTCTTTTCCTATGCTTTCAATGCAATTCCAGTCTACCTCCTGAAATCGGTTTCCTGCAATTCTGCCCCGCTTTCAAGTCCTCTTGGCAGCCTTACTTCAGTCTATTTTTGGACGATAGCTGTCATTTATAACTCTGCAGGTTTGTGAATTACAGTGCCCCTGAGCTCCTTTCTTCAACTCGCTTTCTTTTGAGCTGGCCGCAACACCGCAGGATGGCTTCAGGCCCTAATCTGGTTCCGGCACGGCACGCTGAGCCTTTGGTTATTTCCTCTTCCTGGTGGGAAATGAGAGTTAAATTTGCCCGTCCAGCCACCTCCAGCTAGTCTCTGATTGGTTCTCGCTATTCCTTTTCATCTTCCGCAGAAATTGCAAACTGGGCCAAACAGGAGGTTAAAGGGACTGATTCTCCAAGTCGGGAGAGTGTTAGTAAAGCGTCTGGAATGTTGCACCCGAGTACCAGGGGAGGAAAACTGAGACATATTTGAACACGTCTCCCGATCACACGGTTGATCATACTCTAGGTTCCACATGCATGTTTTAGCTGAAGGAAGAATACCTTAAACCTGGGTAGTTGAAACCCGTGGAATGGGTACCATGTAATATGACTTCAAAGGGTCTTCATTTGCTCACCGAACCTCTCCAATCCTATCACTGCTGCGTTTATGCCCCTGTACACATGCTTGATTCTCTTTCGGAGACATAGCAATCCATAGGTGTTAAGATACTTACTAGTCAGGTACATTCTTAGGCGTTTAATATGCGGTGTTGAGTCCATTTCGTTGAGCAAGGAGTAGCTCTTGTCTATTCCATATTTGGCTTAAGGAACTTTATCTGTGCTCATTTCAATCTCTGGTTTTATGCAGCACCCCAACTCACCTTTCCTCTTAAGCAAGCATAAGTTGGTTTTCTAAATTTGAGACCCTGTTCTGTTCTGTAATTCAGTTCCTGTGTAGCCAAGTTTACATTCCGTGTATTAGTGATATCTTATGATGTTTCTTTTTCTGTGTGACTTATTTCAGTTAGAATCATCATACCTGAATCCACTCATTGTGCTGCTAAGAACCTGATGACATAGATTCCATTGCTGAGTGATATTGCTTTGTAAGTAAATACCACATCTTCTTTATCCATTTTTCACTTTCTGCGATGTTGAACTTGTACTGTAAACGAGGTTCTTGTAAACAGAGGCGTCCCAAACTTTGGGGTGGCTGTGTCTTTTTGATTTTAATTTCCCTAAGCTATAGGACCATAAGTGGAAGTGC
This sequence comes from Grampus griseus, assembly GCF_964374135.1. Taxonomy (NCBI): domain Eukaryota; kingdom Metazoa; phylum Chordata; class Mammalia; order Artiodactyla; family Delphinidae; genus Grampus; species Grampus griseus. Next base: position 299,429 of record NW_028133168.1, on the reverse strand, counting down.
CCTAGGCTCTGTTGCTTTGTTTTTTAGATGTTTCAGGAAACACCATACACTTCTCCCGAGTGTCTGTTGGCAATTTACATCCCGCCCATCAGCATAAGAAGGCTCCCAGTTCTCCATGGCCTGTCCTGCCTTTCTGGATTTTACACTTTTTTCAGATGGCCCTTTTGACCGGGGGGAAGTGAGACTTCATTGTAGTGCAGATTTCCTTTGCAAGCTTGCTTGGTTGGCCAAAAAGGGCGTATGCGTTTTTTCCTGAATATATTCAGGAAAAAACGCATACGCCCTTTTTGGCCAAGTGCATCATTGTGGACGTTCTGCCTCTTTTCCTATGCTTTCAATGCAATTCCAGTCTACCTCCTGAAATCGGTTTCCTGCAATTCTGCCCCGCTTTCAAGTCCTCTTGGCAGCCTTACTTTAGTCTATTTTTGGATGATAGCTGTCATTTATAACTGTGCAGGTTTGTGAATTACAGTGCCCCTGAGCTCCTTTCTTCAACTCGCTTTCTTGTGACCTGGCCGCAACACCGCAGGATGGCTTCAGGCCCTAATCTGGTTCCGGCACGGCACGCTGAGCCTTTGGTTATTTCCTCTTCCTGGTGGGAAATGAGAGTTAAATTTGCCCGTCCAGCCACCTCCAGCTAGTCTCTCATTGGTTCTCGCTATTCCTTTTCATCTTCCGCAGAAATTGCAAACTGGGCCAAACAGGAGGTTAAAGGGACTGATTCTCCAAGTCGGGAGAGTGTTAATAAAGCATCTGGAATGTTGCACCCGAGTACCAGAGGAGGAAAACTGAGACATATTTGAACACGTCTCCCGATCACATGGTTGATCATACTCTAGGTTCCACATGCATGTTTTAGCTGATGGAAGAATACCTTAAACCTGGGTAGTTGAAACCCGTGGAATGGGTACCATGCAATATGACTTCAAAGGGTCTTCATTTGCTCACCGAACCTCTCCAATCCTATCACTGCTGCGTTTATGCCCCTGTACACATGCTTGATTCTCTTTCGGAGACATAGCAATCCATAGGTTTTAAGATACTTACTAGTCAGGTACATTCTTAGGCGTTTAATATGGGGTGTTGAGTCCATTTCGTTGAGCAAGGAGTAGCTCTTGTCTATTCCATATTTGGCTTAAGGAACTTTATCTGTGCTCATTTCAATCTCTGGTTTTATGCAGCACCCCAACTCACCTTTCCTCTTAAGCAAGCATAAGTTGGTTTTCTAAATTTGTGACCCTGTTCTGTTCTGTAATTCAGTTCCTGTGTAGCCAAGTTTACATTCCGTGTATTACTGATATCTTAGGATGTTTCTTTTTCTGTGTGACTTATTTCAGTTAGAATCATCATACCTGAATCCACTCATTGTGCTGCTAAGAGCCTGATGACATAGATTTCATTGCTGAGTGATATTGCTTTGTAAGTAAATACCACATCTTCTTTATCCATTTTTCACTTTCTGCGATGTTGAACTTGTACTGTAAACGAGGTTCTTGTAAACAGAGGCGTCCCAAACTTTGGGGTGGCTGTGTCTTTTTGATTTTAATTTCCCTAAGCTATAGGACCATAAGTGGAAGTGCCCTAGGCTCTGTTGCTTTGTTTTTTAGATGTTTCAGGAAACACCATACACTTCTCCCGAGTGTCTGTTGGCAATTTACATCCCGCCCATCAGCATAACAAGGCTCCCAGTTCTCCATGGCTTGTCCTGCCTTTCTGGATTTTACACTTTTTTCAGATGGCCCTTTTGACCGGGGGGAAGTGAGACTTCATTGTAGTGCAGATTTCCTTTGCAAGCTTGCTTGGTTGGCCAAAAAGGGCGTATGCGTTTTTTCCTGAATATATTCAGGAAAAAACGCATACGCCCTTTTTGGCCAAGTGCATCATTGTGGACGTTCTGCCTCTTTTCCTATGCTTTCAATGCAATTCCAGTCTACCTCCTGAAATCGGTTTCCTGCAATTCTGCCCCGCTTTCAAGTCCTCTTGGCAGCCTTACTTCAGTATATTTTTGGACGATAGCTGTCATTTATAACTCTGCAGGTTTGTGAATTACAGTGCCCCTGAGCTCCTTTCTTCAACTCACTTTCTTTTGAGCTGGCCGCAACACCGCAGGATGGCTTCAGGCCCTAATCTGGTTCCGGCACGGCACGCTGAGCCTTTGGTTATTTCCTCTTCCTGGTGGGAAATGAGAGTTAAATTTGCCCGTCCAGACACCTCCAGCTAGTCTCTCATTGGTTCTCCCTATTCCTGTTCATCTTCCGCAGAAATTGCAAACTGGGCCAAACAGGAGGTTAAAGGCGCTGACTCTCCAAGTGGGGAGAGTGTTAGTAAAGCGTCTGGAATGTTGCACCCGAGTACCAGGGGAGGAAAACTGAGACATATTTGAACACGTCTCCCGTTCACACGGTTGATCATACTCTGGGTTCCACATGCATGTTTTAGCTGAAGGAAGAATACCTTAAACCTGGAGAGTTGAGACCTGTGGAATGGGTACCATGCAATATGACTTCAAAGGGTCTTCATTTGCTCACCGAACCTCTCCAATCCTATCACTGCTGCATTTATGCCCCTGTACACATGCTTGATTCTCTTTTGGAGACATAGCAATCCATAGGTTTTAAGATACTTACTAGTCAGGTACATTCTTAGACGTTTAATATGGGGTGTTGAGTCCATTTCGTTGAGCAAGGAGTAGCTCTTGTCTATTCCATATTTGGCTTAAGGAACTTTATCTGTGCTCATTTCAATCTCTGGTTTTATGCAGCACCCCAACTCACCTTTCCCCTTAAGCAAGCATAAGTTGGTTTTCTAAATTTGAGACCCTGTTCTGTTTTGGAATTCAGTTCCTGTGTAGCCAAGTTTACATTCCGTGTATTAGTGATATCTTATGATGTTTCTTTTTCTGTGTGACTTATTGCAGTTAGAATCATCATACCTGAATCCACTCATTATGCTGCTACGGGCCTGATGACATAGATTTCATTGCTGAGTGATACTGCATTGTACGTAAGTACCACAAGTTCTTTATCCATTTTTCACTTTCTGTGATATTGAACTTGTACGGTAAACGAGGTTCTTGTAAACAGAGGCGTCCCAAACATTGGGGTGGCTGTGTCTTTTTTATTTTAATTTCCCTAAGCTATAGGACCATAAGTGGAAGTGCCCTAGGCTCTGTTGCTTTGTTTTTTAGATGTTTCAGGAAACACCATACACTTCTCCCGAGTGTCTGTTGGCAATTTACATCCCGCCCATCAGCATAACAAGGCTCCCAGTTCTCCATGGCCTGTCCTGCCTTTCTGGATTTTACACTTTTTTCAGATGGCCCTTTTGACCGGGGGGAAGTGAGACTTCATTGTAGTGCAGATTTCCTTTGCAAGCTTGCTTGGTTGGCCAAAAAGGGCGTATGCGTTTTTTCCTGAATATATTCAGGAAAAAACGCATACGCCCTTTTTGGCCAAGTGCATCATTGTGGACGTTCTGCCTCTTTTCCTATGCTTTCAATGCAATTCCAGTCTACCTCCTGAAATCGGTTTCCTGCAATTCTGCCCCGCTTTCAAGTCCTCTTGGCAGCCTTACTTCAGTATATTTTTGGACGATAGCTGTCATTTATAACTCTGCAGGTTTGTGAATTACAGTGCCCCTGAGCTCCTTTCTTCAACTCACTTTCTTTTGAGCTGGCCGCAACACCGCAGGATAGCTTCAGGCCCTAATCTGGTTCCGGCACGGCACGCTGAGCCTTTGGTTATTTCCTCTTCCAGATGGGAAATGAGAGTTAAATTTGACCGTCTAGACACCTCCAGCTAGTCTCTCATTGGTTCTCCCTATTCCTGTTCATCTTCCGCAGAAATTGCAAACTGGGCCAAACAGGAGGTTAAAGGCGCTGACTCTCCAAGTGTGGAGAGTGTTAGTAAAGCGTCTGGAATGTTGCACCCGAGTACCAGGGGAGGAAAACTGAGACATATTTGAACACGTCTCCCGTTCACACGGTTGATCATACTGTGGGTTCCACATGCATGTTTTAGCTGAAGGAAGAATACCTTAAACCTGGAGAGTTGAGACCCGTGAAATGGGTACCATGCAATATGATTTCAAAGGGTCTTCATTTGCTCACCGAACCTCTCCAATCCTATCACTGCTGCATTTATGCCCCTGTACACATGCTTGATTCTCTTTTGGAGACATAGCAATCCATAGGTTTTAAGATACTTACTAGTCAGGTACATTCTTAGGCGTTTAATATGGGGTGTTGAGTCCATTTCGTTGAGCAAGGAGTAGCTCTTGTCTATTCCCTATTTGGCTTAAGGAACTTTATCTGTGCTCATTTCAATCTCTGGTTTTATGCAGCACCCCAACTCACCTTTCCCCTTAAGCAAGCATAAGTTGGTTTTCTAAACTTGAGACCCTCTTCTGTTTTGGCATTCAGTTCCTGTGTAGCCAAGTTTACATTCCGTGTATTAGTGATATCTTATGAGGTTTCTTTTTCTGTGTGACTTATTTCAGTTAGAATCATCGTACCTGAATCCACTCATTATGCTGCTACGGGCCTGATGACATAGATTTCATTGCTGAGTGATACTGCATTGTACGTAAGTACCACAAGATCTTTATCCATTTTTCACTTTCTGTGATATTGAACTTGTACGGTAAACGAGGTTCTTGTAAACAGAGGCGTCCCAAACTTTGGGGTGGCTGTGTCTTTTTGATTTTAATTTCCCTAAGCTATAGGACCATAAGTGGAAGTGCCCTAGGCTCTGTTGCTTTGGTTTTTAGATGTTTCAGGAAACACCATACACTTCTCCCGAGTGTCTGTTGGCAATTTACATCCCGCCCATCAGCATAACAAGGCTCCCAGTTCTCCATGGCCTGTCCTGCCTTTCTGGATTTTACACTTTTTTCAGATGGCCCTTTTGACCGGGGGGAAGTGAGACTTCATTGTAGTGCAGATTTCCTTTGCAAGTTTGCTTGGTTGGCCAAAAAGGGCGTATGCGTTTTTTCCTGAATATATTCAGGAAAAAACGCATACGCCCTTTTTGGCCAAGTGCATCATTGTGGACGTTCTGCCTCTTTTCCTATGCTTTCAATGCAATTCCAGTCTACCTCCTGAAATCGGTTTCCTGCAATTCTGCCCCGCTTTCAAGTCCTCTTGGCAGCCTTACTTTAGTCTATTTTTGGATGATAGCTGTCATTTATAACTGTGCAGGTTTGTGAATTACAGTGCCCCTGAGCTCCTTTCTTCAACTCGCTTTCTTGTGACCTGGCCGCAACACCGCAGGATGGCTTCAGGCCCTAATCTGGTTCCGGCACGGCACGCTGAGCCTTTGGTTATTTCCTCTTCCTGGTGGGAAATGAGAGTTAAATTTGCCCGTCCAGCCACCTCCAGCTAGTCTCTCATTGGTTCTCGCTATTCCTTTTCATCTTCCGCAGAAATTGCAAACTGGGCCAAACAGGCGGTTAAAGGGACTGATTCTCCAAGTCGGGAGAGTGTTAGTAAAGCGTCTGGAATGTTGCACCCGAGTACCAGGGGAGGAAAACTGAGACATATTTGAACACGTCTCCCGATCACATGGTTGATCATACTCTAGGTTCCACATGCATGTTTTAGCTGAAGGAAGAATACCTTAAACCTGGGTAGTTGAAACCCGTGGAATGGGTACCATGCAATATGACTTCAAAGGGTCTTCATTTGCTCACCGAACCTCTCCAATCCTATCACTGCTGCGTTTATGCCACTGTACACATGCTTGATTCTCTTTTGGAGACATAGCAATCCATAGGTTTTAAGATACTTACTAGTCAGGTACATTCTTAGGCGTTTAATATGCGGTGTTGAGTCCATTTCGTTGAGCAAGGAGTAGCTCTTGTCTATTCCATATTTGGCTTAAGGAACTTTATCTGTGCTCATTTCAATCTCTGGTTTTATGCAGCACCCCAACTCACCTTTCCTCTTAAGCAAGCATAAGTTGGTTTTCTAAATTTGAGACCCTGTTCTGTTCTGTAATTCAGTTCCTGTGTAGCCAAGTTTACATTCCGTGTATTAGTGATATCTTATGATGTTTCTTTTTCTGTGTGACTTATTTCAGTTAGAATCATCATACCTGAATCCACTCATTGTGCTGCTAAGAGCCTGATGACATAGATTTCATTGCTGAGTGATATTGCTTTGTAAGTAAATACCACATCTTCTTTATCCATTTTTCACTTTCTGCGATGTTGAACTTGTACTGTAAACGAGGTTCTTGTAAACAGAGGCGTCCCAAACTTTGGAGTGGCTGTGTCTTTTTGATTTTAATTTCCCTAAGCTATAGGACCATAAGTGGAAATGCCCTAGGCTCTGTTGCTTTGTTTTTTAGATGTTTCAGGAAACACCATACACTTCTCCCGAGTGTCTGTTGGCAATTTACATCCCGCCCATCAGCATAACAAGGCTCCCAGTTCTCCATGGCCTGTCCTGACTTTCTGGATTTTACACTTTTTTCAGATGGCCCTTTTGACCGGGGGGAAGTGAGACTTCATTTTAGTGCAGATTTCCTTTGCAAGCTTGCTTGGTTGGCCAAAAAGGGCGTATGCGTTTTTTCCTGAATATATTCAGGAAAAAACGCATACGCCCTTTTTGGCCAAGTGCATCATTGTGGACGTTCTGCCTCTTTTCCTATGCTTTCAATGCAATTCCAGTCTACCTCCTGAAATCGGTTTCCTGCAATTCTGCCCCGCTTTCAAGTCCTTTTGGCAGCCTTACTTCAGTATATTTTTGGACGATAGCTGTCATTTATAACTCTGCAGGTTTGTGAATTACAGTGCCCCTGAGCTCCTTTCTTCAACTCACTTTCTTTTGAGCTGGCCGCAACACCGCAGGATAGCTTCAGGCCCTAATCTGGTTCCGGCACGGCACGCTGAGCCTTTGGTTATTTCCTCTTCCAGATGGGAAATGAGAGTTAAATTTGCCCGTCTAGACACCTCCAGCTAGTCTCTCATTGGTTCTCCCTATTCCTGTTCATCTTCCGCAGAAATTGCAAACTGGGCCAAACAGGAGGTTAAAGGCGCTGACTCTCCAAGTGGGGAGAGTGTTAGTAAAGCGTCTGGAATGTTGCACCCGAGTACCAGGGGAGGAAAACTGAGACATATTTGAACACGTCTCCCGTTCACACGGTTGATCATACTGTGGGTTCCACATGCATGTTTTAGCTGAAGGAAGAATACCTTAAACCTGGAGAGTTGAGACCCGTGAAATGGGTACCATGCAATATGATTTCAAAGGGTCTTCATTTGCTCACCGAACCTCTCCAATCCTATCACTGCTGCATTTATGCCCCTGTACACATGCTTGATTCTCTTTCGGAGACATAGCAATCCATAGGTTTTAAGATACTTACTAGTCAGGTACATTCTTAGGCGTTTAATATGGGGTGTTGAGTCCATTTCGTTGAGCAAGGAGTAGCTCTTGTCTATTCCCTATTTGGCTTAAGGAACTTTATCTGTGCTCATTTCAATCTCTGGTTTTATGCAGCACCCCAACTCACCTTTCCCCTTAAGCAAGCATAAGTTGGTTTTCTAAACTTGAGACCCTCTTCTGTTTTGGCATTCAGTTCCTGTGTAGCCAAGTTTACATTCCGTGTATTAGTGATATCTTATGAGGTTTCTTTTTCTGTGTGACTTATTTCAGTTAGAATCATCGTACCTGAATCCACTCATTATGCTGCTACGGGCCTGATGACATAGATTTCATTGCTGAGTGATACTGCATTGTACGTAAGTACCACAAGATCTTTATCCATTTTTCACTTTCTGTGATATTGAACTTGTACGGTAAACGAGGTTCTTGTAAACAGAGGCGTCCCAAACTTTGGGGTGGCTGTGTCTTTTTGATTTTAATTTCCCTAAGCTATAGGACCATAAGTGGAAGTGCCCTAGGCTCTGTTGCTTTGGTTTTTAGATGTTTCAGGAAACACCATACACTTCTCCCGAGTGTCTGTTGGCAATTTACATCCCGCCCATCAGCATAACAAGGCTCCCAGTTCTCCATGGCCTGTCCTGCCTTTCTGGATTTTACACTTTTTTCAGATGGCCCTTTTGACCGGGGGGAAGTGAGACTTCATTGTAGTGCAGATTTCCTTTGCAAGTTTGCTTGGTTGGCCAAAAAGGGCGTATGCGTTTTTTCCTGAATATATTCAGGAAAAAACGCATACGCCCTTTTTGGCCAAGTGCATCATTGTGGACGTTCTGCCTCTTTTCCTATGCTTTCAATGCAATTCCAGTCTACCTCCTGAAATCGGTTTCCTGCAATTCTGCCCCGCTTTCAAGTCCTCTTGGCAGCCTTACTTTAGTCTATTTTTGGATGATAGCTGTCATTTATAACTGTGCAGGTTTGTGAATTACAGTGCCCCTGAGCTCCTTTCTTCAACTCGCTTTCTTGTGACCTGGCCGCAACACCGCAGGATGGCTTCAGGCCCTAATCTGGTTCCGGCACGGCACGCTGAGCCTTTGGTTATTTCCTCTTCCTGGTGGGAAATGAGAGTTAAATTTGCCCGTCCAGCCACCTCCAGCTAGTCTCTCATTGGTTCTCGCTATTCCTTTTCATCTTCCGCAGAAATTGCAAACTGGGCCAAACAGGCGGTTAAAGGGACTGATTCTCCAAGTCGGGAGAGTGTTAGTAAAGCGTCTGGAATGTTGCACCCGAGTACCAGGGGAGGAAAACTGAGACATATTTGAACACGTCTCCCGATCACATGGTTGATCATACTCTAGGTTCCACATGCATGTTTTAGCTGAAGGAAGAATACCTTAAACCTGGGTAGTTGAAACCCGTGGAATGGGTACCATGCAATATGACTTCAAAGGGTCTTCATTTGCTCACCGAACCTCTCCAATCCTATCACTGCTGCATTTATGCCACTGTACACATGCTTGATTCTCTTTTGGAGACATAGCAATCCATAGGTTTTAAGATACTTACTAGTCAGGTACATTCTTAGGCGTTTAATATGCGGTGTTGAGTCCATTTCGTTGAGCAAGGAGTAGCTCTTGTCTATTCCATATTTGGCTTAAGGAACTTTATCTGTGCTCATTTCAATCTCTGGTTTTATGCAGCACCCCAACTCACCTTTCCTCTTAAGCAAGCATAAGTTGGTTTTCTAAATTTGAGACCCTGTTCTGTTCTGTAATTCAGTTCCTGTGTAGCCAAGTTTACATTCCGTGTATTAGTGATATCTTATGATGTTTCTTTTTCTGTGTGACTTATTTCAGTTAGAATCATCATACCTGAATCCACTCATTGTGCTGCTAAGAGCCTGATGACATAGATTTCATTGCTGAGTGATATTGCTTTGTAAGTAAATACCACATCTTCTTTATCCATTTTTCACTTTCTGCGATGTTGAACTTGTACTGTAAACGAGGTTCTTGTAAACAGAGGCGTCCCAAACTTTGGAGTGGCTGTGTCTTTTTGATTTTAATTTCCCTAAGCTATAGGACCATAAGTGGAAATGCCCTAGGCTCTGTTGCTTTGTTTTTTAGATGTTTCAGGAAACACCATACACTTCTCCCGAGTGTCTGTTGGCAATTTACATCCCGCCCAGCTGCATAACAAGGCTCCCTGTTCTCCATGGCCTGTCCTGCCTTGCTGGATTTTACACTTTTTTCAGATGGCCCTTTTGACCGGGGGGAAGTGAGACTTCATTGTAGTGCAGATTTCCTTTGCAAGCTTGCTTGGTTGGCCAAAAAGGGCGTATGCGTTTTTTCCTGAATATATTCAGGAAAAAACGCATACGCCCTTTTTGGCCAAGTGCATCATTGTGGACGTTCTGCCTCTTTTCCTATGCTTTCAATGCAATTCCAGTCTACCTCCTGAAATCGGTTTCCTGCAATTCTGCCCCGCTTTCAAGTCCTCTTGGCAGCCTTACTTCAGTATATTTTTGGACGATAGCTGTCATTTATAACTCTGCAGGTTTGTGAATTACAGTGCCCCTGAGCTCCTTTCTTCAACTCACTTTCTTTTGAGCTGGCCGCAACACCGCAGGATGGCTTCAGGCCGTAATCTGGTTCCGGCATGGCACGCTGAGCCTTTGGTTATTTCCTCTTCCAGATGGGAAATGAGAGTTAAATTTGCCCGTCCAGACACCTCCAGCTAGTCTCTCATTGGTTCTCCCTATTCCTGTTCATCTTCCGCAGAAATTGCAAACTGGGCCAAACAGGAGGTTAAAGGCGCTGACTCTCCAAGTGGGGAGAGTGTTAGTAAAGCGTCTGGAATGTTGCACCCGAGTACCAGGGGAGGAAAACTGAGACATATTTGAACACGTCTCCCGTTCACACGGTTGATCATACTCTGGGTTCCACATGCATGTTTTCGCTGAAAGAAGAATACCATAAACCTGGAGAGTTGAGACCCGTGGAATGGGTACCATGCAATATGACTTCAAAGGGTCTTCATTTGCTCACCGAACCTCTCCAATCCTATCACTGCTGCATTTATGCCCCTGTACACATGCTTGATTCTCTTTGGAGACATAGCAATCCATAGGTTTTAAGATACTTACTAGTCAGGTACATTCTTAGGTGTTTAATATGCGGTGTTGAGTCCATTTCGTTGAGCAAGGAGTAGCTCTTGTCTATTCCATATTTGGCTTAAGGAACTTTATCTGTGCTCATTTCAATCTCTGGTTTTATGCAGCACCCCAACTCACCTTTCCCCTTAAGCAAGCATAAGTTGGTTTTCTAAATTTGAGACCCTGTTCTGTTTTGGAATTCAGTTCCTGTGTAGCCAAGTTTACATTCCGTGTATTAGTGATATCTTATGATGTTTCTTTTTCTGTGTGACTTATTTCAGTTAGAATCATCGTACCTGAATCCACTCATTATGCTGCTACGGGCCTGATGACATAGATTTCATTGCTGAGTGATACTGCATTGTACGTAAGTACCACAAGTTCTTTATCCATTTTTCACTTTCTGTGATATTGAACTTGTACGGTAAACGAGGTTCTTGTAAACAGAGGCGTCCCAAACTTTGGGGTGGCTGTGTCTTTTTGATTTTAATTTCCCTAAGCTATAGGACCATAAGTGGAAGTGCCCTAGGCTCTGTTGCTTTGTTTTTTAGATGTTTCAGGAAACACCATACACTTCTCCCGAGTGTCTGTTGGCAATTTGCATACCGCCCATCAGCATAACAAGGCTCCCAGTTCTCCATGGCCTGTCCTGCCTTTCTGGATTTTACACTTTTTTCAGATGGCCCTTTTGACCGGGGGGAAGTGAGACTTCATTGTAGTGCAGATTTCCTTTGCAAGTTTGCTTGGTTGGCCAAAAAGGGCATATGCATTTTTTCCTGAATATATTCAGGAAAAAACGCATACGCCCTTTTTGGCCAAGTGCATCATTGTGGACGTTCTGCCTCTTTTCCTATGCTTTCAATGCAATTCCAGTCTACCTCCTGAAATCGGTTTCCTGCAATTCTGCCCCGCTTTCAAGTCCTCTTGGCAGCCTTACTTTAGTCTATTTTTGGATGATAGCTGTCATTTATAACTGTGCAGGTTTGTGAATTACAGTGCCCCTGAGCTCCTTTCTTCAACTCGCTTTCTTGTGACCTGGCCGCAACACCGCAGGATGGCTTCAGGCCCTAATCTGGTTCCGGCACGGCACGCTGAGCCTTTGGTTATTTCCTCTTCCTGGTGGGAAATGAGAGTTAAATTTGCCCGTCCAGCCACCTCCAGCTAGTCTCTCATTGGTTCTCGCTATTCCTTTTCATCTTCCACAGAAATTGCAAACTGGGCCAAACAGGAGGTTAAAGGGACTGATTCTCCAAGTCGGGAGAGTGTTAGTAAAGCGTCTGGAATGTTGCACCCGAGTACCAGGGGAGGAAAACTGAGACATATTTGAACACGTCTCCCGATCACATGGTTGATCATACTCTAGGTTCCACATGCATGTTTTAGCTGAAGGAAGAATACCTTAAACCTGGGTAGTTGAAACCCGTGGAATGGGTACCATGCAATATGACTTCAAAGGGTCTTCATTTGCTCACCGAACCTCTCCAATCCTATCACTGCTGCGTTTATGCCCCTGTACACATGCTTGATTCTCTTTCGGAGACATAGCAATCCATAGGTTTTAAGATACTTACTAGTCAGGTACATTCTTAGGCGTTTAATATGCGGTGTTGAGTCCATTTCGTTGAGCAAGGAGTAGCTCTTGTCTATTCCATATTTGGCTTAAGGAACTTTATCTGTGCTCATTTCAATCTCTGGTTTTATGCAGCACCCCAACTCACCTTTCCTCTTAAGCAAGCATAAGTTGGTTTTCTAAATTTGAGACCCTGTTCTGTTCTGTAATTCAGTTCCTGTGTAGCCAAGTTTACATTCCGTGTATTAGTGATATCTTATGATGTTTCTTTTTCTGTGTGACTTATTTCAGTTAGAATCATCATACCTGAATCCACTCATTGTGCTGCTAAGAGCCTGATGACATAGATTTCATTGCTGAGTGATATTGCTTTGTAAGTAAATACCACATCTTCTTTATCCATTTTTCTCTTTCTGCGATGTTGAACTTGTACTGTAAACGAGGTTCTTGTAAACAGAGCCGTCCCAAACTTTGGGGTGGCTGTGTCTTTTTGATTTTAATTTCCCTAAGCTATAGGACCATAAGTGGAAGTGCCCTAGGCTCTGTTGCTTTGTTTTTTAGATGTTTCAGGAAACACCATACACTTCTCCCGAGTGTCTGTTGGCAATTTACATCCCGCCCATCAGCATAACAAGGCTCCCAGTTCTCCATGCCCTGTCCTGCCTTTCTGGATTTTACACTTTTTTCAGATGGCCCTTTTGACCGGGGGGAAGTGAGACTTCATTGTAGTGCAGATTTCCTTTGCAAGCTTGCTTGGTTGGCCAAAAAGGGCGTATGCGTTTTTTCCTGAATATATTCAGGAAAAAACGCATACGCCCTTTTTGGCCAAGTGCATCATTGTGGACGTTCTGCCTCTTTTCCTTTGCTTTCAATGCAATTCCAGTCTACCTCCTGAAATCGGTTTCCTGCAATTCTTCCCCGCTTTCAAGTCCTCTTGGCAGCCTTACTTCAGTATATTTTTGGACGATAGCTGTCATTTATAACTCTGCAGGTTTGTGAATTACAGTGCCCCTGAGCTCCTTTCTTCAACTCACTTTCTTTTGAGCTGGCCGCAACACCGCAGGATGGCTTCAGGCCCTAATCTGGTTCCGGCACGGCACGCTGAGCCTTTGGTTATTTCCTCTTCCAGATGGGAAATGAGAGTTGAATTTGCCCGTCCAGACACCTCCAGCTAGTCTCTCATTGGTTCTCCCTATTCCTGTTCATCTTCCGCAGAAATTGCAAACTGGGCCAAACAGGAGGTTAAAGGCGCTGACTCTCCAAGTGGGGAGAGTGTTAGTAAAGCGTCTGGAATGTTGCACCCGAGTACCAGGGGAGGAAAACTGAGACATATTTGAACACGTCTCCCGTTCACACGGTTGATCATACTCTGGGTTCCACATGCATGTTTTAGCTGAAAGAAGAATACCTTAAACCTGGAGAGTTGAGACCCGTGGAATGGGTACCATGCAATATGACTTCAAAGGGTCTTCATTTGCTCACCGAACCTCTCCAATCCTATCACTGCTGCATTTATGCCCCTGTACACATGCTTGATTCTCTTTCGGAGACATAGCAATCCATAGGTTTTAAGATACTTACTAGTCAGGTACATTCTTAGGCGTTTAATATGGGGTGTTGAGTCCATTTCGTTGAGCAAGGAGTAGCTCTTGTCTATTCCATATTTGGCTTAAGGAACTTTATCTGTGCTCATTTCAATCTCTGGTTTTATGCAGCACCCCAACTCACCTTTCCCCTTAAGCAAGCATAAGTTGGTTTTCTAAATTTGAGACCCTGTTCTGTTTTGGAATTCAGTTCCTGTGTAGCCAAGTTTATATTCCGTGTATTAGTGATATCTTATGATGTTTCTTTTTCTGTGTGACTTATTTCAGTTAGAATCATCGTACCTGAATCCACTCATTATGCTGCTACGGGCCTGATGACATAGATTTCATTGCTGAGTGATACTGCATTGTACGTAAGTACCACAAGTTCTTTATCCATTTTTCACTTTCTGCGATGTTGAACTTGTACGGTAAACGAGGTTCTTGTAAACAGAGGCGTCCCAAACTTTGTGGTGGCTGTGTCTTTTTGATTTTAATTTCCCTAAGCTATAGGACCATAAGTGGAAGTGCCCTAGGCTCTGTTGCTTTGTTTTTTAGATGTTTCAGGAAACACCATACACTTCTCCCGAGTGTCTGTTGGCAATTTATATCCCACCCATCAGCATAACAAGGCTCCCAGTTCTCCATGGCCTGTCCTGCCTTTCTGGATTTTACACTTTTTTCAGATGGCCCTTTTGACCAGGGGGAAGTGAGACTTCATTGTAGTGCAGATTTCCTTTGCAAGCTTGCTTGGTTGGCCAAAAAGGGCGTATGTGTTTTTTCCTGAATATATTCAGGAAAAAACGCATACGCCCTTTTTGGCCAAGTGCATCATTGTGGACGTTCTGCCTCTTTTCCTATGCTTTCAATGCAATTCCAGTCTACCTCCTGAAATCGGTTTCCTGCAATTCTGCCCCGCTTTCAAGTCCTCTTGGCAGCCTTACTTTAGTCTATTTTTGGATGATAGCTGTCATTTATAACTGTGCAGGTTTGTGAATTACAGTGCCTCTGAGCTCCTTTCTTCAACTCGCTTTCTTGTGAGCTGGCCGCAACACCGCAGGATGGTTTCAGGCCCTAATCTGGTTCCGGCACGGCACGCTGAGCCTTTGGTTATTTCCTCTTCCTGGTGGGAAATGAGATTTAAATTTGCCCGTCCAGCCACCTCCAGCTAGTCTCTCATTGGTTCTCGCTATTCCTTTTCATCTTTCGCAGAAATTGCAAACTGGGCCAAACAGGAGGTTAAAGGGACTGATTCTCCAAGTCGGGAGAGTGTTAGTAAAGCGTCTGGAATGTTGCACCCGAGTACCAGGGGAGGAAAACTGAGACATATTTGAACACGTCTCCCGATCACATGGTTGATCATACTCTAGGTTCCACATGCATGTTTTAGCTGAAGGAAGAATACCTTAAACCTGGGTAGTTGAAACCCGTGGAATGGGTACCATGCAATATGACTTCAAAGGGTCTTCATTTGCTCACCGAACCTCTCCAATCCTATCACTGCTGCGTTTATGCCCCTGTACACATGCTTGATTCTCTTTCGGAGACATAGCAATCCATAGGTTTTAAGATACTTACTAGTCAGGTACATTCTTAGGCGTTTAATATGCGGTGTTGAGTGCATTTCGTTGAGCAAGGAGTAGCTCTTGTCTATTCCATATTTGGCTTAAGGAACTTTATCTGTGCTCATTTCAATCTCTGGTTTTATGCAGCACCCCAACTCACCTTTCCTCTTAAGCAAGCATAAGTTGGTTTTCTAAATTTGTGACCCTGTTCTGTTCTGTATTTCAGTTCCTGTGTAGCCAAGTTTACATTCCGTGTATTACTGATCTCTTAGGATGTTTCTTTTTCTGTGTGACTTATTTCAGTTAGAATCATCATACCTGAATCCACTCATTGTGCTGCTAAGAGCCTGATGACATAGATTTCATTGCTGAGTGATATTGCTTTGTAAGTAAATACCACATCTTCTTTATCCATTTTTCACTTTCTGCGATGTTGAACTTGTACTGTAAACGAGGTTCTTGTAAACAGAGGCGTCCCAAACTTTGGGGTGGCTGTGTCTTTTTTATTTTAATTTCCCTAAGCTATAGGACCATAAGTGGAAGTGCCCTAGGCTCTGTTGCTTTGTTTTTTAGATGTTTCAGGAAACACCATACACTTCTCCCTAGTGTCTGTTGGCAATTTACATCCCGCCCATCAGCATAACAAGGCTCCCAGTTCTCCATGGCCTGTCCTGCCTTTCTGGATTTTACACTTTTTTCAGATGGCCCTTTTGACCGGGGGGAAGTGAGACTTCATTGTAGTGCAGATTTCCTTTGCAAGCTTGCTTGGTTGGCCAAAAAGGGCGTATGCGTTTTTTCCTGAATATATTCAGGAAAAAACGCATACGCCCTTTTTGGCCAAGTGCATCATTGTGGACGTTCTGCCTCTTTTCCTATGCTTTCAATGCAATTCCAGTCTACCTCCTGAAATCGGTTTCCTGCAATTCTGCCCCGCTTTCAAGTCCTCTTGGCAGCCTTACTTCAGTATATTTTTGGACGATAGCTGTCATTTATAACTCTGCAGGTTTGTGAATTACAGTGCCCCTGAGCTCCTTTCTTCAACTCACTTTCTTTTGAGCTGGCCACAACACCGCAGGATAGCTTCAGGCCCTAATCTGGTTCCGGCACGGCACGCTGAGCCTTTGGTTATTTCCTCTTCCAGATGGGAAATGAGAGTTAAATTTGCCCGTCCAGACACCTCCAGCTAGTCTCTCATTGGTTCTCCCTATTCCTGTTCATCTTCCGCAGAAATTGCAAACTGGGCCAAACAGGAGGTTAAAGGCGCTGACTCTCCAAGTGGGGAGAGTGTTAGTAAAGCGTCTGGAATGTTGCACCCGAGTACCAGGGGAGGAAAACTGAGACATATTTGAACACGTCTCCCGTTCACACGGTTGATCATACTGTGGGTTCCACATGCATGTTTTAGCTGAAGGAAGAATACCTTAAACCTGGAGAGTTGAGACCCGTGAAATGGGTACCATGCAATATGACTTCAAAGGGTCTTCATTTGCTCACCGAACCTCTCCAATCCTATCACTGCTGCATTTATGCCCCTGTACACATGCTTGATTCTCTTTTGGAGACATAGCAATCCATAGGTTTTAAGATACTTACTAGTCAGGTACATTCTTAGGCGTTTAATATGGGGTGTTGAGTCCATTTCGTTGAGCAAGGAGTAGCTCTTGTCTATTCCATATTTGGCTTAAGGAACTTTATCTGTGCTCATTTCAATCTCTGGTTTTATGCAGCACCCCAACTCACCTTACCCCTTAAGCAAGCATAAGTTGGTTTTCTAAATTTGAGACCCTGTTCTGTTTTGGAATTCAGTTCCTGTGTAGCCAAGTTTACATTCCGTGTATTAGTGATATCTTATGATGTTTCTTTTTCTGTGTGACTTATTTCAGTTAGAATCATCGTACCTGAATCCACTCATTATGCTGCTACGGGCCTGATGACATAGATTTCATTGCTGAGTGATACTGCATTGGACGTAAGTACCACAAGTTCTTTATCCATTTTTCACTTTCTGTGATATTGAACTTGTACGGTAAACGAGGTTCTTGTAAACAGAGGCGTCCCAAACTTTGGGGTGGCTGTGTCTTTTTGATTTTAATTTCCCTAAGCTATAGGACCATAAGTGGAAGTGCCCTAGGCTCTGTTGCTTTGGTTTTTAGATGTTTCAGGAAACACCATACACTTCTCCCGAGTGTCTGTTGGCAATTTACATCCCGCCCATCAGCATAACAAGGCTCCCAGTTCTCCATGGCCTGTCCTGCCTTTCTGGATTTTACACTTTTTTCAGATGGCCCTTTTGACCGGGGGGAAGTGAGACTTCATTGTAGTGCAGATTTCCTTTGCAAGTTTGCTTGGTTGGCCAAAAAGGGCGTATGCGTTTTTTCCTGAATATATTCAGGAAAAAACGCATACGCCCTTTTTGGCCAAGTGCATCATTGTGGACGTTCTGCCTCGATTCCTATGCTTTCAATGCAATTCCAGTCTACCTCCTGAAATCGGTTTCCTGCAATTCTGCCCCGCTTTCAAGTCCTCTTGGCAGCCTTACTTTAGTCTATTTTTGGATGATAGCTGTCATTTATAACTGTGCAGGTTTGTGAATTACAGTGCCCCTGAGCTCCTTTCTTCAACTCGCTTTCTTGTGAGCTGGCCGCAACACCGCAGGATGGCTTCAGGCCCTAATCTGGTTCCGGCACGGCACGCTGAGCCTTTGGTTATTTCCTCTTCCAGATGGGAAATGAGAGTTAAATTTGCCCGTCCAGCCACCTCCAGCTAGTCTCTCATTGGTTCTCGCTATTCCTTTTCATCTTCCGCAGAAATTGCAAACTGGGCCAAACAGGAGGTTAAAGGGACTGATTCTCCAAGTCGGGAGAGTGTTAGTAAAGCGTCTGGAATGTTGCACCCGAGTACCAGGGGAGGAAAACTGAGACATATTTGAACACGTCTCCCGATCACACGGTTGATCATACTCTAGGTTCCACATGCATGTTTTAGCTGAAGGAAGAATACCTTAAACCTGGGTAGTTGAAACCCGTGGAATGGGTACCATGTAATATGACTTCAAAGGGTCTTCATTTGCTCACCGAACCTCTCCAATCCTATCACTGCTGCGTTTATGCCCCTGTACACATGCTTGATTCTCTTTCGGAGACATAGCAATCCATAGGTGTTAAGATACTTACTAGTCAGGTACATTCTTAGGCGTTTAATATGCGGTGTTGAGTCCATTTCGTTGAGCAAGGAGTAGCTCTTGTCTATTCCATATTTGGCTTAAGGAACTTTATCTGTGCTCATTTCAATCTCTGGTTTTATGCAGCACCCCAACTCACCTTTCCTCTTAAGCAAGCATAAGTTGGTTTTCTAAATTTGAGACCCTGTTCTGTTCTGTAATTCAGTTCCTGTGTAGCCAAGTTTACATTCCGTGTATTAGTGATATCTTATGATGTTTCTTTTTCTGTGTGACTTATTTCAGTTAGAATCATCATACCTGAATCCACTCATTGTGCTGCTAAGAGCCTGATGACATAGATTCCATTGCTGAGTGATATTGCTTTGTAAGTAAATACCACATCTTCTTTATCCATTTTTCACTTTCTGCGATGTTGAACTTGTACTGTAAACGAGGTTCTTGTAAACAGAGGCGTCCCAAACTTTGGGGTGGCTGTGTCTTTTTGATTTTAATTTCCCTAAGCTATAGGACCATAAGTGGAAGTGCCCTAGGCTCTGTTGCTTTGTTTTTTAGATGTTTCAGGAAACACCATACACTTCTCCCGAGTGTCTGTTGGCAATTTACATCCCGCCCATCAGCATAACAAGGCTCCCAGTTCTCCATGGCCTGTCCTGCCTTTCTGGATTTTACACTTTTTTCAGATGGCCCTTTTGACCGGGGGGAAGTGAGACTTCATTGTAGTGCAGATTTCCTTTGCAAGCTTGCTTGGTTGGCCAAAAAGGGCGTATGCGTTTTTTCCTGAATATATTCAGGAAAAAACGCATACGCCCTTTTTGGCCAAGTGCATCATTGTGGACGTTCTGCCTCTTTTCCTATGCTTTCAATGCAATTCCAGTCTACCTCCTGAAATCGGTTTCCTGCAATTCTGCCCCGCTTTCAAGTCCTCTTGGCAGCCTTACTTCAGTATATTTTTGGACGATAGCTGTCATTTATAACTCTGCAGGTTTGTGAATTACAGTGCCCCTGAGCTCCTTTCTTCAACTCACTTTCTTTTGAGCTGGCCACAACACCGCAGGATAGCTTCAGGCCCTAATCTGGTTCCGGCACGGCACGCTGAGCCTTTGGTTATTTCCTCTTCCAGATGGGAAATGAGAGTTAAATTTGCCCGTCCAGACACCTCCAGCTAGTCTCTCATTGGTTCTCCCTATTCCTGTTCATCTTCCGCAGAAATTGCAAACTGGGCCAAACAGGAGGTTAAAGGCGCTGACTCTCCAAGTGGGGAGAGTGTTAGTAAAGCGTCTGGAATGTTGCACCCGAGTACCAGGGGAGGAAAACTGAGACATATTTGAACACGTCTCCCGTTCACACGGTTGATCATACTGTGGGTTCCACATGCATGTTTTAGCTGAAGGAAGAATACCTTAAACCTGGAGAGTTGAGACCCGTGAAATGGGTACCATGCAATATGACTTCAAAGGGTCTTCATTTGCTCACCGAACCTCTCCAATCCTATCACTGCTGCATTTATGCCCCTGTACACATGCTTGATTCTCTTTTGGAGACATAGCAATCCATAGGTTTTAAGATACTTACTAGTCAGGTACATTCTTAGGCGTTTAATATGGGGTGTTGAGTCCATTTCGTTGAGCAAGGAGTAGCTCTTGTCTATTCCATATTTGGCTTAAGGAACTTTATCTGTGCTCATTTCAATCTCTGGTTTTATGCAGCACCCCAACTCACCTTTCCCCTTAAGCAAGCATAAGTTGGTTTTCTAAATTTGAGACCCTGTTCTGTTTTGGAATTCAGTTCCTGTGTAGCCAAGTTTACATTCCGTGTATTAGTGATATCTTATGATGTTTCTTTTTCTGTGTGACTTATTTCAGTTAGAATCATCGTACCTGAATCCACTCATTATGCTGCTACGGGCCTGATGACATAGATTTCATTGCTGAGTGATACTGCATTGTACGTAAGTACCACAAGTTCTTTATCCATTTTTCACTTTCTGTGATATTGAACTTGTACGGTAAACGAGGTTCTTGTAAACAGAGGCGTCCCAAACTTTGGGGTGGCTGTGTCTTTTTGATTTTAATTTCCCTAAGCTATAGGACCATAAGTGGAAGTGCCCTAGGCTCTGTTGCTTTGGTTTTTAGATGTTTCAGGAAACACCATACACTTCTCCCGAGTGTCTGTTGGCAATTTACATCCCGCCCATCAGCATAACAAGGCTCCCAGTTCTCCATGGCCTGTCCTGCCTTTCTGGATTTTACACTTTTTTCAGATGGCCCTTTTGACCGGGGGGAAGTGAGACTTCATTGTAGTGCAGATTTCCTTTGCAAGTTTGCTTGGTTGGCCAAAAAGGGCGTATGCGTTTTTTCCTGAATATATTCAGGAAAAAACGCATACGCCCTTTTTGGCCAAGTGCATCATTGTGGACGTTCTGCCTCGATTCCTATGCTTTCAATGCAATTCCAGTCTACCTCCTGAAATCGGTTTCCTGCAATTCTGCCCCGCTTTCAAGTCCTCTTGGCAGCCTTACTTTAGTCTATTTTTGGATGATAGCTGTCATTTATAACTGTGCAGGTTTGTGAATTACAGTGCCCCTGAGCTCCTTTCTTCAACTCGCTTTCTTGTGAGCTGGCCGCAACACCGCAGGATGGCTTCAGGCCCTAATCTGGTTCCGGCACGGCACGCTGAGCCTTTGGTTATTTCCTCTTCCAGATGGGAAATGAGAGTTAAATTTGCCCGTCCAGCCACCTCCAGCTAGTCTCTCATTGGTTCTCGCTATTCCTTTTCATCTTCCGCAGAAATTGCAAACTGGGCCAAACAGGAGGTTAAAGGGACTGATTCTCCAAGTCGGGAGAGTGTTAGTAAAGCGTCTGGAATGTTGCACCCGAGTACCAGGGGAGGAAAACTGAGACATATTTGAACACGTCTCCCGATCACATGGTTGATCATACTCTAGGTTCCACATGCATGTTTTAGCTGAAGGAAGAATACCTTAAACCTGGGTAGTTGAAACCCGTGGAATGGGTACCATGCAATATGACTTCAAAGGGTCTTCATTTGCTCACCGAACCTCTCCAATCCTATCACTGCTGCGTTTATGCCCCTGTACACATGCTTGATTCTCTTTCGGAGACATAGCAATCCATAGGTTTTAAGATACTTACTAGTCAGGTACATTCTTAGGCGTTTAATATGCGGTGTTGAGTCCATTTCGTTGAGCAAGGAGTAGCTCTTGTCTATTCCATATTTGGCTTAAGGAACTTTATCTGTGCTCATTTCAATCTCTGGTTTTATGCAGCACCCCAACTCACCTTTCCTCTTAAGCAAGCATAAGTTGGTTTTCTAAATTTGTGACCCTGTTCTGTTCTGTAATTCAGTTCCTGTGTAGCCAAGTTTACATTCCGTGTATTACTGATATCTTAGGATGTTTCTTTTTCTGTGTGACTTATTTCAGTTAGAATCATCATACCTGAATCCACTCATTGTGCTGCTAAGAGCCTGATGACATAGATTTCATTGCTGAGTGATATTGCTTTGTAAGTAAATACCACATCTTCTTTATCCATTTTTCACTTTCTGCGATGTTGAACTTGTACTGTAAACGAGGTTCTTGTAAACAGAGGCGTCCCAAACTTTGGGGTGGCTGTGTCTTTTTGATTTTAATTTCCCTAAGCTATAGGACCATAAGTGGAAGTGCCCTAGGCTCTGTTGCTTTGTTTTTTAGATGTTTCAGGAAACACCATACACTTCTCCCGAGTGTCTGTTGGCAATTTACATCCCGCCCATCAGCATAACAAGGCTCCCAGTTCTCCATGGCCTGTCCTGCCTTTCTGGATTTTACACTTTTTTCAGATGGCCCTTTTGACCGGGGGGAAGTGAGACTTCATTGTAGTGCAGATTTCCTTTGCAAGCTTGCTTGGTTGGCCAAAAAGGGCGTATGCGTTTTTTCCTGAATATATTCAGGAAAAAACGCATACGCCCTTTTTGGCCAAGTGCATCATTGTGGACGTTCTGCCTCTTTTCCTATGCTTTCAATGCAATTCCAGTCTACCTCCTGAAATCGGTTTCCTGCAATTCTGCCCCGCTTTCAAGTCCTCTTGGCAGCCTTACTTCAGTATATTTTTGGACGATAGCTGTCATTTATAACTCTGCAGGTTTGTGAATTACAGTGCCCCTGAGCTCCTTTCTTCAACTCACTTTGTTTTGAGCTGGCCGCAACACCGCAGGATGGCTTCAGGCCCTAATCTGCTTCCGGCACGGTACGCTGAGCCTTTGGTTATTTCCTCTTCCTGGTGGGAAATGAGAGTAAAATTTGCCCGTCCAGACACCTCCAGCTAGTCTCTCATTGGTTCTCCCTATTCCTGTTCATCTTCCGCAGAAATTGCAAACTGGGCCAAAGAGGAGGTTAAAGGCGCTGACTCTCCAAGTGAGGAGAGTGTTAGTAAAGCGTCTGGAATGTTGCACCCGAGTACCAGGGGAGGAAAACTGAGACATATTTGAACACGTCTCCCGTTCACACGGTTGATCATACTCTGGGTTCCACATGCATGTTTTAGCTGAAGGAAGAATACCTTAAACCTGGAGAGTTGAGACCCGTGGAATGGGTACCATGCAATATGACTTCAAAGGGTCTTCATTTGCTCACCGAACCTCTCCAATACTATCACTGCTGCGTTTATGCCCCTGTACACATGCTTGATTCTCTTTCGGAGACATAGCAATCCATAGGTTTTAAGATACTTACTAGTCAGGTACATTCTTAGGCGTTTAATATGGGGTGTTGAGTCCATTTCGTTGAGCAAGGAGTAGCTCTTGTCTATTCCATATTTGGCTTAAGGAAATTTATCTGTGCTCATTTCAATCTCTGGTTTTATGCAGCACCCCAACTCACCTTTCCCCTTAAGCAAGCATAAGTTGGTTTTCTAAATTTGAGACCCTGTTCTGTTTTGGAATTCAGTTCCTGTGTAGCCAAGTTTACATTCCGTGTATGAGTGATATCTTATGATGTTTCTTTTTCTGTGTGACTTATTTCAGTTAGAATCATCGTACCTGAATCCACTCATTATGCTGCTACGGGCCTGATGACATAGATTTCATTGCTGAGTGATACTGCATTGTACGTAAGTACCACAAGTTCTTTATCCATTTTTCACTTTCTGTGATATTGAACTTGTACGGTAAACGAGGTTCTTGTAAACAGAGGCGTCCCAAACTTTGTGGTGGCTGTGTCTTTTTGATTTTAATTTCCCTAAGCTATAGGACCATAAGTGGAAGTGCCCTAGGCTCTGTTGCTTTGTTTTTTAGATGTTTCAGGAAACACCATACACTTCTCCCGAGTGTCTGTTGGCAATTTATATCCCGCCCAGCAACATAACAAGGCTCCCAGTTCTCCATGGCCTGTCCTGCCTTTCTGGATTTTACACTTTTTTCAGATGGCCCTTTTGACCGGGGGGAAGTGAGACTTCATTGTAGTGCAGATTTCCTTTGCAAGCTTGCTTGGTTGGCCAAAAAGGGCGTATGCGTTTTTTCCTGAATATATTCAGGAAAAAACGCATACGCCCTTTTTGGCCAAGTGCATCATTGTGGACGTTCTGCCTCTTTTCCTATGCTTTCAATGCAATTCCAGTCTACCTCCTGAAATCGGTTTCCTGCAATTCTGCCCCGCTTTCAAGTCCTCTTGGCAGCCTTACTTCAGTCTATTTTTGGACGATAGCTGTCATTTATAACTCTGCAGGTTTGTGAATTACAGTGCCCCTGAGCTCCTTTCTTCAACTCGCTTTCTTTTGAGCTGGCCGCAACACCGCAGGATGGCTTCAGGCCCTAATCTGGTTCCGGCACGGCACGCTGAGCCTTTGGTTATTTCCTCTTCCTGGTGGGAAATGAGAGTTAAATTTGCCCGTCCAGCCACCTCCAGCTAGTCTCTCATTGGTTCTCGCTATTCCTTTTCATCTTCCGCAGAAATTGCAAACTGGGCCAAACAGGAGGTTAAAGGGACTGATTCTCCAAGTCGGGAGAGTGTTAGTAAAGCGTCTGGAATGTTGCACCCGAGTACCAGGGGAGGAAAACTGAGACATATTTGAACACGTCTCCCGATCACACGGTTGATCATACTCTAGGTTCCACATGCATGTTTTAGCTGAAGGAAGAATACCTTAAACCTGGGTAGTTGAAACCCGTGGAATGGGTACCATGTAATATGACTTCAAAGGGTCTTCATTTGCTCACCGAACCTCTCCAATCCTATCACTGCTGCGTTTATGCCCCTGTACACATACTTGATTCTCTTTCGGAGACATAGCAATCCATAGGTTTTAAGATACTTACTAGTCAGGTACATTCTTAGGCGTTTAATATGGGGTGTTGAGTCCATTTCGTTGAGCAAGGAGTAGCTCTTGTCTATTCCATATTTGGCTTAAGGAACTTTATCTGTGCTCATTTCAATCTCTGGTTTTATGCAGCACCCCAACTCACCTTTCCTCTTAAGCAAGCATAAGTTGGTTTTCTAAATTTGTGACCCTGTTCTGTTCTGTAATTCAGTTCCTGTGTAGCCAAGTTTACATTCCGTGTATTACTGATATCTTAGGATGTTTCTTTTTCTGTGTGACTTATTTCAGTTAGAATCATCATACCTGAATCCACTCATTATGCTGCTACGGGCCTGATGACATAGATTTCATTGCTGAGTGATACTGCATTGTACGTAAGTACCACAAGTTCTTTATCCATTTTTCACTTTCTGTGATATTGAACTTGTACGGTAAACGAGGTTCTTGTAAACAGAGGCGTCCCAAACATTGGGGTGGCTGTGTCTTTTTGATTTTAATTTCCCTAAGCTATAGGACCATAAGTGGAAGTGCCCTAGGCTCTGTTGCTTTGTTTTTTAGATGTTTCAGGAAACACCATACACTTCTTCCGAGTGTCTGTTGGCAATTTACATCCCGCCCATCAGCATAACAAGGCTCCCAGTTCTCCATGGCCTGTCCTGCCTTTCTGGATTTTACACTTTTTTCAGATGGCCCTTTTGACCAGGGGGAAGTGAGACTTCATTGTAGTGCAGATTTCCTTTGCAAGTTTGCTTGGTTGGCCAAAAAGGGCGTATGCATTTTTTCCTGAATATATTCAGGAAAAAACGCATACGCCCTTTTTGGCCAAGTGCATCATTGTGGACGTTCTGCCTGTTTTCCTATGCTTTCAATGCAATTCCAGTCTACCTCCTGAAATCGGTTTCCTGCAATTCTGCCCCGCTTTCAAGTCCTCTTGGCAGCCTTACTTCAGTCTATTTTTGGACGATAGCTGTCATTTATAACTCTGCAGGTTTGTGAATTACAGTGCCCCTGAGCTCCTTTCTTCAACTCACTTTCTTTTGAGCTGGCCGCAACACCGCAGGATGGCTTCAGGCCCTAATCTGCTTCCGGCACGGCACGCTGAGCCTTTGGTTATTTCCTCTTCCTGGTGGGAAATGAGAGTTAAATTTCCCCGTCCAGACACCTCCAGCTAGTCTCTCATTGGTTCTCCCTATTCCTGTTCATCTTCCGCAGAAATTGCAAACTGGGCCAAACAGGAGGTTAAAGGCGCTGACTCTCCAAGTGGGGAGAGTGTTAGTAAAGCGTCTGGAATGTTGCACCCGAGTACCAGGGGAGGAAAACTGAGACATATTTGAACACGTCTCCCGTTCACACGGTTGATCATACTCTGGGTTCCACATGCATGTTTTAGCTGAAGGAAGAATACCTTAAACCTGGAGAGTTGAGACCCGTGGAATGGGTACCATGCAATATGACTTCAAAGGGTCTTCATTTGCTCACCGAACCTCTCCAATCCTATCACTGCTGCGTTTATGCCCCTGTACACATGCTTGATTCTCTTTTGGAGACATAGCAATCCATAGGTTTTAAGATACTTACTAGTCAGGTACATTCGTAGGCGTTTAATATGGGGTGTTGAGTCCATTTCGTTGAGCAAGGAGTAGCTCTTGTCTATTCCATATTTGGCTTAAGGAACTTTATCTGTGCTCATTTCAATCTCTGGTTTTATGCAGCACCCCAACTCACCTTTCCCCTTAAGCAAGCATAAGTTGGTTTTCTAAATTTGAGACCCTGTTCTGTTTTGGAATTCAGTTCCTGTGTAGCCAAGTTTACATTCCGTGTATTAGTGATATCTTATGATGTTTCTTTTTCTGTGTGACTTATTTCAGTTAGAATCATCGTACCTGAATCCACTCATTATGCTGCTACGGGCCTGATGACATAGATTTCATTGCTGAGTGATACTGCATTGTACGTAAGTACCACAAGTTCTTTATCCATTTTTCACTTTCTGTGATATTGAACTTGTACGGTAAACGAGGTTCTTGTAAACAGAGGCGTCCCAAACTTTGGGGTGGCTGTGTCTTTTTGATTTTAATTTCCCTAAGCTATAGGACCATAAGTGGAAGTGCCCTAGGCTCTGTTGCTTTGTTTTTTAGATGTTTCAGGAAACACCATACACTTCTCCCGAGTGTCTGTTGGCAATTTATATCCCACCCATCAGCATAACAAGGCTCCCAGTTCTCCATGGCCTGTCCTGCCTTTCTGGATTTTACACTTTTTTCAGATGGCCCTTTTGACCGGGGGGAAGTGAGACTTCATTGTAGTGCAGATTTCCTTTGCAAGCTTGCTTGGTTGGCCAAAAAGGGCGTATGCGTTTTTTCCTGAATATATTCAGGAAAAAACGCATACGCCCTTTTTGGCCAAGTGCATCATTGTGGACGTTCTGCCTCTTTTCCTATGCTTTCAATGCAATTCCAGTCTACCTCCTGAAATCGGTTTCCTGCAATTCTGCCCCGCTTTCAAGTCCTCTTGGAAGCCTTACTTTAGTCTATTTTTGGATGATAGCTGTCATTTATAACTCTGCAGGTTTGTGAATTACAGTGCCCCTGAGCTCCTTTCTTCAACTCGCTTTCTTTTGAGCTGGCCGCAACACCGCAGGATGGCTTCAGGCCCTAATCTGGTTCCGGCACGGCACGCTGAGCCTTTGGTTATTTCCTCTTCCTGGTGGGAAATGAGAGTTAAATTTGCCCGTCCAGACACCTCCAGTTAGTCTCTCATTGGTTCTCCCTATTCCTGTTCATCTTCCGCAGAAATTGCAAACTGGGCCAAACAGGAGGTTAAAGGCGCTGACTCTCCAAGTGGGGAGAGTGTTAGTAAAGCGTCTGGAATGTTGCACCCGAGTACCAGGGGACAAAAACTGAGACATATTTGAACACGTCTCCCGTTCACACGGTTGATCATACTCTGGGTTCCACATGCATGTTTTAGCCGAAGGAAGAATACCTTAAACCTGTAGTGTTGAGACCCGTGGAATGGGTACCATGCAATATGACTTCAAAGGGTCTTCATTTGCTCACCGAACCTCTCCAATCCTATCACTGCTGCGTTTATGCCCCTGTACAC
This sequence comes from Grampus griseus, assembly GCF_964374135.1. NCBI lineage: Eukaryota > Metazoa > Chordata > Mammalia > Artiodactyla > Delphinidae > Grampus > Grampus griseus. The sequence continues at coordinate 271,576 of NW_028133168.1, read as the reverse complement.
ACGCTTGATTCTCTTTCAGAGACATAGCAATCCATAGGTTTTAAGATACTTACTAGTCAGGTACATTCTTATGCGTTTAATATGCGGTGTTGAGTCCATTTCGTTGAGCAAGGAGTAGCTCTTGTCTATTCCATATTTGGCTTAAGGAACTTTATCTGTGCTCATTTCGATCTCTGGTTTTATGCAGCACCCCAACTCACCTTTACCCTTAAGCAAGCATAAGTTGGTTTTCTAAATTTGAGACCCTGTTCTGTTCTGTAATTCAGTTCCTGTGTAGCCAAGTTTACATTCCGTGTATTAGTGATATCTTATGATGTTTCTTTTGCTGTGTGACTTATTTCAGTTAGAATCATCGTACCTGAATCCACTCATTGTGCTGCTAAGGGCCTGATGACATAGATTTCATTGCTGAGTGATATTGCTTTGTAAGTAAATACCACAGCTTCTTTATCCATTTTTCACTTTCTGCAATGTTGAACTTGTACTGTAAACGAGGTTCTTGTAAACAGAGGCGTCCCAAACTTTGGGGTGGCTGTGTCTTTTTGATTTTAATTTCCCTAAGCTATAGGACCATAAGTGGAAGTGCCCTAGGCTCTGTTGCTTTGTTTTTTAGATGTTTCAGGAAACACCATACACTTCTCCCGAGTGGCTGTTGGCAATTTACATCCCGCCCATCAGCATAACAAGGCTCCCAGTTCTCCATGGCCTGTCCTGCCTTTCTGGATTTTACACTTTTTTCAGATGGCCCTTTTGACCGGGGGGAAGTGAGACTTCATTGTAGTGCAGATTTCCTTTGCAAGTTTGCTTGGTTGGCCAAAAAGGGCGTATGCGTTTTTTCCTGAATATATTCAGGAAAAAACGCATACGCCCTTTTTGGCCAAGTGCATCATTGTGGACGTTCTGCCTCTTTTCCTATGCTTTCAATGCAATTCCAGTCTACCTCCTGAAATTGGTTTCCTGCAATTCTGCCCCGCTTTCAAGTCCTCTTGGCAGCCTTACTTTAGTCTATTTTTGGATGATAGCTGTCATTTATAACTGTGCAGGTTTGTGAATTACAGTGCCCCTGAGCTCCTTTCTTCAACTCGCTTTCTTGTGACCTGGCCGCAACACCGCAGGATGGCTTCAGGCCCTAATCTGGTTCCGGCACGGCACGCTGAGCCTTTGGTTATTTCCTCTTCCTGGTGGGAAATGAGAGTTAAATTTGCCCGTCCAGCCACCTCCAGCTAGTCTCTCATTGGTTCTCGCTATTCCTTTTCATCTTCCGCAGAAATTGCAAACTGGGCCAAACAGGAGGTTAAAGGGACTGATTCTCCAAGTCGGGAGAGTGTTAGTAAAGCGTCTGGAATGTTGCACCCGAGTACCAGGGGAGGAAAACTGAGACATATTTGAACACGTCTCCCGATCACATGGTTGATCATACTCTAGGTTCCACATGCATGTTTTAGCTGAAGGAAGAATACCTTAAACCTGGGTAGTTGAAACCCGTGGAATGGGTACCATGCAATATGACTTCAAAGGGTCTTCATTTGCTCACCGAACCTCTCCAATCCTATCACTGCTGCGTTTATGCCCCTGTACACATGCTTGATTCTCTTTCGGAGACATAGCAATCCATAGGTTTTAAGATACTTACTAGTCAGGTACATTCTTAGGCTTTTAATATGCGGTGTTGAGTCCATTTCGTTGAGCAAGGAGTAGCTCTTGTCTATTCCATATTTGGCTTAAGGAACTTTATCTGTGCTCATTTCAATCTCTGGTTTTATGCAGCACCCCAACTCACCTTTCCTCTTAAGCAAGCATAAGTTGGTTTTCAAAATTTGAGACCCTGTTCTGTTCTGTAATTCAGTTCCTGTGTAGCCAAGTTTACATTCCGTGTATTAGTGATATCTTATGATGTTTCTTTTTCTGTGTGACTTATTTAAGTTAGAATCATCGTACCTGAATCCACTCATTGTGCTGCTAAGAGCCTGATGACATAGATTTCATTGCTGAGTGATATTGCTTTGTAAGTAAATACCACATCTTCTTTATCCATTTTTCACTTTCTGCGATGTTGAACTTGTACTGTAAACGAGGTTCTTGTAAACAGAGGCGTCCCAAACTTTGGGGTGGGTGTGTCTTTTTGATTTTAATTTCCCTAAGCTATAGGACCATAAGTGGAAGTGCCCTAGGCTCTGTTGCTTTGTTTTTTAGATGTTTCAGGAAACACCATACACTTCTCCCGAGTGTCTGTTGGCAATTTACATCCCGCCCATCAGCATAACAAAGCTCCCAGTTCTCCATGGCCTGTCCTGCCTTTCTGGATTTTACACTTTTTTCAGATGGCCCTTTTGACCGGGGGGAAGTGAGACTTCATTGTAGTGCAGATTTCCTTTGCAAGTTTGCTTGGTTGGCCAAAAAGGGCGTATGCGTTTTTTCCTGAATATATTCAGGAAAAAACGCATACGCCCTTTTTGGCCAAGTGCATCATTGTGGACGTTCTGCCTCTTTTCCTATGCTTTCAATGCAATTCCAGTCTACCTCCTGAAATTGGTTTCCTGCAATTCTGCCCCGCTTTCAAGTCCTCTTGGCAGCCTTACTTTAGTCTATTTTTGGATGATAGCTGTCATTTATAACTGTGCAGGTTTGTGAATTACAGTGCCCCTGAGCTCCTTTCTTCAACTCGCTTTCTTGTGACCTGGCCGCAACACCGCAGGATGGCTTCAGGCCCTAATCTGGTTCCGGCACGGCACGCTGAGCCTTTGGTTATTTCCTCTTCCTGGTGGGAAATGAGAGTTAAATTTGCCCGTCCAGCCACCTCCAGCTAGTCTCTCATTGGTTCTCGCTATTCCTTTTCATCTTCCGCAGAAATTGCAAACTGGGCCAAACAGGAGGTTAAAGGGACTGATTCTCCAAGTCGGGAGAGTGTTAGTAAAGCGTCTGGAATGTTGCACCCGAGTACCAGGGGAGGAAAACTGAGACATATTTGAACACATCTCCCGATCACATGGTTGATCATACTCTAGGTTCCACATGCATGTTTTAGCTGAAGGAAGAATACCTTAAACCTGGGTAGTTGAAACCCGTGGAATGGGTACCATGCAATATGACTTCAAAGGGTCTTCATTTGCTCACCGAACCTCTCCAATCCTATCACTGCTGCGTTTATGCCCCTGTACACATGCTTGATTCTCTTTCGGAGACATAGCAATCCATAGGTTTTAAGATACTTACTAGTCAGGTACATTCTTAGGCGTTTAATATGCGGTGTTGAGTCCATTTCGTTGAGCAAGGAGTAGCTCTTGTCTATTCCATATTTGGCTTAAGGAACTTTATCTGTGCTCATTTCAATCTCTGGTTTTATGCAGCACCCCAACTCACCTTTCCTCTTAAGCAAGCATAAGTTGGTTTTCTAAATTTGTGACCCTGTTCTGTTCTGTAATTCAGTTCCTGTGTAGCCAAGTTTACATTCCGTGTATTACTGATATCTTAGGATGTTTCTTTTTCTGTGTGACTTATTTCAGTTAGAATCATCGTACCTGAATCCACTCATTGTGCTGCTAAGAGCCTGATGACATAGATTTCATTGCTGAGTGATATTGCTTTGTAAGTAAATACCACATCTTCTTTATCCATTTTTCACTTTCTGCGATGTTGAACTTGTACTGTAAACGAGGTTCTTGTAAACAGAGGCGTCCCAAACTTTGGGGTGGCTGTGTCTTTTTGATTTTAATTTCCCTAAGCTATAGGACCATAAGTGGAAGTGCCCTAGGCTCTGTTGCTTTGTTTTTTAGATGTTTCAGGAAACACCATACACTTCTCCCGAGTGTCTGTTGGCAATTTACATCCCGCCCATCAGCATAACAAGGCTCCCAGTTCTCCATGGCTTGTCCTGCCTTTCTGGATTTTACACTTTTTTCAGATGGCCCTTTTGACCGGGGGGAAGTGAGACTTCATTGTAGTGCAGATTTCCTTTGCAAGCTTGCTTGGTTGGCCAAAAAGGGCGTATGCGTTTTTTCCTGAATATATTCAGGAAAAAACGCATACGCCCTTTTTGGCCAAGTGCATCATTGTGGACGTTCTGCCTCTTTTCCTATGCTTTCAATGCAATTCCAGTCTACCTCCTGAAATCGGTTTCCTGCAATTCTGCCCCGCTTTCAAGTCCTCTTGGCAGCCTTACTTCAGTATATTTTTGGACGATAGCTGTCATTTATAACTCTGCAGGTTTGTGAATTACAGTGCCCCTGAGCTCCTTTCTTCAACTCACTTTCTTTTGAGCTGGCCGCAACACCGCAGGATGGCTTCAGGCCCTAATCTGGTTCCGGCACGGCACGCTGAGCCTTTGGTTATTTCCTCTTCCTGGTGGGAAATGAGAGTTAAATTTGCCCGTCCAGACACCTCCAGCTAGTCTCTCATTGGTTCTCCCTATTCCTGTTCATCTTCCGCAGAAATTGCAAACTGGGCCAATCAGGAGGTTAAAGGCGCTGACTCTCCAAGTGGGGAGAGTGTTAGTAAAGCCTCTGGACTGTTGCACCCGAGTACCAGGGGAGGAAAACTGAGACATATTTGAACACGTCTCCCGTTCACACGGTTGATCATACTCTGGGTTCCACATGCATGTTTTAGCTGAAGGAAGAATACCTTAAACCTGGAGATTTGAGACCCGTGGAATGGGTACCATGCAATATGACTTCAAAGGGTCTTCATTTGCTCACCGATCCTCTCCAATCCTATCACTGCTGCGTTTATGCCCCTGTACACATGCTTGATTCTCTTTGGGAGACATAGCAATCCATAGGTTTTAAGATACTTACTAGTCAGGTACATTCTTAGACGTTTAATATGGGGTGTTGTGTCCATTTCGTTGAGCAAGGAGTAGCTCTTGTCTATTCCATATTTGGCTTAAGGAACTTTATCTGTGCTCATTTCAATCTCTGGTTTTATGCAGCACCCCAACTCACCTTTCCCCTTAAGCAAGCATAAGTTGGTTTTCTAAATTTGAGACCCTGTTCTGTTTTGGAATTCAGTTCCTGTGTAGCCAAGTTTACATTCCGTGTATTACTGATATCTTATGATGTTTCATTTTCTGTGTGACTTATTGCAGTTAGAATCATCGTACCTGAATCCACTCATTATGCTGCTACGGGCCTGATGACATAGATTTCATTGCTGAGTGATACTGCATTGTACGTAAGTACCACAAGTTCTTTATCCATTTTTCACTTTCTGTGATATTGAACTTGTACGGTAAACGAGGTTCTTGTAAACAGAGGCGTCCCAAACTTTGGGGTGGCTGTGTCTTTTTGATTTTAATTTCCCTAAGCTATAGGACCATAAGTGGAAGTGCCCTAGGCTCTGTTGCTTTGTTTTTTAGATGTTTCAGGAAACACCATACACTTCTCCCGAGTGTCTGTTGGCAATTTACATCCCGCCCATCAGCATAACAAGGCTCCCAGTTCTCCATGGCCTGTCCTGCCTTTCTGGATTTTACACTTTTTTCAGATGGCCCTTTTGACCGGGGGGAAGTGAGACTTCATTGTAGTGCAGATTTCCTTTGCAAGTTTGCTTGGTTGGCCAAAAAGGGCGTATGCATTTTTTCCTGAATATATTCAGGAAAAAATGCATACGCCCTTTTTGGCCAAGTGCATCATTGTGGACGTTCTGCCTCTTTTCCTATGCTTTCAATGCAATTCCAGTCTACCTCCTGAAATCGGTTTCCTGCAATTCTGCCCCGCTTTCAAGTCCTCTTGGCAGCCTTACTTCAGTATATTTTTGGATGATAGCTGTCATTTATAACTCTGCAGGTTTGTGAATTACAGTGCCCCTGAGCTCCTTTCTTCAACTCACTTTCTTTTGAGCTGGCCGCAACACCGCAGGATGGCTTCAGGCCCTAATCTGCTTCCGGCACGGCACGCTGAGCCTTGGTTATTTCCTCTTCCTGGTGGGAAATGAGAGTTAAATTTGCCCGTCCAGACACCTCCAGCTAGTCTCTCATTGGTTCTCCCTATTCCTGTTCATCTTCCGCAGAAATTGCAAACTGGGCCAAACAGGAGGTTAAAGGCGCTGACTCTCCAAGTGGGGAGAGTGTTAGTAAACCGTCTGGAATGTTGCACCCGAGTACCAGGGGAGGAAAACTGAGACATATTTGAACACGTCTCCCGTTCACACGGTTGATCATACTCTGGGTTCCACATGCATGTTTTAGCTGACGGAAGAATACCTTAAACCTGGAGAGTTGAGACCCGTGGAATGGGTACCATGCAATATGACTTCAAAGGGTCTTCATTTGCTCACCGATCCTCTCCAATCCTATCACTGCTGCGTTTATGCCCCTGTACACATGCTTGATTCTCTTTGGGAGACATAGCAATCCATAGGTTTTAAGATACTTACTAGTCAGGTACATTCTTAGACGTTTAATATGGGGTGTTGTGTCCATTTCGTTGAGCAAGGAGTAGCTCTTGTCTATTCCATATTTGGCTTAAGGAACTTTATCTGTGCTCATTTCAATCTCTGGTTTTATGCAGCACCCCAACTCACCTTTCCCCTTAAGCAAGCATAAGTTGGTTTTCTAAATTTGAGACCCTGTTCTGTTTTGGAATTCAGTTCCTGTGTAGCCAAGTTTACATTCCGTGTATTACTGATATCTTATGATGTTTCATTTTCTGTGTGACTTATTGCAGTTAGAATCATCGTACCTGAATCCACTCATTATGCTGCTACGGGCCTGATGACATAGATTTCATTGCTGAGTGATACTGCATTGTACGTAAGTACCACAAGTTCTTTATCCATTTTTCACTTTCTGTGATATTGAACTTGTACGGTAAACGAGGTTCTTGTAAACAGAGGCGTCCCAAACTTTGGGGTGGCTGTGTCTTTTTGATTTTAATTTCCCTAAGCTATAGGACCATAAGTGGAAGTGCCCTAGGCTCTGTTGCTTTGTTTTTTAGATGTTTCAGGAAACACCATACACTTCTCCCGAGTGTCTGTTGGCAATTTACATCCCGCCCATCAGCATAACAAGGCTCCCAGTTCTCCATGGCCTGTCCTGCCTTTCTGGATTTTACACTTTTTTCAGATGGCCCTTTTGACCGGGGGGAAGTGAGACTTCATTGTAGTGCAGATTTCCTTTGCAAGTTTGCTTGGTTGGCCAAAAAGGGCGTATGCATTTTTTCCTGAATATATTCAGGAAAAAATGCATACGCCCTTTTTGGCCAAGTGCATCATTGTGGACGTTCTGCCTCTTTTCCTATGCTTTCAATGCAATTCCAGTCTACCTCCTGAAATCGGTTTCCTGCAATTCTGCCCCGCTTTCAAGTCCTCTTGGCAGCCTTACTTCAGTATATTTTTGGATGATAGCTGTCATTTATAACTCTGCAGGTTTGTGAATTACAGTGCCCCTGAGCTCCTTTCTTCAACTCACTTTCTTTTGAGCTGGCCGCAACACCGCAGGATGGCTTCAGGCCCTAATCTGCTTCCGGCACGGCACGCTGAGCCTTGGTTATTTCCTCTTCCTGGTGGGAAATGAGAGTTAAATTTGCCCGTCCAGACACCTCCAGCTAGTCTCTCATTGGTTCTCCCTATTCCTGTTCATCTTCCGCAGAAATTGCAAACTGGGCCAAACAGGAGGTTAAAGGCGCTGACTCTCCAAGTGGGGAGAGTGTTAGTAAACCGTCTGGAATGTTGCACCCGAGTACCAGGGGAGGAAAACTGAGACATATTTGAACACGTCTCCCGTTCACACGGTTGATCATACTCTGGGTTCCACATGCATGTTTTAGCTGACGGAAGAATACCTTAAACCTGGAGAGTTGAGACCCGTGGAATGGGTACCATGCAATATGACTTCAAAGGGTCTTCATTTGCTCACCGAACCTCTCCAATCCTATCACTGCTGCGTTCATGCCCCTGTACACATGCTTGATTCTCTTTCGGAGACATAGCAATCCATAGGTTTTAAGATACTTATTAGTCAGGTACATTCTTAGGCGTTTAATATGCGGTGTTGAGTCCATTTCGTTGAGCAAGGAGTAGCTCTTGTCTATTCCATATTTGGCTTAAGGAACTTTATCTGTGCTCATTTCAATCTCTGGTTTTGTGCAGCACCCCAACTCACCTTTCCCCTTAAGCAAGCATAAGTTGGTTTTCTAAATTTGAGACCCTGTTCTGTTTTGGAATTCAGTTCCTGTGTAGCCAAGTTTACATTCCGTGTATTAGTGATATCTTATGATGTTTCTTTTTCTGTGTGACTTATTTCAGTTAGAATCATCGTACCTGAATCCACTCATTATGCTGCTATGGGCCTGATGACATAGATTTCATTGCTGAGTGATACTGCATTGTACGTAAGTACCACAAGTTCTTTATCCATTTTTCACTTTCTGTGATATTGAACTTGTACGGTAAACGAGGTTCTTGTAAACAGAGGCGTCCCAAACTTTGGGGTGGCTGTGTCTTTTTGATTTTAATTTCCCTAAGCTATAGGACCATAAGTGGAAGTGCCCTAGGCTCTGTTGCTTTGTTTTTTAGATGTTTCAGGAAACACCATACACTTCTCCCGAGTGTCTGTTGGCAATTTATATCCCACCCATCAGCATAACAAGGCTCCCAGTTCTCCATGGCCTGTCCTGCCTTTCTGGATTTTACACTTTTTTCAGATGGCCCTTTTGACCGGGGGGAAGTGAGACTTCATTGTAGTGCAGATTTCCTTTGCAAGCTTGCTTGGTTGGCCAAAAAGGGCGTATGCGTTTTTTCCTGAATATATTCAGGAAAAAACGCATACGCCCTTTTTGGCCAAGTGCATCATTGTGGACGTTCTGCCTCTTTTCCTATGCTTTCAATGCAATTCCAGTCTACCTCCTGAAATCGGTTTCCTGCAATTCTGCCCCGCTTTCAAGTCCTCTTGGAAGCCTTACTTTAGTCTATTTTTGGATGATAGCTGTCATTTATAACTCTGCAGGTTTGTGAATTACAGTGCCCCTGAGCTCCTTTCTTCAACTCGCTTTCTTTTGAGCTGGCCGCAACACCGCAGGATGGCTTCAGGCCCTAATCTGGTTCCGGCACGGCACGCTGAGCCTTTGGTTATTTCCTCTTCCTGGTGGGAAATGAGAGTTAAATTTGCCCGTCCAGACACCTCCAGTTAGTCTCTCATTGGTTCTCCCTATTCCTGTTCATCTTCCGCAGAAATTGCAAACTGGGCCAAACAGGAGGTTAAAGGCGCTGACTCTCCAAGTGGGGAGAGTGTTAGTAAAGCGTCTGGAATGTTGCACGCGAGTACCAGGGGACAAAAACTGAGACATATTTGAACACGTCTCCCGTTCACACGGTTGATCATACTCTGGGTTCCACATGCATGTTTTAGCCGAAGGAAGAATACCTTAAACCTGTAGTGTTGAGACCCGTGGAATGGGTACCATGCAATATGACTTCAAAGGGTCTTCATTTGCTCACCAAACCTCTCCAGTCCTATCACTGCTGCGTTTATGCCCCTGTACACACGCTTGATTCTCTTTCGGAGACATAGCAATCCATAGGTTTTAAGATACTTACTAGTCAGGTACATTCTTAGGCGTTTAATATGCGGTGTTGAGTCCATTTCGTTGAGCAAGGAGTAGCTCTTGTCTATTCCATATTTGGCTTAAGGAACTTTATCTGTGCTCATTTCGATCTCTGGTTTTATGCAGCACCCCAACTCACCTTTACCCTTAAGCAAGCATAAGTTGGTTTTCTAAATTTGAGACCCTGTTCTGTTCTGTAATTCAGTTCCTGTGTAGCCAAGTTTACATTCCGTGTATTAGTGATATCTTATGATGTTTCTTTTGCTGTGTGACTTATTTCAGTTAGAATCATCGTACCTGAATCCACTCATTGTGCTGCTAAGGGCCTGATGACATAGATTTCATTGCTGAGTGATATTGCTTTGTAAGTAAATACCACAGCTTCTTTATCCATTTTTCACTTTCTGCAATGTTGAACTTGTACTGTAAACGAGGTTCTTGTAAACAGAGGCGTCCCAAACTTTGGGGTGGCTGTGTCTTTTTGAATTTAATTTCCCTAAGCTATAGGACCATAAGTGGAAGTGCCCTAGGCTCTGTTGCTTTGTTTTTTAGATGTTTCAGGAAACACCATACACTTCTCCCGAGTGTCTATTGGCAATTTACATCCCGCCCATCAGCATAACAAGGCTCCCTGTTCTCCATGGCCTGTCCTGCCTTTCTGGATTTTACACTTTTTTCAGATGGCCCTTTTGACCGGGGGGAAGTGAGACTTCATTGTAGTGCAGATTTCCTTTGCAAGTTTGCTTGGTTGGCCAAAAAGGGCGTATGCGTTTTTTCCTGAATATATTCAGGAAAAAACGCATACGCCCTTTTTGGCCAAGTGCATCATTGTGGACGTTCTGCCTCTTTTCCTATGCTTTCAATGGAATTCCAGTCTACCTCCTGAAATTGGTTTCCTGCAATTCTGCCCCGCTTTCAAGTCCCCTTGGCAGCCTTACTTTAGTCTATTTTTGGATGATAGCTGTCATTTATAACTCTGCAGGTTTGTGAATTACAGTGCCCCTGAGCTCCTTTCTTCAACTCGCTTTCTTGTGACCTGGCCGCAACACCGCAGGATGGCTTCAGGCCCTAATCTGGTTCCGGCACGGCACGCTGAGCCTTTGGTTATTTCCTCTTCCTGGTGGGAAATGAGAGTTAAATTTGCCCGTCCAGCCACCTCCAGCTAGTCTCTCATTGGTTCTCGCTATTCCTTTTCATCTTCCGCAGAAATTGCAAACTGGGCCAAACAGGAGGTTAAAGGGACTGATTCTCCAAGTCGGGAGAGTGTTAGTAAAGCGTCTGGAATGTTGCACCCGAGTACCAGGGGTGGAAAACTGAGACATATTTGAACACGTCTCCCGATCACATGGTTGATCATACTCTAGGTTCCACATGCATGTTTTAGCTGAAGGAAGAATACCTTAAACCTGGGTAGTTGAAACCCGTGGAATGGGTACCATGCAATATGACTTCAAAGGGTCTTCATTTGCTCACCGAACCTCTCCAATCCTATCACTGCTGCGTTTATGCCCCTGTACACATGCTTGATTCTCTTTCGGAGACATAGCAATCCATAGGTTTTAAGATACTTACTAGTCAGGTACATTCTTAGGCGTTTAATGTGGGGTGTTGAGTCCATTTCGTTGAGCAAGGAGTAGCTCTTGTCTATTCCATATTTGGCTTAAGGAACTTTATCTGTGCTCATTTCAATCTCTGGTTTTATGCAGCACCCCAACTCACCTTTCCCCTTAAGCAAGCATAAGTTGGTTTTCTAAATTTGAGACCCTGTTCTGTTTTGGAATTCAGTTCCTGTGTAGCCAAGTTTACATTCCGTGTATTAGTGATATCTTATGATGTTTCTTTTTCTGTGTGACTTATTTCAGTTAGAATCATCGTACCTGAATCCACTCATTATGCTGCTACGGGCCTGATGACATAGATTTCATTGCTGAGTGATACTGCATTGTACGTAAGTACCACAAGTTCTTTATCCATTTTTCACTTTCTGTGATATTGAACTTGTACGGTAAACGAGGTTCTTGTAAACAGAGGCGTCCCAAACTTTGGGGTGGCTGTGTCTTTTTGATTTTAATTTCCCTAAGCTATAGGACCATAAGTGGAAGTGCCCTAGGCTCTGTTGCTTTGTTTTTTAGATGTTTCAGGAAACACCATACACTTCTCCCGAGTGTCTGTTGGCAATTTATATCCCACCCATCAGCATAACAAGGCTCCCAGTTCTCCATGGCCTGTCCTGCCTTTCTGGATTTTACACTTTTTTCAGATGGCCCTTTTGACCGGGGGGAAGTGAGACTTCATTGTAGTGCAGATTTCCTTTGCAAGCTTGCTTGGTTGGCCAAAAAGGGCGTATGCGTTTTTTCCTGAATATATTCAGGAAAAAACGCATACGCCCTTTTTGGCCAAGTGCATCATTGTGGACGTTCTGCCTCTTTTCCTATGCTTTCAATGCAATTCCAGTCTACCTCCTGAAATCGGTTTCCTGCAATTCTGCCCCGCTTTCAAGTCCTCTTGGAAGCCTTACTTTAGTCTATTTTTGGATGATAGCTGTCATTTATAACTCTGCAGGTTTGTGAATTACAGTGCCCCTGAGCTCCTTTCTTCAACTCGCTTTCTTTTGAGCTGGCCGCAACACCGCAGGATGGCTTCAGGCCCTAATCTGGTTCCGGCACGGCACGCTGAGCCTTTGGTTATTTCCTCTTCCTGGTGGGAAATGAGAGTTAAATTTGCCCGTCCAGACACCTCCAGCTAGTCTCTCATTGGTTCTCGCTATTCCTTTTCATCTTCCGCAGAAATTGCAAACTGGGCCAAACAGGAGGTTAAAGGGACTGATTCTCCATGTCGGGAGAGTGTTAGTAAAGCGTCTGGAATGTTGCACCCGACTACCAGGGGAGGAAAACTGAGACATATTTGAACACGTCTCCCGATCACATGGTTGATCATACTCTAGGTTCCACATGCATGTTTTAGCTGAAGGAAGAATACCTTAAACCTGGGTAGTTGAAACCCGTGGAATGGGTACCATGCAATATGACTTCAAAGGGTCTTCATTTGCTCACCGAACCTCTCCAATCCTATCACTGCTGCGTTTATGCCCCTGTACACATGCTTGATTCTCTTTCGGAGACATAGCAATCCATAGGTTTTAAGATACTTACTAGTCAGGTACATTCTTAGGCGTTTAATATGCGGTGTTGAGTCCATTTCGTTGAGCAAGGAGTAGCTCTTGTCTATTCCATATTTGGCTTAAGGAACTTTATCTGTGCTCATTTCAATCTCTGGTTTTATGCAGCACCCCAACTCACCTTTCCTCTTAAGCAAGCATAAGTTGGTTTTCTAAATTTGAGACCCTGTTCTGTTCTGTAATTCAGTTCCTGTGTAGCCAAGTTTACATTCCGTGTATTAGTGATATCTTATGATGTTTCTTTTTCTGTGTGACTTATTTCAGTTAGAATCATCGTACCTGAATCCACTCATTGTGCTGCTAAGAGCCTGATGACATAGATTTCATTGCTGAGTGATATTGCTTTGTAAGTAAATACCACATCTTCTTTATCCATTTTTCACTTTCTGCGATGTTGAACTTGTACTGTAAACGAGGTTCTTGTAAACAGAGGCGTCCCAAACTTTGGGGTGGCTGTGTCTTTTTGATTTTAATTTCCCTAAGCTATAGGACCATAAGTGGAAGTGCCCTAGGCTCTGTTGCTTTGTTTTTTAGATGTTTCAGGAAACACCATACACTTCTCCCGAGTGTCTGTTGGCAATTTACATCCCGCCCATCAGCATAACAAGGCTCCCAGTTCTCCATGGCCTGTCCTGTCTTTCTGGATTTTACACTTTTTTCAGATGGCCCTTTTGACCGGGGGGAAGTGAGACTTCATTGTAGTGCAGATTTCCTTTGCAAGTTTGCTTGGTTGGCCAAAAAGGGCGTATGCGTTTTTTCCTGAATATATTCAGGAAAAAACGCATACGCACTTTTTGGCCAAGTGCATCATTGTGGACGTTCTGCCTCTTTTCCTATGCTTTCAATGCAATTCCAGTCTACCTCCTGAAATTGGTTTCCTGCAATTCTGCCCCGCTTTCAAGTCCTCTTGGCAGCCTTACTTTAGTCTATTTTTGGATGATAGCTGTCATTTATAACTGTGCAGGTTTGTGAATTACAGTGCCCCTGAGCTCCTTTCTTCAACTCGCTTTCTTGTGACCTGGCCGCAACACCGCAGGATGGCTTCAGGCCCTAATCTGGTTCCGGCACGGCACGCTGAGCCTTTGGTTATTTCCTCTTCCTGGTGGGAAATGAGAGTTAAATTTGCCCGTCCAGCCACCTCCAGCTAGTCTCTCATTGGTTCTCGCTATTCCTTTTCATCTTCCGCAGAAATTGCAAACTGGGCCAAACAGGAGGTTAAAGGGTCTGATTCTCCAAGTCGGGAGAGTGTTAGTAAAGCGTCTGGAATGTTGCACCCGAGTACCAGGGGAGGAAAACTGAGACATATTTGAACACGTCTCCCGATCACATGGTTGATCATACTCTAGGTTCCACATGCATGTTTTAGCTGAAGGAAGAATACCTTAAACCTGGGTAGTTGAAACCCGTGGAATGGGTACCATGCAATATGACTTCAAAGGGTCTTCATTTGCTCACCGAACCTCTCCAATCCTATCACTGCTGCGTTTATGCCCCTGTACACATGCTTGATTCTCTTTCGGAGACATAGCAATCCATAGGTTTTAAGATACTTACTAGTCAGGTACATTCTTAGGCGTTTAATGTGGGGTGTTGAGTCCATTTCGTTGAGCAAGGAGTAGCTCTTGTCTATTCCATATTTGGCTTAAGGAACTTTATCTGTGCTCATTTCAATCTCTGGTTTTATGCAGCACCCCAACTCACCTTTCCCCTTAAGCAAGCATAAGTTGGTTTTCTAAATTTGAGACCCTGTTCTGTTTTGGAATTCAGTTCCTGTGTAGCCAAGTTTACATTCCGTGTATTAGTGATATCTTATGATGTTTCTTTTTCTGTGTGACTTATTTCAGTTAGAATCATCGTACCTGAATCCACTCATTATGCTGCTACGGGCCTGATGACATAGATTTCATTGCTGAGTGATACTGCATTGTACGTAAGTACCACAAGTTCTTTATCCATTTTTCACTTTCTGTGATATTGAACTTGTACGGTAAACGAGGTTCTTGTAAACAGAGGCGTCCCAAACTTTGGGGTGGCTGTGTCTTTTTGATTTTAATTTCCCTAAGCTATAGGACCATAAGTGGAAGTGCCCTAGGCTCTGTTGCTTTGTTTTTTAGATGTTTCAGGAAACACCATACACTTCTCCCGAGTGTCTGTTGGCAATTTATATCCCACCCATCAGCATAACAAGGCTCCCAGTTCTCCATGGCCTGTCCTGCCTTTCTGGATTTTACACTTTTTTCAGATGGCCCTTTTGACCGGGGGGAAGTGAGACTTCATTGTAGTGCAGATTTCCTTTGCAAGCTTGCTTGGTTGGCCAAAAAGGGCGTATGCGTTTTTTCCTGAATATATTCAGGAAAAAACGCATACGCCCTTTTTGGCCAAGTGCATCATTGTGGACGTTCTGCCTCTTTTCCTATGCTTTCAATGCAATTCCAGTCTACCTCCTGAAATCGGTTTCCTGCAATTCTGCCCCGCTTTCAAGTCCTCTTGGCAGCCTTACTTTAGTCTATTTTTGGATGATAGCTGTCATTTATAACTGTGCAGGTTTGTGAATTACAGTGCCCCTGAGCTCCTTTCTTCAACTCGCTTTCTTGTGACCTGGCCGCAACACCGCAGGATGGCTTCAGGCCCTAATCTGGTTCCGGCACGGCACGCTGAGCCTTTGGTTATTTCCTCTTCCTGGTGGGAAATGAGAGTTAAATTTGCCCGTCCAGCCACCTCCAGCTAGTCTCTCATTGGTTCTCGCTATTCCTTTTCATCTTCCGCAGAAATTGCAAACTGGGCCAAACAGGAGGTTAAAGGGTCTGATTCTCCAAGTCGGGAGAGTGTTAGTAAAGCGTCTGGAATGTTGCACCCGAGTACCAGGGGAGGAAAACTGAGACATATTTGAACACGTCTCCCGATCACATGGTTGATCATACTCTAGGTTCCACATGCATGTTTTAGCTGAAGGAAGAATACCTTAAACCTGGGTAGTTGAAACCCGTGGAATGGGTACCATGCAATATGACTTCAAAGGGTCTTCATTTGCTCACCGAACCTCTCCAATCCTATCACTGCTGCGTTTATGCCCCTGTACACATGCTTGATTCTCTTTCGGAGACATAGCAATCCATAGGTTTTAAGATACTTACTAGTCAGGTACATTCTTAGGCGTTTAATATGCGGTGTTGAGTCCATTTCGTTGAGCAAGGAGTAGCTCTTGTCTATTCCATATTTGGCTTAAGGAACTTTATCTGTGCTCATTTCAATCTCTGGTTTTATGCAGCACCCCAACTCACCTTTCCTCTTAAGCAAGCATAAGTTGGTTTTCTAAATTTGAGACCCTGTTCTGTTCTGTAATTCAGTTCCTGTGTAGCCAAGTTTACATTCCGTGTATTAGTGATATCTTATGATGTTTCTTTTTCTGTGTGACTTATTTCAGTTAGAATCATCGTACCTGAATCCACTCATTGTGCTGCTAAGAGCCTGATGACATAGATTTCATTGCTGAGTGATATTGCTTTGTAAGTAAATACCACATCTTCTTTATCCATTTTTCACTTTCTGCGATGTTGAACTTGTACTGTAAACGAGGTTCTTGTAAACAGAGGCGTCCCAAACTTTGGGGTGGCTGTGTCTTTTTGATTTTAATTTCCCTAAGCTATAGGACCATAAGTGGAAGTGCCCTAGGCTCTGTTGCTTTGTTTTTTAGATGTTTCAGGAAACACCATACACTTCTCCCGAGTGTCTGTTGGCAATTTACATCCCGCCCATCAGCATAACAAGGCTCCCAGTTCTCCATGGCCTGTCCTGTCTTTCTGGATTTTACACTTTTTTCAGATGGCCCTTTTGACCGGGGGGAAGTGAGACTTCATTGTAGTGCAGATTTCCTTTGCAAGTTTGCTTGGTTGGCCAAAAAGGGCGTATGCGTTTTTTCCTGAATATATTCAGGAAAAAACGCATACGCCCTTTTTGGCCAAGTGCATCATTGTGGACGTTCTGCCTCTTTTCCTATGCTTTCAATGCAATTCCAGTCTACCTCCTGAAATTGGTTTCCTGCAATTCTGCCCCGCTTTCAAGTCCTCTTGGCAGCCTTACTTTAGTCTATTTTTGGATGATAGCTGTCATTTATAACTGTGCAGGTTTGTGAATTACAGTGCCCCTGAGCTCCTTTCTTCAACTCGCTTTCTTGTGACCTGGCCGCAACACCGCAGGATGGCTTCAGGCCCTAATCTGGTTCCGGCACGGCACGCTGAGCCTTTGGTTATTTCCTCTTCCTGGTGGGAAATGAGAGTTAAATTTGCCCGTCCAGCCACCTCCAGCTAGTCTCTCATTGGTTCTCGCTATTCCTTTTCATCTTCCGCAGAAATTGCAAACTGGGCCAAACAGGAGGTTAAAGGGTCTGATTCTCCAAGTCGGGAGAGTGTTAGTAAAGCGTCTGGAATGTTGCACCCGAGTACCAGGGGAGGAAAACTGAGACATATTTGAACACGTCTCCCGATCACATGGTTGATCATACTCTAGGTTCCACATGCATGTTTTAGCTGAAGGAAGAATACCTTAAACCTGGGTAGTTGAAACCCGTGGAATGGGTACCATGCAATATGACTTCAAAGGGTCTTCATTTGCTCACCGAACCTCTCCAATCCTATCACTGCTGCGTTTATGCCCCTGTACACATGCTTGATTCTCTTTCGGAGACATAGCAATCCATAGGTTTTAAGATACTTACTAGTCAGGTACATTCTTAGGCGTTTAATATGCGGTGTTGAGTCCATTTCGTTGAGCAAGGAGTAGCTCTTGTCTATTCCATATTTGGCTTAAGGAACTTTATCTGTGCTCATTTCAATCTCTGGTTTTATGCAGCACCCCAACTCACCTTTCCTCTTAAGCAAGCATAAGTTGGTTTTCTAAATTTGAGACCCTGTTCTGTTCTGTAATTCAGTTCCTGTGTAGCCAAGTTTACATTCCGTGTATTAGTGATATCTTATGATGTTTCTTTTTCTGTGTGACTTATTTCAGTTAGAATCATCGTACCTGAATCCACTCATTGTGCTGCTAAGAGCCTGATGACATAGATTTCATTGCTGAGTGATATTGCTTTGTAAGTAAATACCACATCTTCTTTATCCATTTTTCACTTTCTGCGATGTTGAACTTGTACTGTAAACGAGGTTCTTGTAAACAGAGGCGTCCCAAACTTTGGGGTGGCTGTGTCTTTTTGATTTTAATTTCCCTAAGCTATAGGACCATAAGTGGAAGTGCCCTAGGCTCTGTTGCTTTGTTTTTTAGATGTTTCAGGAAACACCATACACTTCTCCCGAGTGTCTGTTGGCAATTTACATCCCGCCCATCAGCATAACAAGGCTCCCAGTTCTCCATGGCCTGTCCTGTCTTTCTGGATTTTACACTTTTTTCAGATGGCCCTTTTGACCGGGGGGAAGTGAGACTTCATTGTAGTGCAGATTTCCTTTGCAAGTTTGCTTGGTTGGCCAAAAAGGGCGTATGCGTTTTTTCCTGAATATATTCAGGAAAAAACGCATACGCCCTTTTTGGCCAAGTGCATCATTGTGGACGTTCTGCCTCTTTTCCTATGCTTTCAATGCAATTCCAGTCTACCTCCTGAAATTGGTTTCCTGCAATTCTGCCCCGCTTTCAAGTCCTCTTGGCAGCCTTACTTTAGTCTATTTTTGGATGATAGCTGTCATTTATAACTGTGCAGGTTTGTGAATTACAGTGCCCCTGAGCTCCTTTCTTCAACTCGCTTTCTTGTGACCTGGCCGCAACACCGCAGGATGGCTTCAGGCCCTAATCTGGTTCCGGCACGGCACGCTGAGCCTTTGGTTATTTCCTCTTCCTGGTGGGAAATGAGAGTTAAATTTGCCCGTCCAGCCACCTCCAGCTAGTCTCTCATTGGTTCTCGCTATTCCTTTTCATCTTCCGCAGAAATTGCAAACTGGGCCAAACAGGAGGTTAAAGGGTCTGATTCTCCAAGTCGGGAGAGTGTTAGTAAAGCGTCTGGAATGTTGCACCCGAGTACCAGGGGAGGAAAACTGAGACATATTTGAACACGTCTCCCGATCACATGGTTGATCATACTCTAGGTTCCACATGCATGTTTTAGCTGAAGGAAGAATACCTTAAACCTGGGTAGTTGAAACCCGTGGAATGGGTACCATGCAATATGACTTCAAAGGGTCTTCATTTGCTCACCGAACCTCTCCAATCCTATCACTGCTGCGTTTATGCCCCTGTACACATGCTTGATTCTCTTTCGGAGACATAGCAATCCATAGGTTTTAAGATACTTACTAGTCAGGTACATTCTTAGGCGTTTAATATGCGGTGTTGAGTCCATTTCGTTGAGCAAGGAGTAGCTCTTGTCTATTCCATATTTGGCTTAAGGAACTTTATCTGTGCTCATTTCAATCTCTGGTTTTATGCAGCACCCCAACTCACCTTTCCTCTTAAGCAAGCATAAGTTGGTTTTCTAAATTTGAGACCCTGTTCTGTTCTGTAATTCAGTTCCTGTGTAGCCAAGTTTACATTCCGTGTATTAGTGATATCTTAGGATGTTTCTTTTTCTGTGTGACTTATTTCAGTTAGAATCATCATACCTGAATCCACTCATTGTGCTGCTAAGAGCCTGATGACATAGATTTCATTGCTGAGTGATATTGCTTTGTAAGTAAATACCACATCTTCTTTATCCATTTTTCACTTTCTGCGATGTTGAACTTGTACTGTAAACGAGGTTCTTGTAAACAGAGGCATCCCAAACTTTGGGGTGGCTGTGTCTTTTTGATTTTAATTTCCCTAAGCTATAGGACCATAAGTGGAAGTGCCCTAGGCTCTGTTGCTTTGTTTTTTAGATGTTTCAGGAAACACCATACACTTCTCCCGAGTGTCTGTTGGCAATTTATATCCCACCCATCAGCATAACAAGGCTCCCAGTTCTCCATGGCCTGTCCTGCCTTTCTGGATTTTACACTTTTTTCAGATGGCCCTTTTGACCGGGGGGAAGTGAGACTTCATTGTAGTGCAGATTTCCTTTGCAAGCTTGCTTGGTTGGCCAAAAAGGGCGTATGCGTTTTTTCCTGAATATATTCAGGAAAAAACGCATACGCCCTTTTTGGCCAAGTGCATCATTGTGGACGTTCTGCCTCTTTTCCTATGCTTTCAATGCAATTCCAGTCTACCTCCTGAAATCGGTTTCCTGCAATTCTGCCCCGCTTTCAAGTCCTCTTGGAAGCCTTACTTTAGTCTATTTTTGGATGATAGCTGTCATTTATAACTCTGCAGGTTTGTGAATTACAGTGCCCCTGAGCTCCTTTCTTCAACTCACTTTCTTTTGAGCTGGCCGCAACACCGCAGGATGGCTTCAGGCCCTAATCTGGTTCCGGCACGGCACGCTGAGCCTTTGGTTATTTCCTCTTCCTGGTGGGAAATGAGAGTTAAATTTGCCCGTCCAGACACCTCCAGTTAGTCTCTCATTGGTTCTCCCTATTCCTGTTCATCTTCCGCAGAAATTGCAAACTGGGCCAAACAGGAGGTTAAAGGCGCTGACTCTCCAAGTGGGGAGAGTGTTAGTAAAGCGTCTGGAATGTTGCACCCGAGTACCAGGGGACAAAAACTGAGACATATTTGAACACGTCTCCCGTTCACACGGTTGATCATACTCTGGGTTCCACATGCATGTTTTAGCCGAAGGAAGAATACCTTAAACCTGTAGTGTTGAGACCCGTGGAATGGGTACCATGCAATATGACTTCAAAGGGTCTTCATTTGCTCACCGAACCTCTCCAATCCTATCACTGCTGCGTTTATGCCCCTGTACACACGCTTGATTCTCTTTCGGAGACATAGCAATCCATAGGTTTTAAGATACTTACTAGTCAGGTACATTCTTAGGCGTTTAATATGCGGTGTTGAGTCCATTTCGTTTAGCAAGGAGTAGCTCTTGTCTATTCCATATTTGGCTTAAGGAACTTTATCTGTGCTCATTTCGATCTCTGGTTTTATGCAGCACCACAACTCACCTTTACCCTTAAGCAAGCATAAGTTGGTTTTCTAAATTTGAGACCCTGTTCTGTTCTGTAATTCAGTTCCTGTGTAGCCAAGTTTACATTCCGTGTATTAGTGATATCTTATGATGTTTCTTTTGCTGTGTGACTTATTTCAGTTAGAATCATCGTACCTGAATCCACTCATTGTGCTGCTAAGGGCCTGATGACATAGATTTCATTGCTGAGTGATATTGCTTTGTAAGTAAATACCACAGCTTCTTTATCCATTTTTCACTTTCTGCAATGTTGAACTTGTACTGTAAACGAGGTTCTTGTAAACAGAGGCGTCCCAAACTTTGGGGTGGCTGTGTCTTTTTGATTTTAATTTCCCTAAGCTATAGGACCATAAGTGGAAGTGCCCTAGGCTCTGTTGCTTTGTTTTTTAGATGTTTCAGGAAACACCATACACTTCTCCCGAGTGTCTGTTGGCAATTTACATCCCGCCCATCAGCATAACAAGGCTCCCAGTTCTCCATGGCCTGTCCTGCCTTTCTGGATTTTACACTTTTTTCAGATGGCCCTTTTGACCGGGGGGAAGTGAGACTTCATTGTAGTGCAGATTTCCTTTGCAAGTTTGCTTGGTTGGCCAAAAAGGGCGTATGCGTTTTTTCCTGAATATATTCAGGAAAAAACGCATACGCCCTTTTTGGCCAAGTGCATCATTGTGGACGTTCTGCCTCTTTTCCTATGCTTTCAATGCAATTCCAGTCTACCTCCTGAAATCGGTTTCCTGCAATTCTGCCCCGCTTTCAAGTCCTCTTGGCAGCCTTACTTTAGTCTATTTTTGGATGATAGCTGTCATTTATAACTGTGCAGGTTTGTGAATTACAGTGCCCCTGAGCTCCTTTCTTCAACTCGCTTTCTTGTGAGCTGGCCGCAACACCGCAGGATGGCTTCAGGCCCTAATCTGGTTCCGGCACGGCACGCTGAGCCTTTGGTTATTTCCTCTTCCTGGTGGGAAATGAGAGTTAAATTTGCCCGTCCAGCCACCTCCAGCTAGTCTCTCATTGGTTCTCGCTATTCCTTTTCATCTTCCGCAGAAATTGCAAACTGGGCCAAACAGGAGGTTAAAGGGACTGATTCTCCAAGTCGGGAGAGTGTTAGTAAAGCATCTGGAATGTTGCACCCGACTACCAGGGGAGGAAAACTGAGACATATTTGAACACGTCTCCCGATCACATGGTTGATCATACTCTAGGTTCCACATGCATGTTTTAGCTGAAGGAAGAATACCTTAAACCTGGGTAGTTGAAACCCGTGGAATGGGTACCATGCAATATGACTTCAAAGGGTCTTCATTTGCTCACCGAACCTCTCCAATCCTATCACTGCTGCGTTTATGCCCCTGTACACATACTTGATTCTCTTTCGGAGACATAGCAATCCATAGGTTTTAAGATACTTACTAGTCAGGTACATTCTTAGGCGTTTAATATGCGGTGTTGAGTCCATTTCGTTGAGCAAGGAGTAGCTCTTGTCTATTCCATATTTGGCTTAAGGAACTTTATCTGTGCTCATTTCAATCTCTGGTTTTATGCAGCACCCCAACTCACCTTTCCTCTTAAGCAAGCATAAGTTGGTTTTCTAAATTTGAGACCCTGTTCTGTTCTGTAATTCAGTTCCTGTGTAGCCAAGTTTACATTCCGTGTATTAGTGATATCTTAGGATGTTTCTTTTTCTGTGTGACTTATTTCAGTTAGAATCATCATACCTGAATCCACTCATTGTGCTGCTAAGAGCCTGATGACATAGATTTCATTGCTGAGTGATATTGCTTTGTAAGTAAACACCACATCTTCTTTATCCATTTTTCACTTTCTGCGATGTTGAACTTGTACTGTAAACGAGGTTCTTGTAAACAGAGGCATCCCAAACTTTGGGGTGGCTGTGTCTTTTTGATATTAATTTCCCTAAGCTATAGGACCATAAGTGGAAGTGCCCTAGGCTCTGTTGCTTTGTTTTTTAGATGTTTCAGGAAACACCATACACTTCTCCCGAGTGTCTGTTGGCAATTTATATCCCACCCATCAGCATAACAAGGCTCCCAGTTCTCCATGGCCTGTCCTGCCTTTCTGGATTTTACACTTTTTTCAGATGGCCCTTTTGACCGGGGGGAAGTGAGACTTCATTGTAGTGCAGATTTCCTTTGCAAGCTTGCTTGGTTGGCCAAAAAGGGCGTATGGTTTTTTCCTGAATATATTCAGGAAAAAACGCATACGCCCTTTTTGGCCAAGTGCATCATTGTGGACGTTCTGCCTCTTTTCCTATGCTTTCAATGCAATTCCAGTCTACCTCCTGAAATCGGTTTCCTGCAATTCTGCCCCGCTTTCAAGTCCTCTTGGAAGCCTTACTTTAGTCTATTTTTGGATGATAGCTGTCATTTATAACTCTGCAGGTTTGTGAATTACAGTGCCCCTGAGCTCCTTTCTTCAACTCGCTTTCTTTTGAGCTGGCCGCAACACCGCAGGATGGCTTCAGGCCCTAATCTGGTTCCGGCACGGCACGCTGAGCCTTTGGTTATTTCCTCTTCCTGGTGGGAAATGAGAGTTAAATTTGCCCGTCCAGACACCTCCAGTTAGTCTCTCATTGGTTCTCGCTATTCCTTTTCATCTTCCGCAGAAATTGCAAACTGGGCCAAACAGGAGGTTAAAGGCGCTGACTCTCCAAGTGGGGAGAGTGTTAGTAAAGCGTCTGGAATGTTGCACCCGAGTACCAGGGGACAAAAACTGAGACATATTTGAACACGTCTCCCGTTCACACGGTTGATCATACTCTGGGTTCCACATGCATGTTTTAGCCGAAGGAAGAATACCTTAAACCTGTAGTGTTGAGACCCGTGGAATGGGTACCATGCAATATGACTTCAAAGGGTCTTCATTTGCTCACCGAACCTCTCCAATCCTATCACTGCTGCGTTTATGCCCCTGTACACACTCTTGATTCTCTTTCGGAGACATAGCAATCCATAGGTTTTAAGATACTTACTAGTCAGGTACATTCTTAGGCGTTTAATATGCGGTGTTGAGTCCATTTCGTTGAGCAAGGAGTAGCTCTTGTCTATTCCATATTTGGCTTAAGGAACTTTATCTGTGCTCATTTCGATCTCTGGTTTTATGCAGCACCCCAACTCACCTTTACCCTTAAGCAAGCATAACTTGGTTTTCTAAATTTGAGACCCTGTTCTGTTCTGTAATTCAGTTCCTGTGTAGCCAAGTTTACATTCCGTGTATTAGTGATATCTTATGATGTTTCTTTTTCTGTGTGACTTATTTCAGTTAGAATCATCGTACCTGAATCCACTCATTGTGCTGCTAAGGGCCTGATGACATAGATTTC
Source organism: Grampus griseus (assembly GCF_964374135.1). Lineage (NCBI taxonomy): Eukaryota > Metazoa > Chordata > Mammalia > Artiodactyla > Delphinidae > Grampus > Grampus griseus. The sequence continues at coordinate 247,475 of NW_028133168.1, read as the reverse complement.
ATTGCTGAGTGATATTGCTTTGTAAGTAAATACCACAGCTTCTTTATCCATTTTTCACTTTCTGCAATGTTGAACTTGTACTGTAAACGAGGTTCTTGTAAACAGAGGCGTCCCAAACTTTGGGGTGGCTGTGTCTTTTTGATTTTAATTTCCCTAAGCTATAGGACCATAAGTGGAAGTGCCCTAGGCTCTGTTGCTTTGTTTTTTAGATGTTTCAGGAAACACCATACACTTCTCCCGAGTGTCTGTTGGCAATTTACATCCCGCCCATCAGCATAACAAGGCTCCCAGTTCTCCATGGCCTGTCCTGCCTTTCTGGATTTTACACTTTTTTCAGATGGCCCTTTTGACCGGGGGGAAGTGAGACTTCATTGTAGTGCAGATTTCCTTTGCAAGTTTGCTTGGTTGGCCAAAAAGGGCGTATGCGTTTTTTCCTGAATATATTCAGGAAAAAACGCATACGCCCTTTTTGGCCAAGTGCATCATTGTGGACGTTCTGCCTCTTTTCCTATGCTTTCAATGCAATTCCAGTCTACCTCCTGAAATCGGTTTCCTGCAATTCTGCCCCGCTTTCAAGTCCTCTTGGCAGCCTTACTTTAGTCTATTTTTGGATGATAGCTGTCATTTATAACTGTGCAGGTTTGTGAATTACAGTGCCCCTGAGCTCCTTTCTTCAACTCGCTTTCTTGTGACCTGGCCGCAACACCGCAGGATGGCTTCAGGCCCTAATCTGGTTCCGGCACGGCACGCTGAGCCTTTGGTTATTTCCTCTTCCTGGTGGGAAATGAGAGTTAAATTTGCCCGTCCAGCCACCTCCAGCTAGTCTCTCATTGGTTCTCGCTATTCCTTTTCATCTTCCGCAGAAATTGCAAACTGGGCCAAACAGGAGGTTAAAGGGACTGATTCTCCAAGTCGGGAGAGTGTTAGTAAAGCGTCTGGAATGTTGCACCCGAGTACCAGGGGAGGAAAACTGAGACATATTTGAACACGTCTCCCGATCACATGGTTGATCATACTCTAGGTTCCACATGCATGTTTTAGCTGAAGGAAGAATACCTTAAACCTGGGTAGTTGAAACCCGTGGAATGGGTACCATGCAATATGACTTCAAAGGGTCTTCATTTGCTCACCGAACCTCTCCAATCCTATCACTGCTGCGTTTATGCCCCTGTACACATACTTGATTCTCTTTCGGAGACATAGCAATCCATAGGTTTTAAGATACTTACTAGTCAGGTACATTCTTAGGCGTTTAATATGCGGTGTTGAGTCCATTTCGTTGAGCAAGGAGTAGCTCTTGTCTATTCCATATTTGGCTTAAGGAACTTTATCTGTGCTCATTTCAATCTCTGGTTTTATGCAGCACCCCAACTCACCTTTCCTCTTAAGCAAGCATAAGTTGGTTTTCTAAATTTGAGACCCTGTTCTGTTCTGTAATTCAGTTCCTGTGTAGCCAAGTTTACATTCCGTGTATTAGTGATATCTTATGATGTTTCTTTTTCTGTGTGACTTATTTCAGTTAGAATCATCGTACCTGAATCCACTCATTGTGCTGCTAAGGGCCTGATGACATAGATTTCATTGCTGAGTGATATTGCTTTGTAAGTAAATACCACAGCTTCTTTATCCATTTTTCACTTTCTGCAATGTTGAACTTGTACTGTAAACGAGGTTCTTGTAAACAGAGGCGTCCCAAACTTTGGGGTGGCTGTGTCTTTTTGATTTTAATTTCCCTAAGCTATAGGACCATAAGTGGAAGTGCCCTAGGCTCTGTTGCTTTGTTTTTTAGATGTTTCAGGAAACACCATACACTTCTCCCGAGTGTCTGTTGGCAATTTACATCCCGCCCATCAGCATAACAAGGCTCCCAGTTCTCCATGGCCTGTCCTGCCTTTCTGGATTTTACACTTTTTTCAGATGGCCCTTTTGACCGGGGGGAAGTGAGACTTCATTGTAGTGCAGATTTCCTTTGCAAGTTTGCTTGGTTGGCCAAAAAGGGCGTATGCGTTTTTTCCTGAATATATTCAGGAAAAAACGCATACGCCCTTTTTGGCCAAGTGCATCATTGTGGACGTTCTGCCTCTTTTCCTATGCTTTCAATGCAATTCCAGTCTACCTCCTGAAATCGGTTTCCTGCAATTCTGCCCCGCTTTCAAGTCCTCTTGGCAGCCTTACTTTAGTCTATTTTTGGATGATAGCTGTCATTTATAACTGTGCAGGTTTGTGAATTACAGTGCCCCTGAGCTCCTTTCTTCAACTCGCTTTCTTGTGACCTGGCCGCAACACCGCAGGATGGCTTCAGGCCCTAATCTGGTTCCGGCACGGCACGCTGAGCCTTTGGTTATTTCCTCTTCCTGGTGGGAAATGAGAGTTAAATTTGCCCGTCCAGCCACCTCCAGCTAGTCTCTCATTGGTTCTCGCTATTCCTTTTCATCTTCCGCAGAAATTGCAAACTGGGCCAAACAGGAGGTTAAAGGGACTGATTCTCCAAGTCGGGAGAGTGTTAGTAAAGCGTCTGGAATGTTGCACCCGAGTACCAGGGGAGGAAAACTGAGACATATTTGAACACGTCTCCCGATCACATGGTTGATCATACTCTAGGTTCCACATGCATGTTTTAGCTGAAGGAAGAATACCTTAAACCTGGGTAGTTGAAACCCGTGGAATGGGTACCATGCAATATGACTTCAAAGGGTCTTCATTTGCTCACCGAACCTCTCCAATCCTATCACTGCTGCGTTTATGCCCCTGTACACACGCTTGATTCTCTTTCAGAGACATAGCAATCCATAGGTTTTAAGATACTTACTAGTCAGGTACATTCTTAGGCGTTTAATATGCGGTGTTGAGTCCATTTCGTTGAGCAAGGAGTAGCTCTTGTCTATTCCATATTTGGCTTAAGGAACTTTATCTGTGCTCATTTCGATCTCTGGTTTTATGCAGCACCCCAACTCACCTTTACCCTTAAGCAAGCATAAGTTGGTTTTCTAAATTTGAGACCCTGTTCTGTTCTGTAATTCAGTTCCTGTGTAGCCAAGTTTACATTCCGTGTATTAGTGATATCTTATGATGTTTCTTTTGCTGTGTGACTTATTGCAGTTAGAATCATCGTACCTGAATCCACTCATTGTGCTGCTAAGGGCCTGATGACATAGATTTCATTGCTGAGTGATATTGCTTTGTAAGTAAAGATCACAGCTTCTTTATCCATTTTTCACTTTCTGCAATGTTGAACTTGTACTGTAAACGAGGTTCTTGTAAACAGAGGCGTCCCAAACTTTGGAGTGGCTGTGTCTTTTTGATTTTAATTTCCCTAAGCTATAGGACCATAAGTGGAAGTGCCCTAGGCTCTGTTGCTTTGTTTTTTAGATGTTTCAGGAAACACCATACACTTCTCCCGAGTGTCTGTTGGCAATTTACATCCCGCCCATCAGCATAACAAGGCTCCCAGTTCTCCATGGCCTGTCCTGCCTTTCTGGATTTTACACTTTTTTCAGATGGCCCTTTTGACCGGGGGGAAGTGAGACTTCATTGTAGTGCAGATTTCCTTTGCAAGTTTGCTTGGTTGGCCAAAAAGGGCGTATGCGTTTTTTCCTGAATATATTCAGGAAAAAACGCATACGCCCTTTTTGGCCAAGTGCATCATTGTGGACGTTCTGCCTGTTTTCCTATGCTTTCAATGCAATTCCAGTCTACCTCCTGAAATCGGTTTCCTGCAATTCTGCCCCGCTTTCAAGTCCTCTTGGCAGCCTTACTTTAGTCTATTTTTGGATGATAGCTGTCATTTATAACTGTGCAGGTTTGTGAATTACAGTGCCCCTGAGCTCCTTTCTTCAACTCGCTTTCTTGTGACCTGGCCGCAACACCGCAGGATGGCTTCAGGCCCTAATCTGGTTCCGGCACGGCACGCTGAGCCTTTGGTTATTTCCTCTTCCTGGTGGGAAATGAGAGTTAAATTTGCCCGTCCAGCCACCTCCAGCTAGTCTCTCATTGGTTCTCGCTATTCCTTTTCATCTTCCGCAGAAATTGCAAACTGGGCCAAACAGGAGGTTAAAGGGACTGATTCTCCAAGTCGGGAGAGTGTTAGTAAAGCATCTGGAATGTTGCACCCGAGTACCAGGGGAGGAAAACTGAGACATATTTGAACACGTCTCCCGATCACATGGTTGATCATACTCTAGGTTCCACATGCATGTTTTAGCTGAAGGAAGAATACCTTAAACCTGGGTAGTTGAAACCCGTGGAATGGGTACCATGCAATATGACTTCAAAGGGTCTTCATTTGCTCACCGAACCTCTCCAATCCTATCACTGCTGCGTTTATGCCCCTGTACACATGCTTGATTCTCTTTCGGAGACATAGCAATCCATAGGTTTTAAGATACTTACTAGTCAGGTACATTCTTAGGCGTTTAATATGCGGTGTTGAGTCCATTTCGTTGAGCAAGGAGTAGCTCTTGTCTATTCCATATTTGGCTTAAGGAACTTTATCTGTGCTCATTTCAATCTCTGGTTTTATGCAGCACCCCAACTCACCTTTCCTCTTAAGCAAGCATAAGTTTGTTTTCTAAATTTGTGACCCTGTTCTGTTCTGTAATTCAGTTCCTGTGTAGCCAAGTTTACATTCCGTGTATTACTGATATCTTAGGATGTTTCTTTTTCTGTGTGACTTATTTCAGTTAGAATCATCATACCTGAATCCACTCATTGTGCTGCTAAGAGCCTGATGACATAGATTTCATTGCTGAGTGATATTGCTTTGTAAGTAAATACCACATCTTCTTTATCCATTTTTCACTTTCTGCGATGTTGAACTTGTACTGTAAACGAGGTTCTTGTAAACAGAGGCGTCCCAAACTTTGGGGTGGCTGTGTCTTTTTGATTTTAATTTCCCTAAGCTATAGGACCATAAGTGGAAGTGCCCTAGGCTCTGTTGCTTTGTTTTTTAGATGTTTCAGGAAACACCATACACTTCACCCGAGTGTCTGTTGGCAATTTACATCCCGCCCATCAGCATAACAAGGCTCCCAGTTCTCCATGGCTTGTCCTGCCTTTCTGGATTTTACACTTTTTTCAGATGGCCCTTTTGACCGGGGGGAAGTGAGACTTCATTGTAGTGCAGATTTCCTTTGCAAGCTTGCTTGGTTGGCCAAAAAGGGCGTATGCGTTTTTTCCTGAATATATTCAGGAAAAAACGCATACGCCCTTTTTGGCCAAGTGCATCATTGTGGACGTTCTGCCTCTTTTCCTATGCTTTCAATGCAATTCCAGTCTACCTCCTGAAATCGGTTTCCTGCAATTCTGCCCCGCTTTCAAGTCCTCTTGGCAGCCTTACTTCAGTATATTTTTGGACGATAGCTGTCATTTATAACTCTGCAGGTTTGTGAATTACAGTGCCCCTGAGCTCCTTTCTTCAACTCACTTTCTTTTGAGCTGGCCGCAACACCGCAGGATGGCTTCAGGCCCTAATCTGGTTCCGGCACGGCACGCTGAGCCTTTGGTTATTTCCTCTTCCTGGTGGGAAATGAGAGTTAAATTTGCCCGTCCAGACACCTCCAGCTAGTCTCTCATTGGTTCTCCCTATTCCTGTTCATCTTCCGCAGAAATTGCAAACTGGGCCAAACAGGAGGTTAAAGGCGCTGACTCTCCAAGTGGGGAGAGTGTTAGTAAAGCGTCTGGAATGTTGCACCCGAGTACCAGGGGAGGAAAACTGAGACATATTTGAACACGTCTCCCGTTCACACGGTTGATCATACTCTGGGTTCCACATGCATGTTTTAGCTGAAGGAAGAATAACTTAAACCTGGAGAGTTGAGACCTGTGGAATGGGTACCATGCAATATGACTTCAAAGGGTCTTTATTTGCTCACCGAACCTCTCCAATCCTATCACTGCTGCGTTTATGCCCCTGTACACATGCTTGATTCTCTTTCGGAGACATAGCAATCCATAGGTTTTAAGATACTTACTAGTCAGGTACATTCTTAGACGTTTAATATGCGGTGTTGAGTCCATTTCGTTGAGCAAGGAGTAGCTCTTGTCTATTCCATATTTGGCTTAAGGAACTTTATCTGTGCTCATTTCGATCTCTGGTTTTATGCAGCACCCCAACTCACCTTTCCCCTTAAGCAAGCATAAGTTGGTTTTCTAAATTTGAGACCCTATTCTGTTCTGTAATTCAGTTCCTGTGTAGCCAAGTTTACATTCCGTGTATTAGTGATATCTTAGGATGTTTCTTTTTCTGTGTGACTTATTTCAGTTAGAATCATCATACCTGAATCCACTCATTGTGCTGCTAAGAGCCTGATGACATAGATTTCATTGCTGAGTGATATTGCTTTGTAAGTAAATACCACATCTTCTTTATCCATTTTTCACTTTCTGCGATGTTGAACTTGTACTGTAAACGAGGTTCTTGTAAACAGAGGCGTCCCAAACTTTGGGGTGGCTGTGTCTTTTTGATTTTAATTTCCCTAAGCTATAGGACCATAAGTGGAAGTGCCCTAGGCTCTGTTGCTTTGTTTTTTAGATGTTTCAGGAAACACCATACCCTTCTCCCGAGTGTCTGTTGGCAATTTACATCCCGCCCATCAGCATAACAAGGCTCCCAGTTCTCCATGGCCTGTCCTGCCTTTCTGGATTTTACACTTTTTTCAGATGGCCCTTTTGACCGGGGGGAAGTGAGACTTCATTGTAGTGCAGATTTCCTTTGCAAGCTTGCTTGGTTGGCCAAAAAGGGCGTATGCGTTTTTTCCTGAATATATTCAGGAAAACACGCATACGCCCTTTTTGGCCAAGTGCATCATTGTGGACGTTCTGCCTCTTTTCCTATGCTTTCAATGCAATTCCAGTCTACCTCCTGAAATCGGTTTCCTGCAATTCTGTCCCGCTTTCAAGTCCTCTTGGCAGCCTTACTTTAGTCTATTTTTGGATGATAGCTGTCATTTATAACTGTGCAGGTTTGTGAATTACAGTGCCCCTGAGCTCCTTTCTTCAACTCGCTTTCTTGTGACCTGGCCGCAACACCGCAGGATGGCTTCAGGCCCTAATCTGGTTCCGGCACGGCACGCTGAGCCTTTGGTTATTTCCTCTTCCTGGTGGGAAATGAGAGTTAAATTTGCCCGTCCAGCCACCTTCAGCTAGTCTCTCATTGGTTCTCGCTATTCCTTTTCATCTTCCGCAGAAATTGCAAACTGGGCCAAACAGGAGGTTAAAGGGACTGATTCTCCAAGTCGGGAGAGTGTTAGTAAAGCGTCTGGAATGTTGCACCCGAGTACCAGGGGAGGAAAACTGAGACATATTTGAACACGTCTCCCGATCACATGGTTGATCATACTCTAGGTTCCACATGCATGTTTTAGCTGAAGGAAGAATACCTTAAACCTGGGTAGTTGAAACCCGTGGAATGGGTACCATGCAATATGACTTCAAAGGGTCTTCATTTGCTCACCGAACCTCTCCAATCCTATCACTGCTGCGTTTATGCCCCTGTACACATGCTTGATTCTCTTTCGGAGACATAGCAATCCATAGGTTTTAAGATACTTACTAGTCAGGTACATTCTTAGGCGTTTAATATGCGGTGTTGAGTCCATTTCGTTGAGCAAGGAGTAGCTCTTGTCTATTCCATATTTGGCTTAAGGAACTTTATCTGTGCTCATTTCAATCTCTGGTTTTATGCAGCACCCCAACTCACCTTTCCTCTTAAGCAAGCATAAGTTGGTTTTCTAAATTTGAGACCCTGTTCTGTTCTGTAATTCAGTTCCTGTGTAGCCAAGTTTACATTCCGTGTATTACTGATATCTTATGATGTTTCTTTTTCTGTGTGACTTATTTCAGTTAGAATCATCGTACCTGAATCCACTCATTATGCTGATACGGGCCTGATGACATAGATTTCATTGCTGAGTGATATTGCTTTGTAAGTAAATACCACATCTTCTTTATCCATTTTTCACTTTCTGCGATGTTGAACTTGTACTGTAAACGAGGTTCTTGTAAACAGAGGCCTCCCAAACTTTGGGGTGGCTGTGTCTTTTTTATTTTAATTTCCCTAAGCTATAGGACCATAAGTGGAATTGCCTTAGGCTCTCTTGCTTTGTCTTTTAGATGTTTCAGGAAACACCATACACTTCTCCTGAGTGTCTGTTGGCAAATTACATCCCGCCCATCAGCATAACAAGGCTCCCAGTTCTCCATGGCCTGTCCTGCCTTTCTGGATTTTACACTTTTTTCAGATGGCCCTTTTGACCGGGGGGAAGTGAGACTTCATTGTAGTGCAGAATTCCTTTGCAAGTTTGCTTGGTTGGCCAAAAAGCGCGTATGCGTTTTTTCCTGAATATATTCAGGAAAAAACGCATACGCCCTTTTTGGCCAAGTGCATCATTGTGGACGTTCTGCCTCTTTTCCTATGCTTTCAATGCAATTCCAGTCTACCTCCTGAAATCGGTTTCCTGCAATTCTGCCCCGCTTTCAAGTCCTCTTGGCAGCCTTACTTCAGTATATTTTTGGACGATAGCTGTCATTTATAACTCTGCAGGTTTGTGAATTACAGTGCCCCTGAGCTCCTTTCTTCAACTCACTTTCTTTTGAGCTGGCCGCAACACCGCAGGATGGCTTCAGGCCCTAATCTGGTTCCGGCACGGCACGCTGAGCCTTTGGTTATTTCCTCTTCCAGATGGGAAATGAGAGTTAAATTTGCCCGTCCAGACACCTCCAGCTAGTCTCTCATTGGTTCTCCCTATTCCTATTCATCTTCCGCAGAAATTGCAAACTGGGCCAAACAGGAGTTTAAAGGCACTGACTCTCCAAGTGGGGAGAGTGTTAGTAAAGCGTCTGGAATGTTGCACCCGAGTACCAGGGGAGGAAAACTGAGACATATTTGAACACGTCTCCTGTTCACACGGTTGATCATACTCTGGGTTCCACATGCATGTTTTAGCTGAAGGAAGAATACCTTAAACCTGGAGAGTTGAGACCCGTGGAATGGGTACCATGCAATATGACTTCAAAGGGTCTTCATTTGCTCACCAAACCTGTCCAATCCTATCACTGCTGCATTTATGCCACTGTACACATGCTTGATTCTCTTTTGGAGACATAGCAATCCATAGGTTTTAAGATACTTACTAGTCAGGTACATTCTTAGGCGTTTAATATGGGGTGTTGAGTCCTTTTCGTTGAGCAAGGAGTAGCTCTTGTCTATTCCATATTTGGCTTAAGGAACTTTATCTGTGCTCATTTCAATCTCTGGTTTTATGCAGCACCCCAACTCACCTTTCCCCTTAAGCAAGCATAAGTTGGTTTTCTAAATTTGAGACCCTGTTCTGTTTTGGAATTCAGTTCCTGTGTAGCCAAGTTTACATTCCGTGTATTAGTGATATCTTATGATGTTTCTTTTGCTGTGTGACTTATTTCAGTTAGAATCATCGTACCTGAATCCACTCATTATGCTGCTACGGGCCTGATGACATAGATTTCATTGCTGAGTGATACTGCATTGTACGTAAGTACCACAAGTTCTTTATCCATTTTTCACTTTCTGTGATATTGAACTTGTACGGTAAACGAGGTTCTTGTAAACAGAGGTGTCCCAAACTTTGGGGTGGCTGTGTCTTTTTGATTTTAATTTCCCTAATCTATAGGACCATAAGTGGAAGTGCCCTAGGCTCTGTTGCTTTGTTTTTTAGATGTTTCAGGAAACACCATACACTTCTCCCGAGTGTCTGTTGGCAATTTACATCCCGCCCATCAGCATAACAAGGATCCCAGTTCTCCATGGCCTGTCCTGCCTTTCTGGATTTTACACTTTTTTCAGATGGCCCTTTTGACCGGGGGGAAGTGAGACTTCATTGTAGTGCAGATTTCCTTTGCAAGCTTGCTTGGTTGGCCAAAAAGGGCGTATGCGTTTTTTCCTGAATATATTCAGGAAAAAATGCATACGCCCTTTTTGGCCAAGTGCATCATTGTGGACGTTCTGCCTCTTTTCCTATGCTTTCAATGCAATTCCAGTCTACCTCCTGAAATCGGTTTCCTGCAATTCTGCCCCGCTTTCAAGTCCTCTTGGCAGCCTTACTTTAGTCTATTTTTGGATGATAGCTGTCATTTATAACTGTGCAGGTTTGTGAATTACAGTGCCCCTGAGCTCCTTTCTTCAACTCGCTTTCTTGTGACCTGGCCGCAACACCGCAGGATGGCTTCAGGCCCTAATCTGGTTCCGGCACGGCACGCTGAGCCTTTGGTTATTTCCTCTTCCTGGTGGGAAATGAGAGTTAAATTTGCCCGTCCAGACACCTCCAGCTAGTCTCTCATTGGTTCTCCCTATTCCTGTTCATCTTCCGCAGAAATTGCAAACTGGGCCAAACAGGAGTTTAAAGGCGCTGACTCTCCAAGTGGGGAGAGTGTTAGTAAAGCGTCTGGAATGTTGCACCCGAGTACCAGGGGAGGAAAACTGAGACATATTTGAACACATCTCCCGTTCACACGGTTGATCATACTCTGGGTTCCACATGCATGTTTTAGCTGAAGGAAGAATACCTTAAACCTGGAGAGTTGAGACCCGTGGAATGGGTACCATGCAATATGACTTCAAAGGGTCTTCATTTGCTCACCGAACCTGTCCAATCCTATCACTGCTGCATTTATGCCACTGTACACATGCTTGATTCTCTTTTGGAGACATAGCAATCCATAGGTTTTAAGATACTTACTAGTCAGGTACATTCTTAGGCGTTTAATATGGGGTGTTGAGTCCATTTCGTTGAGCAAGGAGTAGCTCTTGTCTATTCCATATTTGGCTTAAGGAACTTTATCTGTGCTCATTTCAATCTCTGGTTTTATGCAGCACCCCAACTCACCTTTCCCCTTAAGCAAGCATAAGTTGGTTTTCTAAATTTGAGACCCTGTTCTGTTTTGGAATTCAGTTCCTGTGTAGCCAAGTTTACATTCCGTGTATTAGTGATATCTTATGATGTTTCTTTTGCTGTGTGACTTATTTCAGTTAGAATCATCGTACCTGAATCCACTCATTATGCTGCTACGGGCCTGATGACATAGATTTCATTGCTGAGTGATACTGCATTGTACGTAAGTACCACAAGTTCTTTATCCGTTTTTCACTTTCTGTGATATTGAACTTGTACGGTAAACGAGGTTCTTGTAAACAGAGGTGTCCCAAACTTTGGGGTGGCTGTGTCTTTTTGATTTTAATTTCCCTAATCTACAGGACCATAAGTGGAAGTGCCCTAGGCTCTGTTGCTTTGTTTTTTAGATGTTTCAGGAAACACCATACACTTCTCCCGAGTGTCTGTTGGCAATTTACATCCCGCCCATCAGCATAACAAGGCTCCCAGTTCTCCATGGCCTGTCCTGCCTTTCTGGATTTTACACTTTTTTCAGATGGCCCTTTTGACCGGGGGGAAGTGAGACTTCATTGTAGTGCAGATTTCCTTTGCAAGCTTGCTTGGTTGGCCAAAAAGGGCGTATGCGTTTTTTCCTGAATATATTCAGGAAAAAACGCATACGCCCTTTTTGGCCAAGTGCATCATTGTGGACGTTCTGCCTCTTTTCCTATGCTTTCAATGCAATTCCAGTCTACCTCCTGAAATCGGTTTCCTGCAATTCTGCCCCGCTTTCAAGTCCTCTTGGCAGCCTTACTTTAGTCTATTTTTGGATGATAGCTGTCATTTATAACTGTGCAGGTTTGTGAATTACAGTGCCCCTGAGCTCCTTTCTTCAACTCGCTTTCTTGTGACCTGGCCGCAACACCGCAGGATGGCTTCAGGCCCTAATCTGGTTCCGGCACGGCACGCTGAGCCTTTGGTTATTTCCTCTTCCTGGTGGGAAATGAGAGTTAAATTTGCCCGTCCAGCCACCTCCAGCTAGTCTCTCATTGGTTCTCGCTATTCCTTTTCATCTTCCGCAGAAATTGCAAACTGGGCCAAACTGGAGGTTAAAGGGACTGATTCTCCAAGTCGGGAGAGTGTTAGTAAAGCGTCTGGAATGTTGCACCCGAGTACCAGGGGAGGAAAACTGAGACATATTTGAACACTTCTCCCGATCACATGGTTGATCATACTCTAGGTTCCACATGCATGTTTTAGCTGAAGGAAGAATACCTTAAACCTGGGTAGTTGAAACCCGTGGAATGGGTACCATGCAATATGACTTCAAAGGGTCTTCATTTGCTCACCGAACCTCTCCAATCCTATCACTGCTGCGTTTATGCCCCTGTACACATGCTTGATTCTCTTTCGGAGACATAGCAATCCATAGGTTTTAAGATACTTACTAGTCAGGTACATTCTTAGGCGTTTAATATGCGGTGTTGAGTCCATTTCGTTGAGCAAGGAGTAGCTCTTGTCTATTCCATATTTGGCTTAAGGAACTTTATCTGTGCTCATTTCAATCTCTGGTTTTATGCAGCACCCCAACTCACCTTTCCTCTTAAGCAAGCATAAGTTGGTTTTCTAAATTTGAGACCCTGTTCTGTTCTGTAATTCAGTTCCTGTGTAGCCAAGTTTACATTCCGTGTATTAGTGATATCTTATGATGTTTCTTTTTCTGTGTGACTTATTTCAGTTAGAATCATCATACCTGAATCCACTCATTGTGCTGCTAAGAGCCTGATGACATAGATTTCATTGCTGAGTGATATTGCTTTGTAAGTAAATACCGCATCTTCTTTATCCATTTTTCACTTTCTGCGATGTTGAACTTCTACTGTAAACGAGGTTCTTGTAAACAGAGGCGTCCCAAACTTTGGGGTGGCTGTGTCTTTTTTATTTTAATTTCCCTAAGCTATAGGACCATAAGTGGAATTGCCCTAGGCTCTGTTGCTTTGTTTTTTAGATGTTTCAGGAAACACCATACACTTCTCCCGAGTGTCTGTTGGCAATTTACATCCCGCCCATCAGCATAACAAGGCTCCCAGTTCTCCATGGCCTGTCCTGCCTTTCTGGATTTTACACTTTTTTCAGATGGCCCTTTTGACCGGGGGGAAGTGAGACTTCATTGTAGTGCAGATTTCCTTTGCAAGCTTGCTTGGTTGACCAAAAAGGGCGTATGCGTTTTTTCCTGAATATATTCAGGAAAAAACGCATACGCCCTTTTTGGCCAAGTGCATCATTGTGGACGTTCTGCCTCTTTTCCTATGCTTTCAATGCAATTCCAGTCTACCTCCTGAAATCGGTTTCCTGCAATTCTGCCCCGCTTTCAAGTCCTCTTGGCAGCCTTACTTCAGTATATTTTTGGACGATAGCTGTCATTTATAACTCTGCAGGTTTGTGAATTACAGTGCCCCTGAGCTCCTTTCTTCAACTCGCTTTCTTTTGAGCTGGCCGCAACACCGCAGGATGGCTTCAGGCCCTAATCTGGTTCCAGCACGGCACGCTGAGCCTTTGGTTATTTCCTCTTCCTGGTGGGAAATGCGAGTTAAATTTGCCCGTCCAGACACCTCCAGCTAGTCTCTCATTGGTTCTCCCTATTCCTGTTCATCTTCCGCAGAAATTGCAAACTGGGCCAAACAGGAGGTTAAAGGCGCTGACTCTCCAAGTGGGGAGAGTGTTAGTAAAGCGTCTGGAATGTTGCACCCGAGTACCAGGGGAGGAAAACTGAGACATATTTGAACACGTCTCCCGTTCACATGGTTGATCATACTCTAGGTTGCTCATGCATGTTTTAGCTGAAGGAAGAATACCTTAAACCTGGGTAGTTGAAACCCGTGGAATGGGTACCATGCAATATGACTTCAAAGGGTCTTCATTTGCTCACCGAACCTCTCCAATCCTATCACTGCTGCGTTTATGCCCCTGTACACATGCTTGATTCTCTTTCGGAGACATAGCAATCCATAGGTTTTAAGATACTTACTAGTCAGGTACATTCTTAGGCGTTTAATATGGGGTGTTGAGTCCATTTCGTTGAGCAAGGAGTAGCTCTTGTCTATTCCGTATTTGGCTTAAGGAACTTTATCTGTGCTCATTTCGATCTCTGGTTTTATGCAGCACCCCAACTCACCTTTCCCCTTAAGCAAGCATAAGTTGGTTTTCTAAATTTGAGACCCTGTTCTGTTTTGGAATTCAGTTCCTGTGTAGCCAAGTTTACATTCCGTGTATTAGTGATATCTTATGATGTTTCTTTTGCTGTGTGACTTATTTCAGTTAGAATCATCGTACCTGAATCCACTCATTATGCTGCTACGGGCCTGATGACATAGATTTCATTGCTGAGTGATACTGCATTGTACGTAAGTACCACAAGTTCTTTATCCATTTTTCACTTTCTGTGATATTGAACTTGTACGGTAAACGAGGTTCTTGTAAACAGAGGCGTCCCAAACTTTGGGGTGGCTTTGTCTTTTAGATTTTAATTTCCCTAAGCTATAGGACCATAAGTGGAAGTGCCCTAGGCTCTGTTGCTTTGTTTTTTAGATGTTTCAGGAAACACCATACACTTCTCCCGAGTGTCTCTTGGCAATTTCCATCCCGCCCATCAGCATAACAAGGCTCCCAGTTCTCCATGGCCTGTCCTGCCTTTCTGGATTTTACACTTTTTTCAGATGGCCCTTTTGACCGGGGGGAAGTGAGACTTCATTGTAGTGCAGATTTCCTTTGCAAGCTTGCTTGGTTGGAAGGACCAAGTGGATCTTCCACTTAGGACCATAAGTGGAAGTGCCCTAGGCGTTTGTTGTCTACATCTGTTGCTCTATTTATGCCTTGCAAAATGGTTAATCTGTACAGTTTTTCTAGGTTCCACATATATGCATGAATATACAAGATTTGTTTTTCTCTTTCTGACTTACTTCACTCTGTATGACAGTCTCTAGATCCATCGACGTCTCTACAAATGACCCAATTTCATTCCTTTTCATGGCTTAGTAATATTCCATTTTATATATGTACCACAGCTTTATGCATTCCTCTGTCTGTGGGCATTTAGGTTGCTTCCATTACCTCGATATTGTAAATAGTGATGCAATGAACATTGCGGTGAATGACTCTTTTTGATTTATGGTTTTGTCTGGGTATATGTCCAGTACTGGGATTGCTGTATCATATGGTAATTCTATTGTTAGTTTCTTAAGAAATTCCATATTGTTCTCCATAATGACTGTATCAATTTATATTCCCAACAATAGTGGAAGAGGGTTCCTTTTCTCCACACCCTTTCCAGCATTTTTTGTTTGTAGATTTTCTATGAAGCCTATTCTACCAGGTGTGAGGTGATACCTCATTGTTGAATCCATTTCATTGAGCAAAGGGTAGGTCTTGTCTATTACATATTTGGCTTATGGAACGGTATCTGTGCTAATTTCAAACTCTGCTTTTATGCAGCACCCCAACTCACCTTCCCCCTTAAGCAAGCATAAGTTGGTTTTCTAAATTTGAGACCCTGTTCTGTTTTGTAATTCAGTTCATGTGTAGCCAAGTTCACATTCCGTGTATTAGTGATACCTTATGATTTTTCTTTTTCTGTGTGACTTATTTCACTTAGAATCATCGTGCCTCAATCCACTCATTATGCTGGTACAGGCCTGGTGACATAGATTTCATTGCTGAGTGGTATTCTGTTGTACATAAGTACCGCAACTTCTTTATCCATTATTTGCTCTCTGGGATATTTAACTTGTGCCGCAGAAGAGATTCCTGTAAAAAGAGCCGTCCCAAATTTTGGGGTGGCTGTGTCTTTTTGATTTTAATTTCCCTAAGCTATAGGACCATAAGTGGAAGTGCCCTAGGCTCTGTTGCTTTGTTTTTTAGAGGTTTCAGGAAACACCATACACTTCTACAGAGCGGCTGTTGGCAATTTACATCCCGCCCATCAGCATAACAAGGCTCCCAATTTTCCATGGCCTGTTCTGCCTTTCTGGATTTTACACTTTTTTCAGATGGCCCTTTTGACCAGGGGGGAAGTGAGACTTCATTGTAGTGCAGATTTCCTTTGCAAGCTTGCTTGGTTGGCCAAAAAGGGCGTATCCGTTTTTTCCTGAATATATTCAGGAAAAAACGCATACGCCCTTTTTGGCCAAGTGCATCATTGTCGACGTTCTGCCTGTTTTCCTGTGTTTTAAATGCAATCCAATTCCGATTCCTCCTGAAATCGGTTTCCTGCAATTTTGCCCCGCATTCAAGTCCTCTTGGCAGCCCTACTTCAGTATATTTTCGGACAATAGCTGTCATTTATAAATCTGCAGGTCTGTGAATTACAGTGCCCCTGAGCTCCTTTCTTCAACTCGCTTTCTTGTGAGCTGGCCGCAACACCGCAGGATGGCTTCAGGCCCTAATCTGGTTCCGGCACGGCACGCTGAGCCTTTGGTTATTTCCTCTTCCTGGTGGGAAATGAGAGTTAAATTTGCCCGTCCAGACACCTCCAGCTAGTCTCTCATTGGTTCTCCCTATTCCTGTTCATCTTCCGCAGAAATTGCAAACTGGGCCAAAGAGGAGGTTAAAGGCGCTGACTCTCCAAGTGGGGAGAGTGTTAGTAAAGCGTCTGGAATGTTGCACCCGAGTACCAGGGGAGGAAAACTCAGACATATTTGAACACATCTCCCGTTCACACGGTTGATCATACTCTGGGTTCCACATGCATGTTTTAGCCGAAGGAAGAATACCTTAAACCTGTAGTGTTGAGACCCGTGGAATGGGTACCATGCAATATGACTTCAAAGGGTCTTCATTTGCTCACCGAACCTCTCCAATCCTATCACTGCTGCGTTTATGCCCCTGTACACACGCTTGATTCTCTTTCGGAGACATAGCAATCCATAGGTTTTAAGATACTTACTAGTCAGGTACATTCTTAGGCGTTTAATATGAGGTGTTGAGTCCATTTCGTTGAGCAAGTAGTAGCTCTTGTCTATTCCATATTTGGCTTAAGGAACTTTATCTGTGCTCATTTCAATCTCTGGTTTTATACAGCACCCCAACTCACCTTTCCCCTTAAGCAAGCATAAGGTGGTTTTTAAATTTGAGACCCTGTTCTGTTCTGTAATTCAGTTCCTGTGTAGCCAAGTTTACATTCCGTGTATTACTGATATCTTATGATGTTTCTTTTTCTGTGTGACTTATTTCAGTTAGAATCATCATACCTGAATCCACTCATTGTGCTGCTAAGGGCCTGATGACATAGATTTCATTGCTGAGTGATATTGCTTTGTAAGTAAATACCACAGCTTCTTTATCCATTTTTCACTTTCTGCGATGTTGAACTTGTACTGTAAACGAGATTCTTGTAAACAGAGGCGTCCCAAACTTTGGGGTGGCTGTGTCTTTTTGATTTTAATTTCCCTAAGCTATAGGACCATAAGTGGAAGTGCCCTAGGCTCTGTTGCTTTGTTTTTTAGATGTTTCAGGAAACACCATACACTTCTCCCGAGTGGCTGTTGGCAATTTACATCCCACCCATCAGCATAACAAGGCTCCCAGTTCTCCATGGCCTGTCCTGCCTTTCTGGATTTTACACTTTTTTCAGATGGCCCTTTTGACCGGGCGGAAGTGAGACTTCATTGTAGTGCAGATTTCCTTTGCAAGCTTGCTTGGTTGGCCAAAAAGGGCGTATGCGTTTTTTCCTGAATATATTCAGGAAAAAACGCATACGCCCTTTTTGGCCAAGTGCATCATTGTGGACGTTCTGCCTCTTTTCCTATGCTTTCAATGCAATTCCAGTCTACCTCCTGAAATCGGTTTCCTGCAATTCTGCCCCGCTTTCAAGTCCTCTTGGCAGCCTTACTTTAGTCTATTTTTGGATGATAGCTGTCATTTATAACTGTGCAGGTTTGTGAATTACAGTGCCCCTGAGCTCCTTTCTTCAACTCGCTTTCTTTTGAGCTGGCCGCAACACCGCAGGATGGCTTCAGGCCCTAATCTGGTTCCGGCACGGCACGCTGAGCCTTTGGTTATTTCCTCTTCCTGGTGGGAAATGAGAGTAAAATTTGCCCGTCCAGACACCTCCAGCTAGTCTCTTATTGGGTCTCCCTATTCCTGTTCATCTTCCACAGAAATTGCAAACTGGGCCAAACAGGAGGTTAAAGGCGCTGACTCTCCAAGTGGGGAGAGTGTTAGTAAAGCGTCTGGAATGTTGCACCCGAGTACCAGGGGAGGAAAACTGAGACATATTTGAACACGTCTCCCGTTCACATGGTTGATCATACTCTGGGTTCCACATGCATGTTTTAGCTGAAGGAAGAATACCTTAAACCTGGAGAGTTGAGACCCGTGGAATGGGTACCATGCAATATGACTTCAAAGGGTCTTCATTTGCTCACCGAACCTCTCCAATCCTATCACTGCTGCGTTTATGCCCCTGTACACATGCTTGATTCTCTTTTGGAGACATAGCAAACCATAGGTTTTAAGATACTTACTAGACAGGTACATTCTTTGGCGTTTAATATGGGGTGTTGAGTCCATTTCGTTGAGCAAGGAGTAGCTCTTGTCTATTCCATATTTGGCTTAAGGAACTTTGTCTGTGCTCATTTCAATCTCTGGTTTTATGCAGCACCCCAACTCACCTTTCCCCTTAAGCAAGCATAAGTTGGTTTTCTAAATTTGAGACCCTCTTCTGTTTTGGAATTCAGTTCCTGTGTAGCCAAGTTTACATTCCGTGTATTAGTGATATCTTATGATGTTTCTTTTGCTGTGTGACTTATTTCAGTTAGAATCATCGTACCTGAATCCACTCATTATGCTGCTACGGGCCTGATGACATAGATTTCATTGCTGAGTGATACTGCATTGTACGTAAGTACCACAAGTTCTTTATCCATTTTTCACTTTCTGTGATATTGAACTTGTACGGTAAACGAGGTTCTTGTAAACAGAGGCGTCCCAAACTTTGGGTTGGCTGTGTCTTTTTGATTTATTTTCCCTAAGCTATAGGACCATAAGTGGAAGTGCCCTAGGCTCTGTTGCTTTGTTTTTTAGATGTTTCAGGAAACACCATACACTTCTCCCGAGTGTCTGTTGGCAATTTACATCCCGCCCATCAGCATAACAAGGCTCCCAGTTCTCCATGGCCTGTCCTGCCTTTCTGGATTTTACACTTTTTTCAGATGGCCCTTTTGACTGGGGGGAAGTGAGACTTCATTGTAGTGCAGATTTCCTTTGCAAGCTTGCTTGGTTGGCCAAAAACTGCGTATGCGTTTTTTCCTGAATATATTCAGGAAAAAACACATATGCCCTTTTTGGCCAAGTGCATCATTGTGGACGTTCTGCCTCTTTTCCTATGCTTTCAATGCAATTCCAGTCTACCTCCTGAAATCGGTTTCCTGCAATTCTGCCCCGCTTTCAAGTCCTCTTGGCAGCCTTACTTCAGTCTATTGTTGGACGATAGCTGTCATTTATAACTCTGCAGGTTTGTGAATTACAGTGCCCCTGAGCTCCTTTCTTCAACTCGCTTTCTTTTGAGCTGGCCGCAACACCGCAGGATGTCTTCAGGCCCTAATCTGGTTCCGGCACGGCACGCTGAGCCTTTGGTTAATTCCTCTTCCTGGTGGGAAATGAGAGTTAAATTTGCCCGTCCAGACACCTCCAGCTAGTCTCTCATTGGTTCTCGCTATTCCTGTTCATCTTCCGCAGAAATTCCAAACTGGGTCAAACAGGAGGTTAAAGGGAGTGACTCTCCAATTCGGGAGAGTGTTAGTAAAGCGTCTGGAATGTTGCACCCTAGTACCAGGGAACGAACACTGAGACATATTTGAACACGTCTCCCGATCACATGTTTGATCATACTCTAGGTTCCACATGCATGTTTTAGCTGAAGGAAGAATACCTTAAACCTGGGTAGTTGAAACCCATGGAATGGGTACCATGCAATATGACTTCAAAGGGTCTTCATTTGCTCACCGAACCTCTCCAATCCTATCACTGCTGCGTTTATGCCCCTGTACACATGCTTGATTCTCTTTCGGAGACATAGCAATCCATAGGTTTTAAGATACTTACTAGTCAGGTACATTCTTTGGCGTTTAATATGGGGTGTTGAGTCCATTTCGTTGAGCAAGGAGTAGCTCTTGTCTATTCCGTATTTGGCTTAAGGAACTTTATCTGTGCTCATTTCGATCTCTGGTTTTATGCAGCACCCCAACTCACCTTTGCCCTTAAGCAAGCATAAGTTGGTTTTCTAAATTTGAGACCCTGTTCTGTTTTGGAATTCAGTTCCTGTGTAGCCAAGTTTACATTCCGTGTATTACTGATATCTTATGATGTTTCTTTTTCTGTGTGACTTATTTCAGTTAGAATCATCGTACCTGAATCCACTCATTATGCTGCTACGGGCCTGATGACATAGATTTCATTGCTGAGAGATACTGCATTGTACGTAAGTACCACAAGTTCTTTATCCATTTTTCAATTTCTGTGATATTGAACTTGTACGGTAAACGAGGTTCTTGTAAACAGAGGCGTCCCAAACTTTGGGGTGGCTGTGTCTTTTTGATTTTAATTTCCCTAAGCTATAGGACCATAAGTGGAAGTGCCCTAGGCTCTGTTGCTTTGTTTTTTAGATGTTTCAGGAAACACCATACACTTCTCCCGAGTGTCTGTTGGCAATTTACATCCCGCCCATCAGCATAACAAGGCTCCCAGTTCTCCATGGCCTGTCCTGCCTTTCTGGATTTTACACTTTTTTCAGATGGCCCTTTTGACGGGGGGAAGTGAGACTTCATTGTAGTGCAGATTTCCTTTGCAAGCTTGCTTGGTTGGCCAAAAAGGGCGTATGCATTTTTTCCTGAATATATTCAGGAAAAAACGCATACGCCCTTTTTGGCCAAGTGCATCATTGTGGACGCTCTGACTCTTTTCCTATGCTTTCAATGCAATTCCAGTCTACCTCCTGAAATCGGTTTCCTGCAATTCTGCCCCGTTTCAAGTCCTCTTGGCAGCCTTACTTCAGTATATTTTTGGATGATAGCTGTCATTTATAACTCTGCAGGTTTGTGAATTACAGTGCCCCTGAGCTCCTTTCTTCAACTCGCTTTCTTGTGACCTGGCCGCAACACCGCAGGATGGCTTCAGGCCCTAATCTGGTTCCGGCACGGCACGCTGAGCCTTTGGTTAATTCCTCTTCCTGGTGGGAAATGAGAGTTAAATTTGCCCGTCCAGACACCTCCAGCTAGTCTCTCATTGGTTCTCGCTATTCCTGTTCATCTTCCGCAGAAATTGCAAACTGGGCCAAACAGGAGGTTAAAGGCGCTGACTCTCCAAGTGGGGAGAGTGTTAGTAAAGCGTCTGGAATGTTGCACCCGAGTACCAGGGGAGGAAAACTGAGACATATTTGAACACGTCTCCCGTTCACATGGTTGATCATACTCTGGGTTCCACACGCATGTTTTAGCTGAAGGAAGAATACCTTAAACCTGGAGAGTTGAGACCCGTGTAATGGGTACCATGCAATATGACTTCAAAGGGTCTTCATTTGCTCACCAAACCTCTCCAATCCTATCACTGCTGCGTTTATGCCCCTGTACACATGCTTGATTCTCTTTCGGAGACATAGCAATCCATAGGTTTTAAGATACTTACTAGTCAGGTATATTCTTAGGCGTTTAATATGCGGTGTTGAGTCCATTTCGTTGAGCAAGGAGTAGCTCTTGTCTATTCCATATTTGGCTTAAGGAACTTTATCTGTGCTCATTTCGATCTCTGGTTTTATGCAGCACCCCAACTCACCTTTCCCCTTAAGCAAGCATAAGTTGGTTTTATAAATTTGAGACCCTGTTCTGTTCTGTAATTCAGTTCCTGTGTAGCCAAGTTTACATTCTGTGTATTAGTGATATCTTATGATGTTTCTTTTTCTGTGTGACTTATTTCAGTTAGAATCATCATACCTGAATCCACTCATTGTGCTGCTAAGGGCCTGATGACATAGATTTCATTGCTGAGTGATATTGCTTTGTAAGTAAATACCACAACTTCTTTATCCATTTTTCACTTTCTGCGATGTTGAACTTGTACTGTAAACAAGGGTCTTGTAAACAGAGGCGTCCCAAACTTTGGGGTGGCTGTGTCTTTTTGATTTTAATTTCCCTAAGCTATAGGACCATAAGTGGAAGTGCCCTAGGCTCTGTTGCTTTGTTTTTTAGATGTTTCAGGAAACACCATACACTTCTCCCGAGTGTCTGTTGGCAATTTCCATCCCGCCCATCAGCATAACAAGGCTCCCAGTTCTCCATGGCCTGTCCTGCCTTTCTGGATTTTAAACATTTTTCAGATGGCCCTTTTGACCGGGGGGAAGTGAGACTTCATTGTAGTGCAGATTTCCTTTGCAAGCTTGCTTGGTTGGAAGGACCAAGTGGATCTTCCACTTAGGACCATAAGTGGAAGTGCCCTAGGCGTTTGTTGTCTACATCTGTTGCTCTATTTATGCCTTGCAAAATGGTTAATCTGTACAGTTTTTCTAGGTTCCACATATATGCATGAATATACAAGATTTGTTTTTCTCTTTCTGACTTACTTCACTCTGTATGACAGTCTCTAGATCCATCGACGTCTCTACAAATGACCCAATTTCATTCCTTTTCATGGCTTAGTAATATTCCATTTTATATATGTACCACAGCTTTATGCATTCGTCTGTCTGTGGGCATTTAGGTTGCTTCCATTACCTCGATATTGTAAATAGTGATGCAATGAACATTGCGGTGAATGACTCTTTTTGATTTATGGTTTTGTCTGGGTATATGTCCAGTACTGGGATTGCTGTATCATATGGTAATTCTATTGTTAGTTTCTGAAGAAATTCCATATTGTTCTCCATAATGACTGTATCAATTTATATTCCCAACAATAGTGGAAGAGGGTTCCTTTTCTCCACACCCTTTCCAGCATTTTTTGTTTGTAGATTTTCTATGAAGCCTATTCTACCAGGTGTGAGGTGATACCTCATTGTTGAATCCATTTCGTTGAGCAAGGGGTAGGTCTTGTCTATTACATATTTGGCTTATGGAACGGTATCTGTGCTAATTTCAAACTCTGCTTTTATGCAGCACCCCAACTCACCTTCCCCCTTAAGCAAGCATAAGTTGGTTTTCTAAATTTGAGACCCTGTTCTGTTTTGTAATTCAGTTCATGTGTAGCCAAGTTCACATTCCGTGTATTAGTGATACCTTATGATGTTTCTTTTTCTGTGTGACTTATTTCACGTAGAATCATCGTGCCTCAATCCACTCATTATGCTGGTACAGGCCTGGTGACATAGATTTCATTGCTGAGTGGTATTCTGTTGTACATAAGTACCGCAACTTCTTTATCCATTATTTGCTCTCTGGGATATTTACCTTGTGCCGCAGAAGAGATTCCTGTAAAAAGAGCCGTCCCAAATTTTGGGGTGGCTGTGTCTTTTTGATTTTAATTTCCCTAAGCTATAGGACCATAAGTGGAAGTGCCCTAGGCTCTGTTGCTTTGTTTTTTAGATGTTTCAGGAAACACCATACACTTCTACAGAGCGGCTGTTGGCAATTTACATCCCGCCCATCAGCATAACAAGGCTCCCAGTTCTCCATGGCCTGTCCTGCCTTTCTGGATTTTACACTTTTTTCAGATGGCCCTTTTGACCGGGGGGAAGTGAGACTTCATTGTAGTGCAGATTTCCTTTGCAAGCTTGCTTGGTTGGCCAAAAAGGGCGTATGCGTTTTTTCCTGAATATATTCAGGAAAAAACGCATACGCCCTTTTTGGCCACGTGCATCATTGTCGACGTTCTGCCTGTTTTCCTGTGTTTTAAATGCAATCCAATTCCGATTCCTCCTGAAATCGGTTTCCTGCAATTTTGCCCCGCATTCAAGTCCTCTTGGCAGCCCTACTTCAGTATATTTTCGGACAATAGCTGTCATTTATAAATCTGCAGGTTTGTGAATTACAGTGCCCCTGAGCTCCTTTCTTCAACTCGCTTTCTTGTGAGCTGGCCACAACACCGCAGGATTGCTTCAGGCCCTAATCTGGTTCCGGCACGGCACGCTGAGCCTTTGGTTTATTCCTCTTCCCTGTGGGAAATGAGAGTTAAATTTGCCCGTCCAGACACCTCCAGCTAGTCTCTCATTGGTTCTCCCTATTCCTGTTCATCTTCCGCAGAAATTGCAAACTGGGCCAAACAGGAGGTTAAAGGCATTCACTCTCCAAGTGAGGAGAGTGTTAGTAAAGCGTCTGGAATGTTGCACCCGAGTACCAGGGAACGAAAAGTGAGACACATTTGAACACGTTTCTTGATCACACAGTGGATCATACTCTGGGTTCCACATGCATGTTTTAGCTGAAGGAAGAATCCCTTAAACCTGGAGAGTTGAGACCAATGGAATGGGTACCATGCAATATGACTTCAAAGGGTCTGCATTTGCTCAACGAACCTCACCAATCTTATGAGCCCCAAGTGTCCAGCCTTATGTGTCACCCAGCTCTGGGTGTAGATATGGTAAATGCAGGTTGCATCAGAAGCCTTGAATGAATTACTTAAGTATTGCTCTCTATTTCACTCTCATTGTGTTTTGTTTAAGAAATTTATTTTTAATATGGGATTTAGATGATTTTCACTGCTTTAATGCCGCTGTACACACTCTTGATTCTCTTACAGAGATATATAAATCCATAGCTTTTATGATTCTTATTAGTCAGGTATATTCCTAGGCGTTGAATATGGGGTGTGGAGTCCATTTCGTTGAGCAAGGAGTAGCTCTTGTCTATTCCATATTTGGCTTAAGGAACTTTATCTGTGCTCATTTCAATCTCTGGTTTTATGCAGCACCCCAACTCACCTTTCCACTTAAGCAAGCATAAGTTGGTTTTCTAAATTTGAGACCCTGTTCTGTTTTGGAATTCAGTTCCTGTGTAGCCAAGTTTACGTTCCGTGTATTAGTGATATCTTATGATGTTTCTTTCTCTGTGTGACTTATTTCAGTTAGATTCATTGTACTTAATCCACTCATTATGCTGCTACGGGCCTGATGACATAGATTTCATTGCTGAGTGATACTGCATTGTACGTAAGTACCACAACTTTTTTATCCATTTTTCACTTTCTGCGATATTGAACTTGTACCGTATATGAGGTTCTTATAAACAGAGCCATCCCAAACTTGGGGTGGCTGTGTCTTTTTAATTTTAATTTCCCTAAACTATAGGACCATAAGTGGAAGTGCCCTAGGCTCTGTTGCTTTGTTTTTTAGATGTTTCAGGAAACACCATACACTTCTCCCGAGTGTCTGTTGGCAATTTACATCCCGCCCATCAGCATAAGAAGGCTCCCAGTTCTCCATGGCCTGTCGTGCCTTTCTGGATTTTACACTTTTTTCAGATGGCCCTTTTGACCAGGGGAAAGTGAGACTTCATTGTAGTGCAGATTTCCTTTGCAAGCTTGCTTGGTTGGCCAAAAAGTGTGTATGCGTTTTTTCCTGACTATATTCAGGAAAAAACACATACGCCCTTTTTGGCCAAGTGCATCATTGTCGAGGTTCTGACTCTCTTCATATGTTTTCAATGCAATTCCAGTGTACCTCCTGAAATCGGTTTCCTGCAATTCTGCCTTGCTTTCAATGCTTCTTCATAGCTTTACCTCAATATATTTTTTGAAAATAGTTGGCCTTTATAACTCTGCAGGTTTTTGAATTGCAGTGGCCCTTAGCTCCATTTTTCAGCTCTTATTTTTGTGATCTTGCCCCATAACCACAGGATTCCTTGAAGCTCTATTCTTCTTCTGGGGCACCTTGCTGTGCCTTTGGTTAATTCTTCTTACTGATGTGAAATTAGAGTGACATGTGCCCATTGAAACCACTACTGCTAGTTTCTCACTGGTTCCCCCTATTCCCATTCATCCTCCACACTAACTGCAGACTGTGCGATACCAGAACTTAAAGGCATTGACTCTCCATGTGGAGATGTTGTTAGTAAAGCGGCTGGAATGTCGATCCGGAGCCCCAGAAGAGGAAAAATGAGGTGTGTTTTAGAAACCTTTCCCGATCATATGGTATACCAGTCGCTGGGTTTCCCAAGCATGGTTTAGCTGTAGGAAGATTCCCTTCAACCTGGAGTGTTGGGACCCTTGGAATGAGTAGCATGAAGTATTGCATTAAACTTTCGGCAGTTGCTCACCAAAGCTCACCAATCCTCTCAGCCCCAAGTGTCCAGCCTTATGTCTTATCCAGCTGTGGGTTTATATGTGGTCAATCCAGGTTGCATCACAGCCCCTGAGCGAATTTTGTAAGAATTTTTCTCTCTTTCATTGTTTCTGCGTTTTGTTTTTAAAATTTATTTCTATAATGGGGTTTAGCTCATTTTCACTGCTGTGTTTGTGCCGCTCTGCACACACTTGATTCCCTTATGGAGATATATCAATACATGGGTTTTAAGATTCTTATTACTCAGATATATTTCTCTGCGGTGTATAGGGTGTGTTGAGGCCAGTTCATTGAGCAAGGTGTAGATCTTGTCTAATACCTATTTGGTTTATTGAACGGTATCTGTGCTAATTTCAAACTCTGGTTTTATGCATCACCCCACCTCTCCTTTCCCCTTAAGCTGACATAAGTGTGTTTTCTAAATGTGAGACACTGTTCTGTTCTGTAATTCATTTCTTGTGCAGCCATATTTACCCTCCCTCTATAAGTGATATCTTATGATATGTTTCTTTTTCTGTTTGACTTATTTCAAGTAGTATTATCGGACCTAAATCCACTCTTTATCCTTCTACTAGCCTTATTACATTGATTTCATGGTGAAGAGATATTCCATTGTACATAAGTACCACATCTTCTTTATCCATTGTTCTCTTTCCTGGGATATTTAAGGTGTACTGAAGTTGAGGTTCTTGTAAACAGAGTAGCCCTAAACTGTGGTGTGCTTGTGTCTTGTTGATTTTTAGACTTCCCTAGATATACTCCCATGATTGGAAGTGTCCTATGCTCTGTAGCTCTGTTTTTTAGATGATTTAGGAACCACCATACACTTCTCCAGAGTGGCTCTCGGCAGTTCACACACTGCCCATCAGCGTATAAAGGCTCCCTGTTCTCCATGGCCTGTCCTGCATTTCTGGTTTTTACAATTTTTTAGGATGGCCCTTTTGACCGGTGGGAAGTGAGACTTCTTTGTTGTGCACATTTGCATTGCTTGCTTGCTTCGTTGCCCATAAAGTGCGTATGCGTTTTTTCCTGGATATAATCAGGAAAAAACGCATACGCCCTTTTGGGCCAACTGCATCATTGTCGAAATTCTGCCGCTTTTCATGTGCGTTAAAGACGAGTCCAATCTATCTCTTGAAATCTGTTTCTTGCAATTCTGTCTTGCATTCAGATCCTCTTCTTTGCCTTACCTCAACATATTTTTGGACGTTAGTTTTCATTTATAACTCTGCAGGTTTGTGAATTGCAGTGACCCTGAGCTCCATTTTTTAAGTTGTTCTTTTGTGAGCTGGCCTCAAACCCGCAGGATTGCTTCAGGCCCTATTTTGGCTCCGGCGAGGCAGGCTGAGCCTTTCTTTAATTCTTATTCTTAATGGGAAATTAGAGTGATATGTGCCCGTCCAAACCCCTACAACTCTTCTCTCATTGGTTCCCCCTCTTCCCGTTCATCCTCCTCACAATTTGCAAAATGTGTGAAACAGAAGTTTAAATGTGCTGATTCTCCAAGTGGGGAGATTCTAAGTAGCGTGGCTGGAATGGTGAACAGGAGCACCAGGAGAGGATAAATGAGGTGCATTTTAGACACATCTCCCGATCACATGGTGTACAGTCCTCTGGGTTTTCCATGCATGTTTTAGCTGTAGGAAGATCCCTTGAACCTGCAGATTTGGGACCCATTGAATGGGTACCAGGTAGTATTACTT
Source organism: Grampus griseus (assembly GCF_964374135.1). Lineage (NCBI taxonomy): Eukaryota > Metazoa > Chordata > Mammalia > Artiodactyla > Delphinidae > Grampus > Grampus griseus. Next base: position 219,672 of record NW_028133168.1, on the reverse strand, counting down.
TAAAGGGTGTGCATTTCCTCACCCAACCTCACATTTCTCTTAGCGCAAACAGTTTCCAGCCTTATGTCTCATCCTGCTGTGGGTCTAGATGTGTTCAATCCATGTTGCATCACCGTCCCTGAGGAAAAGTTGTAAGAGGTTTTCTCTGTCTCTCTGTCGTTTATTTTTTTCAATTTATTACTATATTGGTTACAGCTGATTTTCAAAGCTCTGTTTCTTGCTGCTGTACATCCACTTGATTCACGTACAGAGAGACATCAATAAATTCTTTTTCAGATTCTTACCAGTCGTATATATTCTTTTCCGGTGACTTGAGTGTGCTGAGTGCAGTTCTTTTAGCTACCGTGTAGGCCTTGTTGATTATCAGTTTGGTATTTGGAATGGTATCTTTGCTAATTTCAACCTCCTGGATGATGCCTCACCCCTCCCCACCTTTCCCGTTTAGCAGCCTTATGCGTGTTTTCTACATATTTGACTATGTTTTTGTTTTGTAATTTATTTCATGTGTAGCCATTTTGGATTCCACCTTTAAGTGATATCTTATGATATGTGTCTTTTTCTTTTTGAATTCTGTCACTTAGAATGATCATACGTAACTCCTCCGGAGTTGTTACAACTGGCCATATTTCATTGATTTCCAGGCTGAATAATATTCCACTCTACCTAAGTACCACATCTCTATCCATTTTTTCCCTCCAGAGACATTTAAGTTATATCCTAGTCGAGGATCTTTTAAACAGAGAGGGGGTAAACATTGGGGTGCCTGTGTCCTCTCGATTTTTGTTTTTCCCAAGATATACGCCCATGAGGGCAAGTGCCCTATGCTCTGTAGCTCATTTTTTAGATGCTTTAGTAAACACAATACACTTCTCCAGAATGGCCGTTGGCAATATACATTTCCACTATAAGTCTCACAGGGCTCCCTCTTCTCGTTGCCCTGTCCTGCATTTCTGTTGTTTACGCTTTATGAGGATGGCTCTTCTGACTGATGCGAAGTGATATCTTTTGTAGTATTGACTTCCAGTGCCCACCTGTTTGGTTGGCTAAAAAAGTGTATGCCCTTTTCTTGAATATATACAGGAAAAAACGCATACACCCTTTTTGGCCAACTGCAATGTTGGCAATGTTCAGCTCCTTTTCTTGTGCTTAATGGCGAGTCCTTTCTACCTCCTCAAATCCCTTTCCTGCCATTCTCCCTTGCTTACAAGTCCTTTTCTCTGACTTTCCTCAAGACATTTTTCAGTGATGGATATTTTCAACTCTGCAGTTTTGTGAATTTTACTGCCCCTGAGTTCCATTGTTCAACTTGTGTTTATGGGAACTGGCCACAAAGCAGCGGGAGTTCCTCAAGCCCTATACTGTTTCCATAGGCAACCCTAGCCTTTGGTCAATTCGTCTTCCTGATTGGAAATTAGAGTGACATGTGCCTGTCTGAACACTTAGGACTTGTCTCTCATTGTTCCTCATCCTTCCGCTTCATCCTCTGGACAAATTCCAAACTGTACGCAACAGGATGTTGACAGTGCTGACATCTCCAAGTGGGGAGACTGTTAGTAAAGACGCTGGAGGGGTGAACCAGAGCACCAGGAGATGAGGAGACGAGATGCCTTTTCCAAACTCTTCCCGATCAGACGGTATACCATCCTCTGGGTGTGACAGACATGTTTTAGCAGTAGGAAGAGTCCCATTCATGTAAGGAGAACACCAGGGCTTTTTCAAAATCAGTGTCTCCCCGAAACCCAAACTGGGGAATTTTTTAAGCTACGGCTACACATATGTTCATTAAGGGCCTTGGGAAGTAGGCAGAGTCCAAACTTTAGATGATTGAAGTCTTCAGGGTCAGAAGCACTCACCACCAGCTTCCCTTAGGCTACACTTTAACTATCATTGATAGATGATGTCAATAAAAATATCTATTCTTTTTCAGATTATTTCCCCTTATAGGTTATTGCAAAATGTTGAGTGTAGTTCCCTGTGCTATACAGTAGTTCCTTGTTGATGATCTATTTTATACATAGCAGTGTGTATGTGTTCATTCCAAACTGTTAATTTATCCCTCCTCCCACCTTTCCCCTTTGGTAATAATAAATTATAAGATTTTATACTTCTCAGAAATGGGGGAGCTGAAAGAGAGGTATCATTTTCAATGGAAAAGCATTTAAAACAAGATTGAAGGTTTAACCAAGATTATTAGATGTACATCCTTGGAAAGAAATCACTTCGTTTCTCTAATATTGACCTGACAAATAAGACAAACCTTTTCACTGAACTTGCTTATAAAAAGTGATGGAAATATCAAATGGAAGTGTTAGAAACATCTTATTTTACCCGAGCCTTATACACTGTTCTATGTTAACTACAGTTTGGCTCACACATCTGTTCATTGAGGTTACAATAGTCTCAATTTCTGTTACTGATCCTCCAGAGTGGACCCCAACAAGTGTCCCCCTGCCCAGTGTCATTGGGGCCAACAGATCGAGACTGAGTTTGGTTCACAAGCAAAGGAAACTTTATATTTTGATCAGAGAATGGAGAGGTGAGAGCATGCACTACCCCGTGGGCTGTGGGCTGGGCTGCTGTGTAGAGATCCTGTCAGAGTCAGTGGGAGGGAGGGAGGCGGCGGAGCTCTCGAGGGCCGGGTTGGCTGTAGCTCAGGCTCTATATCGTGGAGTCTGCACTGGGCCCCAGGAGCTGAGGTGTCGACCCAGCCATTCTGCACTAGGAAATCTGGTCTGAAGTGCCGGGTGTGGAACCTCTGCATGCGGGACCCTAGGAGCACGTGAAATTAGACAAAGCACAAAGGATAAAAAAGGTTAGACTTGACTTTATTGCCCAGATTCTATTTTTATCTCCCAGGGATTTTTAATGGGCTTTGCTGGGGACAAACCCCTCCTCTGCCTTTTGTCCCGTTCCTCATTCTTGGAGTGCTGAGGGTGCAGACCCTTCTTCTGTAACTGCTGAGTGCTGAGTTGGGAGCCCTCATACCCTGGGGCGAGGGTCAGAGCTTCTCCCCAGCAGCCTCCCGGTGACGTTGATTGTCCCCAGGACCCCTGCCTCCCTGCTCGTCCACCTGAGCACCAGCATTGGAAGTGTTATAGATTCTAATGACCTTTAAGGGTCCAGGAAAGAGATGTGCAGAGACGCTGTGGGGGCCGGTTTCACCCCGTCCCACATTTGTTCGGCCACCTTAGGCTGACCGTTTCTGCCAGCCTAGATGCTCTGACCAGTAGTCTGCGCTTTCTTCAATTAGGCCCCTGAATTAACGTACAAACAGCACCAGGTGTCAGAGCCCTGCCCGCTCAACTCCCAGACAGTCCAGGGTCAGTGGTGATAAGGACCATGATGGCTACTGAGTCAACAGCCTTTTGAAGTAAACAGGAGTCCAGCCGGTCTTATTGGCCACCATCATCACGGTGTCTGTAGGCTTTTCTATGGTGACAGTGTGGTATACGGTTCCCCCGCCAAGATTATTAGCTCCCCTCTGGGTGCAGTAAGTCCTGCAAGCAGTAGTCTACTCTTTTGGGACACACTCTTGTTGTTTTATGAGAGAAACTCCAGGTCAAGTGATGTTCACACGAGTCATCATGGTGCCCTGTTGCCCCCGGTTATCTCTCTGGATGTTGGAGTTGGAGGGCCTCCTCACTCAAGGTCGGTGTGCCCACGGAGCGAACCCTGCAACTTCAGGGCATGGTTGGTGGTTAGGATCACCACGTGGGGTCCTTTTCCCTTAGGAGGGAGGTGGCCTTTTGGGCTGCTGATTTCCAGGTTTTTAGATACTGCCAGTATCTTGGCCAGATGTGGCAGTGGGCCAAGCTCCTTAGTGACCGTAGTTTATCCTACCTGGATGGCATTCTTGCATTGTTCCATTTCAAGTGGTCCCAGTTTTTGCACTAATTCTCCAATGGCGATTCACCTTTCACCGGGAATGTAAAGGTCAAAGGGTTTAGCTAAATTAGGGAGTTCCAGGGCAAGGGTCTGAATTGACTGCTCTTTCCATTCTTGAAAGGCCACTTCTGGATTCCATTCAAAAGGATCATCATCTTTTCCTTTCAGTGTTTCATATAGAGGCCCAGCTAGTAGACTGTAGTTAGGGATCCAGAAGCAGCAAACCCTGGCCTCCCCAGGAACCCCTAAGCTGTCTTCTAGTTTTAGAAAGGGGTAAGGCTGAAAATGGTTTCTTCCCTTTCCTGGGATGGACTTCTCTGACCTTGTGTGAGAATGAAGCCCAGGCAGGTCACCGCAGTCTGTGATATTTGAGCTTTTTCTTGGACAACTTCTATCCTTTATTGGCTTGGTAGTTCAGAGGCCTCCTTAGTAGGGCTGGCGATCAGAATGTCGTCTGCATATTGAAGGAGGGTTTCCTTTTCCAGAGGTAGAACTTTTAGGTCTTTAGCTAAGCTTTCCCCAAAGACGGTGTGGGAATTTTTGCACCCTTGGGTCCAGACGGCCCGGAAGTATTGTTTTAGTTGTATGTTGAGTCCTGCCACTCACAAGCCAAAATTTCTTGTGACTCTGGGACTAATGGAATACAAAAGAAGGCATCATTGAAGACTAATACAGAATACCATGTCCTGGTGGTTGGTAGAATGACCAGCAGGGTGTAGGAATTAGGAGCAACTGGAGGTATATCCTCGGTGGCTTCACTGACTGTCCTGACATCCTTTACCAGGTCCCCAGCAGCCCATGGGGCTCTCGTGGTCAGACCAATCCCAGAATATGGAGCTCACCTGGGCAGGTACCCCACCCCCACCCCAGCCCACGGGGCTCTCGTGGTCAGGCCCCTCCCAGGATACAGAGCTACCCTTGCAGGTACCGTGGCAGGGCTGGGCACACAGGAACCGTGCACATAGCCCTCATTGCAGAGCACCCCCAGCTCACCTGTCGCTCAGAGCTGACACAGAGCACCTCAGAGCAGGACTTGAACTAACAAACAGCAGTTGCGACAGGTCTGTGTCCCTGGGCATCACTCCGTGAGGCCTCCCTCCACCTGGTCTTCCAGAGACTTCCACTGCACCCGGGGCACCAGGTCTCTGTCTCCAACCACCACCCACCCCTCCTCTCCCTGACTCCTGGGTTCCTCTCATTAGGAGAGGGTTTTCTTGAAGTTGTCTCCCACTCATGGGCCAGATAAAATGATTAGAAAACAAGCCAAAGCTGCAACCCCTTGTCTATCCTGACTGTCAGGAGCCCACACCTGTTCCTTGGACCTGGCCGGTTCAGCAAGTTCCATTTTCTGCAACTGTGAGCCCCTGAGGGGTGATGATTGGCTGACCTGGGCAGCCTTACCGTGCCGGCCAGCCCTCCCCAGGTGTGCCTGGGTTGAGATCAATATAAATACCACTCCAGGCAGCAAGAGCACCTGCAGCCGTGCCTGACACCATTTTCTCTGCCCTGTCAGCAGTCTCGGGGCTGGGCTGGTGGGAGGGAGTGAGAGGCCACGGCTTTGTGGGTGGCCCAGTGTGAGTGGGGCTCTGCTGGACTTTCTGCAGCAGTTGCCAGGCTGCCACCTGCTAAAGAAGAGGATGTGTCACCCATACCTGCTGCTGGAATTTCTCCCTGGGCAGAGGTGAGGAAGGAAAAAAGCAGTGGGGGCAGGGACAGGACGGGTATCTCAGGCAGGGAAATGGAAATCTTCCAGAAGAGCACCCAGGGCCAGGACCATCCTGGCTGGCCTGCAGACACCAAGTTGGCCGGCATGCTGTCACTCGTGTGGCTCTATGGCCCTTCCTCTAGGCTTTCAAGTCCTTGTATATATTCAGGTGTTTTACCTGGGACGGGTGGGAATAGTTCAGCAGCAACTGGCCTGGGGCTCAGCTCACGTTTACTCACAGATGCCTCGGCACGGTGCCCCAGCTTTGCAATGAGGACGCTTGTTGCGTGGGGGCTGCTGGCTGAATGGGAGACGATTCCCCACCACTGACCAACTTCAGAATTGTTTACAACTGGAGCAAGTGCCCTGATACGGTTTTCCTCTGTGTAACTGGTGGGTTCTGTGTTTTTTTCTCTTTTTCGTTTTTGGTTCAAGGTAGATTTTATTCCTCTTTTTTGTATTTACAGATATAAGCATGGAAATAATTTATTCATATAAATACATGTAAGTGCAGGGAATAATTGTTTTTTCTGTTTTATTTTTTAAATTTTATTTCTTTTTAATTTTGAATTTTATTTTATATTTTTATACAGCAGGTTCTTATTGGTTATCTATTTTATACATATAAATGTATACATGCCAATCCCAGTCTCTCAACTCGTCCCACCACCACCCCCCCAACAGCTTTCCCCCCTTGTTGTCCATACGTTTGTTGTCTACATCTGTTGCTCTATTTATGCCTTGCAAAATGGTTAATCTGTACAGTTTTTCTAGGTTCCACATATATGCATGAATATACAAGATTTGTTTTTCTCTTTCTGACTTACTTCACTCTGTATGACAGTCTCTAGATCCATCGACGTCTCTACAAATGACCCAATTTCATTCCTTTTCATGGCTTAGTAATATTCCATTTTATATATGTACCACAGCTTTATGCATTCGTCTGTCTGTGGGCATTTAGGTTGCTTCCATTACCTCGATATTGTAAATAGTGATGCAATGAACATTGCGGTGAATGACTCTTTTTGATTTATGGTTTTGTCTGGGTATATGTCCAGTACTGGGATTGCTGTATCATATGGTAATTCTATTGTTAGTTTCTTAAGAAATTCCATATTGTTCTCCATAATGACTGTATCAATTTATATTCCCAACAATAGTGGAAGAGGGTTCCTTTTCTCCACACCCTTTCCAGCATTTTATGTTTGTAGATTTTCTATGATGCCTATTCTACCAGGTGTGAGGTGATACCTCATTGTTGAATCCATTTCGTTGAGCAAGGGGTAGGTCTTGTCTATTACATATTTGGCTTATGGAATGGTATTTGTGTTAATTTCAAACTCTGCTTTTATGCAGCACCCCAACTCACCTTCCCCCTTAAGCAGGCATAAGTTGGTTTTCTAAACTTGAGACCCTGTTCTGTTTTGTAATTCAGTTCATGTGTAGCCAAGTTCACATTCTGTGTATTACTGATACCTTATGATGTTTCTTTTTCTGTGTGACTTATTTCACGTAGAATCATCGTGCCTCAATCCACTCATTATGCTGGTACGGGTCTGGTGACATAGATTTCATTGCTGAGTGGTATTCTGTTGTACATAAGTACCGCAACTTCTTTATCCATTATTTGCTCTCTGGGATATTTAACTTGTGCCGTAGAAGAGATTTCTGTAAAAAGAGCCGTCCCAAATTTAGGGGTGGCTGTGTCTTTTTGATTTTAATTTCCCTAAGCTATAGGACCATAAGTGGAAGTGCCCTAGGCTCTGTTGCTTTGTTTTTTAGATGTTTCAGGAAACACCATACACTTCTACAGAGCGGCTGTTGGCAATTTACATCCCGCCCATCAGCATAACAAGGCTCCCAGTTCTCCATGGCCTGTCCTGCCTTTCTGGATTTTACACTTTTTTCAGATGGCCCTTTTGACCAGGGGGGAAGTGAGACTTCATTGTAGTGCAGATTTCCTTTGCAAGCTTGCTTGGTTGGCCAAAAAGGGCGTATGCGTTTTTTCCTGAATATATTCAGGAAAAAACGCATACGCCCTTTTTGGCCAAGTGCATCATTGTGGACGTTCTGCCTCTTTTCCTATGCTTTCAATGCAATTCCAGTCTACCTCCTGAAATCGGTTTCCTGCAATTCTGCCCCGCTTTCAAGTCCTCTTGGCAGCCTTACTTCAGTATATTTTTGGACGATAGCTGTCATTTATAACTCCGCAGGTTTGTGAATTACAGTGCCCCTGAGCTCCTTTCTTCAACTCGCTTTCTTTTGAGCTGGCCGCAACACCGCAGGATGGCTTCAGGCCCTAATCTGGTTCCGGCACGGCACGCTGAGCCTTTGGTTATTTCCTCTTCCTGGTGGGAAATGAGAGTTAAATTTGCCCGTCCAGAAACCTCCAGCTAGTCTCTCATTGGTTCTCCCTATTCCTGTTCATCTTCCGCAGAAATTGCAAACTGGGCCAAACAGGAGGTTAAAGGCGCTGACTCTCCAAGTGGGGAGAGTGTTAGTAAAGCGTCTGGAATGTTGCACCCGAGTACCAGGGGAGGAAAACTCAGACATATTTGAACACGTCTCCCGTTCACACGGTTGATCATACTCTGGGTTCCACATGCATGTTTTAGCTGAAGGAAGAATACCTTAAACCTGGAGAGTTGAGACCCGTGGAATGGATACCATGCAATATGACTTCAAAGGGTCTTCATTTGCTCACCGAACCTCTCCAATCCTATCACTGCTGCGTTTATGCCCCTGTACACACACTTGATTCTCTTTTGGAGACATAGCAATCCATAGGTTTTAAGATACTTACTAGTCAGGTACATTCTTAGGCGTTTAATATAGGGTGTTGAGTCCATTTCGTTGAGCAAGGAGTAGCTCTTGTCTATTCCATATTTGGCTTAAGGAACTTTATCTGTGCTCATTTCAATCTCTCGTTTTATGCAGCACCCCAACTCACCTTTCCCCTTAAGCAAGCATAAGTTGGTTTTCTAAATTTGAGACCCAGTTCTGTTTTGGAATTCAGTTCCTGTGTAGCCAAGTTTACATTCCGTGTATTAGTGATATCTTATGATGTTTCTTTTGCTGTGTGACTTATTTCAGTTAGAATCATCGTACCTGAATCCACTCATTATGCTGCTACGGGCCTGATGACATAGATTTCATTGCTGAGTGATACTGCATTGTACGTAAGTACCACAAGTTCTTTATCCGTTTTTCACTTTCTTCGATGTTGAACTTGTACTGTAAACGAGGTTCTTGTAAACAGAGGCGTCCCAAACTTTGGGGTGGCTGTGTCTTTTTGATTTTAATTTCCCTAAGCTATAGCACCATAAGTGGAAGTGCCCTAGGCTCTGTTGCTTTGTTTTTTAGATGTTTCAGGAAACACCATACACTTCTCCTGAGTGTCTGTTGGCAATTTACATCCCGCCCATCAGCATAACAAGGCTCCCAGTTCTCCATGGCCTGTCCTGCCTTTCTGGATTTTACACTTTTTTCAGATGGCCCTTTTGACCGGGGGGAAGTGAGACTTCATTGTAGTGCAGATTTCCTTTGCAAGCTTGCTTGGTTGGAAGGACCAAGTGGATCTTCCACTTAGGACCATAAGTGGAAGTGCCCTAGGCGTTTGTTGTCTACATCTGTTGCTCTATTTATGTCTTGCAAAATGGTTAATCTGTACAGTTTTTCTAGGTTCCACATATATGCATGAATATACAAGATTTGTTTTTCTCTTTCTGACTTACTTCACTCTGTATGACAGTCTCTAGATCCATCGACGTCTCTACAAATGACCCAATTTCATTCCTTTTCATGGCTTAGTAATATTCCATTTTATATATGTACCACAGCTTTATGCATTCGTCTGTCTGTGGGCATTTAGGTTGCTTCCATTACCTCGATATTGTAAATAGTGATGCAATGAACATTGCGGTGAATGACTCTTTTTGATTTATGGTTTTGTCTGGGTATATGTCCAGTACTGGGATTGCTGTATCATATGGTAATTCTATTGTTAGTTTCTTAAGAAATTCCATATTGTTCTCCATAATGACTGTATCAATTTATATTCCCAACAATAGTGGAAGAGGGTTCCTTTTCTCCACACCCTTTCCAGCATTTTTTGTTTGTAGATTTTCTATGAAGCCTATTCTACCAGGTGTGAGGTGATACCTCATTGTTGAATCCATTTCGTTGAGCAAGGGGTAGGTCTTGTCTATTACATATTTGGCTTATGGAACGGTATCTGTGCTAATTTCAAACTCTGCTTTTATGCAGCACCCCAACTCACCTTCCCCCTTAAGCAAGCATAAGTTGGTTTTCTAAATTTGAGACCCTGTTCTGTTTTGTAATTCAGTTCATGTGTAGCCAAGTTCACATTCCGTGTATTAGTGATACCTTATGATGTTTCTTTTTCTGTGTGACTTATTTCACGTAGAATCATCGTGCCTCAATCCACTCATTATGCTGGTACAGGCCTGGTGACATAGATTTCATTGCTGAGTGGTATTCTGTTGTACATAAGTACCGCAACTTCTTTATCCATTATTTGCTCTCTGGGATATTTACCTTGTGCCGCAGAAGAGATTCCTGTAAAAAGAGCCGTCCCAAATTTTGGGGTGGCTGTGTCTTTTTGATTTTAATTTCCCTAAGCTATAGGACCATAAGTGGAAGTGCCCTAGGCTCTGTTGCTTTGTTTTTTAGATGTTTCAGGAAACACCATACACTTCTACAGAGTGGCTGTTGGCAATTTACATCCCGCCCATCAGCATAACAAGGCTCCCAGTTCTCCATGGCCTGTCCTGCCTTTCTGGATTTTACACTTTTTTCAGATGGCCCTTTTGACCGGGGGGAAGTGAGACTTCATTGTAGTGCAGATTTCCTTTGCAAGCTTGCTTGGTTGGCCAAAAAGGGCGTATGCGTTTTTTCCTGAATATATTCAGGAAAAAACGCATACGCCCTTTTTGGCCACGTGCATCATTGTCGACGTTCTGCCTGTTTTCCTGTGTTTTAAATGCAATCCAATTCCGATTCCTCCTGAAATCGGTTTCCTGCAATTTTGCCCCGCATTCAAGTCCTCTTGGCAGCCTTACTTCAGTCTATTTTCGGACAATAGCTGTCATTTATAAATCTGCAGGTTTGTGAATTACAGTGCCCCTGAGCTCCTTTCTTCAACTCGCTTTCTTGTGAGCTGGCCACAACACCGCAGGATTGCTTCAGGCCCTAATCTGGTTCCGGCACGGCACGCTGAGCCTTTGGTTTATTCCTCTTCCCTGTGGGAAATGAGAGTTAAATTTGCCCGTCCAGACACCTCCAGCTAGTCTCTCATTGGTTCTCCCTATTCCTGTTCATCTTCCGCAGAAATTGCAAACTGGGCCAAACAGGAGGTTAAAGGCATTCACTCTCCAAGTGAGGAGAGTGTTAGTAAAGCGTCTGGAATGTTGCACCCGAGTACCAGGGAACGAAAAGTGAGACACATTTGAACACGTTTCTTGATCACACGGTGGATCATACTCTGGGTTCCACATGCATGTTTTAGCTGAAGGAAGAATCCCTTAAACCTGGAGAGTTGAGACCAATGGAATGGGTACCATGCAATATGACTTCAAAGGGTCTGCATTTGCTCACCGAACCTCACCAATCTTATGAGCCCCAAGTGTCCAGCCTTTTGTGTCACCCAGCTCTGGGTGTAGATATGGTAAATGCAGGTTGCATCAGAAGCCTTGAATGAATTACTTAAGTATTGCTCTCTATTTCACTCTCATTGTGTTTTGTTTAAGAAATTTATTTTTAATATGGGATTTAGATGATTTTCACTGCTTTAATGCCGCTGTACACACTCTTGATTCTCTTACAGAGATATATAAATCCATAGCTTTTATGATTCTTATTAGTCAGGTATATTCCTAGGCGTTGAATATGGGGTGTGGAGTCCATTTCGTTGAGCAAGGAGTAGCTCTTGTCTATTCCATATTTGGCTTAAGGAACTTTATCTGTGCTCATTTCAATCTCTGGTTTTATGCAGCACCCCAACTCACCTTTCCACTTAAGCAAGCATAAGTTGGTTTTCTAAATTTGAGACCCTGTTCTGTTTTGGAATTCAGTTCCTGTGTAGCCAAGTTTACGTTCCGTGTATTAGTGATATCTTATGATGTTTCTTTCTCTGTGTGACTTATTTCAGTTAGATTCATTGTACTTAATCCACTCATTATGCTGCTACGGGCCTGATGACATAGATTTCATTGCTGAGTGATACTGCATTGTACGTAAGTACCACAACTTTTTTATCCATTTTTCACTTTCTGCGATATTGAACTTGTACCGTATATGAGGTTCTTATAAACAGAGCCATCCCAAACTTGGGGTGGCTGTGTCTTTTTGATTTTAATTTCCCTAAACTATAGGACCATAAGTGGAAGTGCCCTAGGCTCTGTTGCTTTGTTTTTTAGATGTTTCAGGAAACACCATACACTTCTCCAGAGTGGCTGTTGGCAATTTACATCCCGCCCATCAGCATAAGAAGGCTCCCAGTTCTCCATGGCCTGTCGTGCCTTTCTGGATTTTACACTTTTTTCAGATGGCCCTTTTGACCAGGGGAAAGTGAGACTTCATTGTAGTGCAGATTTCCTTTGCAAGCTTGCTTGGTTGGCCAAAAAGTGTGTATGCATTTTTTCCTGACTATATTCAGGAAAAAACACATACGCCCTTTTTGGCCAAGTGCATCATTGTCGAGGTTCTGACTCTCTTCATATGTTTTCAATGCAATTCCAGTGTACCTCCTGAAATCGGTTTCCTGCAATTCTGCCTTGCTTTCAATGCTTCTTCATAGCTTTACCTCAATATATTTTTTGAAAATAGTTGGCCTTTATAACTCTGCAGGTTTTTGAATTGCAGTGGCCCTTAGCTCCATTTTTCAGCTCTTATTTTTGTGATCTTGCCCCATAACCACAGGATTCCTTGAAGCTCTATTCTTCTTCTGGGGCACCTTGCTGTGCCTTTGGTTAATTCTTCTTACTGATGTGAAATTAGAGTGACATGTGCCCATTGAAACCACTACAGCTAGTTTCTCACTGGTTCCCCCTATTCCCATTCATCCTCCGCACTAACTGCAGACTGTGCGATACCAGAACTTAAAGGCATTGACTCTCCATGTGGAGATGTTGTTAGTAAAGCGGCTGGAATGTCGATCCGGAGCCCCAGAAGAGGAAAAATGAGGTGTGTTTTAGAAACCTTTCCCGATCATATGGTATACCAGTCGCTGGGATTCCCAAGCATGGTTTAGCTGTAGGAAGATTCCCTTCAACCTGGAGTGTTGGGACCCTTGGAATGAGTAGCATGAAGTATTGCATTAAACTTTCGGCAGTTGCTCACCAAAGCTCACCAATCCTCTCAGCCCCAAGTGTCCAGCCTTATGTCTTATCCAGCTGTGGGTTTATATGTGGTCAATCCAGGTTGCATCACAGCCCCTGAGCGAATTTTGTAAGAATTTTTCTCTCTTTCATTGTTTCTGCGTTTTGTTTTTAAAATTTATTTCTATAATGGGGTTTAGCTCATTTTCACTGCTGTGTTTGTGCCGCTCTGCACACACTTGATTCCCTTATGGAGATATATCAATACATGGGTTTTAAGATTCTTATTACTCAGATATATTTCTCTGCGGTGTATAGGGTGTGTTGAGGCCAGTTCATTGAGCAAGGTGTAGATCTTGTCTAATACCTATTTGGTTTATTGAACGGTATCTGTGCTAATTTCAAACTCTGGTTTTATGCATCACCCCACCTCTCCTTTCCCCTTAAGCTGACATAAGTGTGTTTTCTAAATGTGAGACACTGTTCTGTTCTGTAATTCATTTCTTGTGCAGCCATATTTACCCTCCCTCTATAAGTGATATCTTATGATATGTTTCTTTTTCTGTTTGACTTATTTCAAGTAGTATTATCGGACCTAAATCCACTCTTTATCCTTCTACTAGCCTTATTACATTGATTTCATGGTGAAGAGATATTCCATTGTACATAAGTACCACATCTTCTTTATCCATTGTTCTCTTTCCTGGGATATTTAAGGTGTACTGAAGTTGAGGTTCTTGTAAACAGAGTAACCCTAAACTGTGGTGTGCTTGTGTCTTGTTGATTTTTAGACTTCCCTAGATATACTCCCATGATTGGAAGTGTCCTATGCTCTGTAGCTCTGTTTTTTAGATGATTTAGGAACCACCATACACTTCTCCAGAGTGGCTCTCGGCAGTTCACACACTGCCCATCAGCGTATAAAGGCTCCCTGTTCTCCATGGCCTGTCCTGCATTTCTGGTTTTTACAATTTTTTAGGATGGCCCTTTTGACCGGTGGGAAGTGAGACTTCTTTGTTGTGCACATTTGCATTGCTTGCTTGCTTCGTTGCCCATAAAGTGCGTATGCGTTTTTTCCTGGATATAATCAGGAAAAAACGCATACGCCCTTTTGGGCCAACTGCATCATTGTCGAAATTCTGCCGCTTTTCATGTGCGTTAAAGACGAGTCCAATCTATCTCTTGAAATCTGTTTCTTGCAATTCTGTCTTGCATTCAGATCCTCTTCTTTGCCTTACCTCAACATATTTTTGGACGTTAGTTTTCATTTATAACTCTGCAGGTTTGTGAATTGCAGTGACCCTGAGCTCCATTTTTTAAGTTGTTCTTTTGTGAGCTGGCCTCAAACCCGCAGGATTGCTTCAGGCCCTATTTTGGCTCCGGCGAGGCAGGCTGAGCCTTTCTTTAATTCTTATTCTTAATGGGAAATTAGAGTGATATGTGCCCGTCCAAACCCCTACAACTCTTCTCTCATTGGTTCCCCCTCTTCCCGTTCATCCTCCTCACAATTTGCAAAATGTGTGAAACAGAAGTTTAAATGTGCTGATTCTCCAAGTGGGGAGATTCTAAGTAGCGTGGCTGGAATGGTGAACAGGAGCACCAGGAGAGGATAAATGAGGTGCATTTTAGACACATCTCCCGATCACATGGTGTACAGTCCTCTGGGTTTTCCATGCATGTTTTAGCTGTAGGAAGATCCCTTGAACCTGCAGATTTGGGACCCATTGAATGGGTACCAGGTAGTATTACTTTAAAGGGTGTGCATTTCCTCACCCAACCTCACATTTCTCTTAGCGCAAACAGTTTCCAGCCTTATGTCTCATCCTGCTGTGGGTCTAGATGTGTTCAATCCATGTTGCATCACCGTCCCTGAGGAAAAGTTGTAAGAGGTTTTCTCTGTCTCTCTGTCGTTTATTTTTTTCAATTTATTACTATATTGGTTACAGCTGATTTTCAAAGCTCTGTTTCTTGCTGCTGTACATCCACTTGATTCACGTACAGAGAGACATCAATAAATTCTTTTTCAGATTCTTACCAGTCGTATATATTCTTTTCCGGTGACTTGAGTGTGCTGAGTGCAGTTCTTTTAGCTACCGTGTAGGCCTTGTTGATTATCAGTTTGGTATTTGGAATGGTATCTTTGCTAATTTCAACCTCCTGGATGATGCCTCACCCCTCCCCACCTTTCCCGTTTAGCAGCCTTATGCGTGTTTTCTACATATTTGACTATGTTTTTGTTTTGTAATTTATTTCATGTGTAGCCATTTTGGATTCCACCTTTAAGTGATATCTTATGATATGTGTCTTTTTCTTTTTGAATTATGTCACTTAGAATGATCATACGTAACTCCTCCGGAGTTGTTACAACTGGCCATATTTCATTGATTTCCAGGCTGAATAATATTCCACTCTACCTAAGTACCACATCTCTATCCATTTTTTCCCTCCAGAGACATTTAAGTTATATCCTAGTCGAGGATCTTTTAAACAGAGAGGGGGTAAACATTGGGGTGCCTGTGTCCTCTCGATTTTTGTTTTTCCCAAGATATACGCCCATGAGGGCAAGTGCCCTATGCTCTGTAGCTCATTTTTTAGATGCTTTAGTAAACACAATACACTTCTCCAGAATGGCCATTGGCAATATACATTTCCACTATAAGTCTCACAGGGCTCCCTCTTCTCGTTGCCCTGTCCTGCATTTCTGTTGTTTACGCTTTATGAGGATGGCTCTTCTGACTGATGCGAAGTGATATCTTTTGTAGTATTGACTTCCAGTGCCCACCTGTTTGGTTGGCTAAAAAAGTGTATGCCCTTTTCTTGAATATATACAGAAAAAAACGCATACACCCTTTTTGGCCAACTGCAATGTTGGCAATGTTCAGCTCCTTTTCTTGTGCTTAATGGCGAGTCCTTTCTACCTCCTCAAATCCCTTTCCTGCCATTCTCCCTTGCTTACAAGTCCTTTTCTCTGACTTTCCTCAAGACATTTTTCAGTGATGGATATTTTCAACTCTGCAGTTTTGTGAATTTTACTGCCCCTGAGTTCCATTGTTCAACTTGTGTTTATGGGAACTGGCCACAAAGCAGCGGGATTTCCTCAAGCCCTATACTGTTTCCATAGGCAACCCTAGCCTTTGGTCAATTCGTCTTCCTGATTGGAAATTAGAGTGACATGTGCCTGTCTGAACACTTAGGACTTGTCTCTCATTGTTCCTCATCCTTCCGCTTCATCCTCTGGACAAATTCCAAACTGTACACAACAGGATGTTGACAGTGCTGACATCTCCAAGTGGGGAGACTGTTAGTAAAGACGCTGGAGGGGTGAACCAGAGCACCAGGAGATGAGGAGACGAGATGCCTTTTCCAAACTCTTCCCAATCAGACGGTATACCATCCTCTGGGTGTGACAGACATGTTTTAGCAGTAGGAAGAGTCCCATTCATGTAAGGAGAACACCAGGGCTTTTTCAAAATCAGTGTCTCCCCGAAACCCAAACTGGGGAATTTTTTAAGCTACGGCTACACATATGTTCATTAAGGGCCTTGGGAAGTAGGCAGAGTCCAAACTTTAGATGATTGAAGTCTTCAGGGTCAGAAGCACTCACCACCAGCTTCCCTTAGGCTACACTTTAACTATCATTGATAGATGATGTCAATAAAAATATCTATTCTTTTTCAGATTATTTCCCCTTATAGGTTATTGCAAAATGTTGAGTGTAGTTCCCTGTGCTATACAGTAGTTCCTTGTTGATGATCTATTTTATACATAGCAGTGTGTATGTGTTAATTCCAAACTGTTAATTTATCCCTCCTCCCACCTTTCCCCTTTGGTAATAATAAATTATAAGATTTTATACTTCTCAGAAATGGGGGAGCTGAAAGAGAGGTATCATTTTCAATGGAAAAGCATTTAAAACAAGATTGAAGGTTTAACCAAGATTATTAGATGTACATCCTTGGAAAGAAATCACTTCGTTTCTCTAATATTGACCTGACAAATAAGACAAACCTTTTCACTGAACTTGCTTATAAAAAGTGATGGAAATATCAAATGGAAGTGTTAGAAACATCTTATTTTACCCGAGCCTTATACACTGTTCTATGTTAACTACAGTTTGGCTCACACATCTGTTCATTGAGGTTACAATAGTCTCAATTTCTGTTACTGATCCTCCAGAGTGGACCCCAACAAGTGTCCCCCTGCCCAGTGTCATTGGGGCCAACAGATCGAGACTGAGTTTGGTTCACAAGCAAAGGAAACTTTATATTTTGATCAGAGAATGGAGAGGTGAGAGCATGCACTACCCCGTGGGCTGTGGGCTGGGCTGCTGTGTAGAGATCCTGTCAGAGTCAGTGGGAGGGAGGGAGGCGGCGGAGCTCTCGAGGGCCGGGTTGGCTGTAGCTCAGGCTCTATATCGTGGAGTCTGCACTGGGCCCCAGGAGCTGAGGTGTCGACCCAGCCATTCTGCACTAGGAAATCTGGTCTGAAGTGCCGGGTGTGGAACCTCTGCATGCGGGACCCTAGGAGCACGTGAAATTAGACAAAGCACAAAGGATAAAAAAGGTTAGACTTGACTTTATTGCCCAGATTCTATTTTTATCTCCCAGGGATTTTTAATGGGCTTTGCTGGGGACAAACCCCTCCTCTGCCTTTTGTCCCGTTCCTCATTCTTGGAGTGCTGAGGGTGCAGACCCTTCTTCTGTAACTGCTGAGTGCTGAGTTGGGAGCCCTCATACCCTGGGGCGAAGGTCAGAGCTTCTCCCCAGCAGCCTCCCGGTGACGTTGATTGTCCCCAGGACCCCTGCCTCCCTGCTCGTCCACCTGAGCACCAGCATTGGAAGTGTTATAGATTCTAATGACCTTTAAGGGTCCAGGAAAGAGATGTGCAGAGACGCTGTGGGGGCCGGTTTCACCCCGCCCCACATTTGTTCGGCCACCTTAGGCTGACCGTTTCTGCCAGCCTAGATGCTCTGACCAGTAGTCTGCGCTTTCTTCAGTTAGGCCCCTGAATTAACGTACAAACAGCACCAGGTGTCAGAGCCCTGCCCGCTCAACTCCCAGACAGTCCAGGGTCAGTGGTGATAAGGACCATGATGGCTACTGAGTCAACAGCCTTTTGAAGTAAACAGGAGTCCAGCCGGTCTTATTGGCCACCATCATCACGGTGTCTGTAGGATTTTCTATGGTGACAGTGTGGTATACTGTTCCCCCGCCAAGATTATTAGCTCCCCTCTGGGTGCAGTAAGTCCTGCAAGCAGTAGTCTACTCTTTTGGGACACACTCTTGTTGTTTTATGAGAGAAACTCCAGGTCAAGTGATGTTCACACGAGTCGTCATGGTGCCCTGTTGCCCCCGGTTATCTCTCTGGATGTTGGAGTTGGAGGGCCTCCTCACTCGAGGTCGGTGTGCCCACGGAGCGAACCCTGCAACTTCAGGGCATGGTTGGTGGTTAGGATCACCACGTGGGGTCCTTTTCCCTTAGGAGGGAGGTGGCCTTTTGGGCTGCTGATTTCCAGGTTTTTAGATACCGCCAGTATCTTGGCCAGATGTGGCAGTGGGCCAAGCTCCTTAGTGACCGTAGTTTATCCTACCTGGATGGCATTCTTGCATTGTTCCATTTCAAGTGGTCCCAGTTTTTGCACTAATTCTCCAATGGCGATTCACCTTTCACCGGGAATGTAAAGGTCAAAGGGTTTAGCTAAATTAGGGAGTTCCAGGGCAAGGGTCTGAATTGACTGCTCTTTCCATTCTTGAAAGGCCACTTCTGGATTCTATTCAAAAGGATCATCATCTTTTCCTTTCAGTGTTTCATATAGAGGCCCAGCTAGTAGACTGTAGTTAGGGATCCAGAAGCAGCAAACCCTGGCCTCCCCAGGAACCCCTAAGCTGTCTTCTAGTTTTAGAAAGGGGTAAGGCTGAAAATGGTTTCTTCCCTTTCCTGGGATGGGCTTCTCTGACCTTGTGTGAGAATGAAGCCCAGGCAGGTCACCGCAGTCTGTGATATTTGAGCTTTTTCTTGGACAACTTCTATCCTTTATTGGCTTGGTAGTTCAGAGGCCTCCTTAGTAGGGCTGGCGATCAGAATGTTGTCTGCATATTGAAGGAGGGTTTCCTTTTCCAGAGGTAGAACTTTTAGGTCTTTAGCTAAGCTTTCCCCAAAGACGGTGTGGGAATTTTTGCACCCTTGGGTCCAGACGGCCCGGAAGTATTGTTTTAGTTGTATGTTGAGTCCTGCCACTCACAAGCCAAAATTTCTTGTGACTCTGGGACTAATGGAATACAAAAGAAGGCATCATTGAAGACTAATACAGAATACCATGTCCTGGTGGTTGGTAGAATGACCAGCAGGGTGTAGGAATTAGGAGCAACTGGAGGTATATCCTCGGTGGCTTCACTGACTGTCCTGACATCCTTTACCAGGTCCCCAGCAGCCCATGGGGCTCTCGTGGTCAGACCAATCCCAGAATATGGAGCTCACCTGGGCAGGTACCCCACCCCCACCCCAGCCCACGGGGCTCTCGTGGTCAGGCCCCTCCCAGGATACAGAGCTACCCTTGCAGGTACCGTGGCAGGGCTGGGCACACAGGAACCGTGCACATAGCCCTCATTGCAGAGCACCCCCAGCTCACCTGTCGCTCAGAGCTGACACAGAGCACCTCAGAGCAGGACTTGAACTAACAAACAGCAGCTGCAACAGGTCTGTGTCCCTGGGCATCACTCCGTGAGGCCTCCCTCCACCTGGTCTTCCAGAGACTTCCACTGCACCCGGGGCACCAGGCCTCTGTCTCCAACCACCACCCACCCCTCCTCTCCCTGACTCCTGGGTTCCTCTCATTAGGAGAGGGTTTTCTTGAAGTTATCTCCCACTCATGGGCCAGATAAAATGATTAGAAAACAAGCCAAAGCTGCAGCCCCTTGTCTATCCTGACTCTCAGGAGCCCACACCTGTTCCTTGGACCTGGCCGTTCAGCAAGTTCCATTTTCTGCAACTGTGAGCCCCTGAGGGGTGATGATTGGCTGACCTGGGCAGCCTTACCGTGCCGGCCAGCCCTCCCCAGGTGTGCCTGGGTTGAGATCAATATAAATACCACTCCAGGCAGCAAGAGCCCCTGCAGCCGTGCCTGACGCCATTTTCTCTGCCCTGTCAGCAGTCTCGGGGCTGGGCTGGTGGGAGGGAGTGAGAGGCCACGGCTTTGTGGGTGGCCCAGTGTGAGTGGGGCTCTGCTGGACTTTCTGCAGCAGTTGCCAGGCTGCCACCTGCTAAAGAAGAGGATGTGTCACCCATACCTGCTGCTGGAATTTCTCCCTGGGCAGAGGTGAGGAAGGAAAAAAGCAGTGGGGGCAGGGACAGGACGGGTATCTCAGGCAGGGAAATGGAAATCTTCCAGAAGAGCACCCAGGGCCAGGACCATCCTGGCTGGCCTGCAGGCACCAAGTCGGCCGGCATGCTGTCACTCGTGTGGCTCTATGGCCCTTCCTCTAGGCTTTCAAGTCCTTGTATATATTCAGGTGTTTTACCTGGGACGGGTGGGAATAGTTCAGCAGCAACTGGCCTGGGGCTCAGCTCACGTTTACTCACAGATGCCTCGGCACGGTGCCCCAGCTTTGCAATGAGGACGCTTGTTGCGTGGGGGCTGCTGGCTGAATGGGAGACGATTCCCCACCACTGACCAACTTCAGAATTGTTTACAACTGGAGCAAGTGCCCTGATACGGTTTTCCTCTGTGTAACTGGTGGGTTCTGTGTTTTTTTCTCTTTTTCGTTTTTGGTTCAAGGTAGATTTTATTCCTCTTTTTTGTATTTACAGATATAAGCATGGAAATAATTTATTCATATAAATACATGTAAGTGCAGGGAATAATTGTTTTTTCTGTTTTATTTTTTAAATTTTATTTCTTTTTAATTTTGAATTTTATTTTATATTTTTATACAGCAGGTTCTTATTGGTTATCTATTTTATACATATAAATGTATACATGCCAATCCCAGTCTCTCAACTCGTCCCACCACCACCCCCCCAACAGCTTTCCCCCCTTGTTGTCCATACGTTTGTTGTCTACATCTGTTGCTCTAATTATGCCTTGCAAAATGGTTAATCTGTACAGTTTTTCTAGGTTCCACATATATGCATGAATATACAAGATTTGTTTTTCTCTTTCTGACTTACTTCACTCTGTATGACAGTCTCTAGATCCATCGACGTCTCTACAAATGACCCAATTTCATTCCTTTTCATGGCTTAGTAATATTCCATTTTATATATGTACCACAGCTTTATGCATTCGTCTGTCTGTGGGCATTTAGGTTGCTTCCATTACCTCGATATTGTAAATAGTGATGCAATGAACATTGTGGTGAATGACTCTTTTTGATTTATGGTTTTGTCTGGGTATATGTCCAGTACTGGGATTGCTGTATCATATGGTAATTCTATTGTTAGTTTCTGAAGAAATTCCATATTGTTCTCCATAATGACTGTATCAATTTATATTCCCAACAATAGTGGAATAGGGTTCCTTTTCTGCACACCCTTTCCAGCATTTTTTGTTTGTAGATTTTCTATGATGCCTATTCTACCAGGTGTGAGGTGATACCTCATTGTTGAATCCATTTCATTGAGCAAGGGGTAGGTCTTGTCTATTACATATTTGGCTTATGGAACGGTATCTGTGTTAATTTCAAACTCTGCTTTTATGCAGCACCCCAACTCACCTTCCCCCTTAAGCAGGCATAAGTTGGTTTTCTAAACTTGAGACCCTGTTCTGTTTTGTAATTCAGTTCCTGTGTAGCCAAGTTCACATTCCGTGTATTAGTGATACCTTATGATGTTTCTTTTTCTGTGTGACTTATTTCACGTAGAATCATTGTGCCTCAATCCACTCATTATGCTGGTATGGGCCTGGTGACATAGATTTCATTGCTGAGTGGTATTCTGTTGTACATAAGTACCGCAACTTCTTTATCCATTATTTGCTCTCTGGGATACTTAACTTGTGCCGCAGAAGAGATTCCTGTAAAAAGAGCCGTCCCAAATTTTGGGGTGGCTGTGTCTTTTTGATTTTAATTTCCCTAAGCTATAGGACCATAAGTGGAAGTGCCCTAGGCTCTGTTGCTTTGTTTTTTAGATGTTTCAGGAAACACCATACACTTCTCCCGAGTGTCTGTTGGCAATTTATATCTCACCCATCAGCATAACAAGGTTCCCAGTTCTCCATGGCCTGTCCTGCCTTTCTGGATTTTACACTTTTTTCAGATGGCCCTTTTGACCAGGGGGGAAGTGAGACTTCATTGTAGTGCAGATTTCCTTTGCAAGCTTGCTTGGTTGGCCAAAAAGGGCGTATGCGTTTTTTCCTGAATATATTCAGGAAAAAACGCATACGCCCTTTTTGTCCAAGTGCATCATTGTGGACGTTCTGCCTCTTTTCCTATGCTTTCAATGCAATTCCAGTCTACCTCCTGAAATCGGTTTCCTGCAATTCTGCCCCGTTTCAAGTCCTCTTGGCACCCTTACTTCAGTATATTTTTGGACGATAGCTGTCATTTATAACTCTGCAGGTTTGTGAATTACAGTGCCCCTGAGCTCCTTTCTTCAACTCGCTTTCTTGTGAGCTGGCCACAACACCGCAGGATTGCTTCAGGCCCTAATCTGGTTCCGGCACGGCATGCTGAGCCTTTGGTTTATTCCTCTTCCCTGTGGGAAATGAGAGTTAAATTTGCCCGTCCAGACACCTCCAGCTAGTCTCTCATTGGTTCTCCCTATTCCTGTTCATCTTCCGCAGAAATTGCAAACTGGGCCAAACAGGAGGTTAAAGGCATTCACTCTCCAAGTGAGGAGAGTGTTAGTAAAGCGTCTGGAATGTTGCACCCGAGTACCAGGGAACGAAAAGTGAGACACATTTGAACACGTTTCTCGATCACACGGTGGATCATACTCTGGGTTCCACATGCATGTTTTAGCTGAAGGAAGAATCCCTTAAACCTGGAGAGTTGAGACCAATGGAATGGGTACCATGCAATATGACTTCAAAGGGTCTGCATTTGCTCACCGAACCTCACCAATCTTATGAGCCCCAAGTGTCCAGCCTTATGTGTCACCCAGCTCTGGGTGTAGATATGGTAAATGCAGGTTGCATCAGAAGCCTTGAATGAATTACTTAAGTATTGCTCTCTATTTCACTCTCATTGTGTTTTGTTTAAGAAATTTATTTTTAATATGGGATTTAGATGATTTTCACTGCTTTAATGCCGCTGTACACACTCTTGATTCTCTTACAGAGATATATAAATCCATAGCTTTTATGATTCTTACTAGTCAGGTATATTCCTAGGCGTTGAATATGGGGTGTTGAGTCCATTTCGTTGAGCAAGGAGTAGCTCTTGTCTATTCCATATTTGGCTTAAGGAACTTTATCTGTGCTCATTTCAATCTCTGGTTTTATGCAGCACCCCAACTCACCTTTCCCCTTAAGCAAGCATAAGTTGGTTTTCTAAATTTGAGACCCTGTTCTGTTTTGGAATTCAGTTCCTGTGTAGCCAAGTTTACATTCCGTGTATTAGTGATACCTTATGATGTTTCTTTCTCTGTGTGACTTATTTCAGTTAGATTCATTGTACTTAATCCACTCATTATGCTGCTACGGGCCTGATGACATAGATTTCATTGCTGAGTGATACTGCATTGTACGTAAGTACCACAACTTCTTTATCCATTTTTCACTTTCTGCGATATTGAACTTGTACTGTATATGAGGTTCTTATAAACAGAGCCATCCCAAACTTGGGGTGGCTGTGTCTTTTTGATTTTAATTTCCCTAAGCTATAGGACCATAAGTGGAAGTGCCCTAGGCTCTGTTGCTTTGTTTTTTAGATGTTTCAGGAAACACCATACGCTTCTCCCGGGTGTCTGTTGGCAATTTACATCCCGCCCATCAGCATAACAAGGCTCCCCGTTCTCCATGGCCTGTCCTGCCTTTCTGGATTTTACACTTTTTTCAGATGACACTTTTGACCGGGGGGAAGTGAGACTTCATTGTAGTGCAGATTTCCTTTGCAAGCTTGCTTGGTTGGCCAAAAAGGGCGTATGTGTTTTTTCCTGAATATATTCAGGAAAAAACGCATACGCCCTTTTTGGCCAAGTGCATCATTGTGGACGTTCTGCCTCTTTTCCTATGCTTTCAATGCAATTCCAGTCTACCTCCTGAAATCAGTTTCCTGCAATTCTGCCCCGCTTTCAAGTCCTCTTGGCAGCCTTACTTCAGTATATTTTTGGACAATAGCTGTCATTTATAACTCTGCAGGTTTGTGAATTACAGTGCCCCTGAGCTCCTTTCTTCAACTCGCTTTCTTTTGAGCTGGGAGCAACACCGCAGGATGGCTTCAGGCCCTAATCTGGTTCCGGCACGGCACGCTGAGCCTTTGGTTATTTCCTCTTCCTGGTGGGAAATGAGAGTTAAATTTGCCCGTCCAGACACCTCCAGCTAGTCTCTCATTGGTTCTCCCTATTCCTGTTCATCTTCCGCAGAAATTGCAAACTGGGCCAAACAGGAGGTTAAAGGCGCTGACTCTCCAAGTGGGGAGAGTGTTAGTAAAGCGTCTGGAATGTTGCACCCGAGTACCAGGGGAGGAAAACTGAGACATATTTGAACACGTCTCCCGTTCACACGGTTGATCATACTGTGGGTTCCACATGCATGTTTTAGCTGAAGGAAGAATACCTTAAACCTGGAGAGTTGAGACCCGTGGAATGGGTACCATGCAATATGACTTCAAAGGGTCTTCATTTGCTCACCGAACCTCTCCAATCCTATCACTGCTGCATTTATGCCCCTGTACACATGCTTCATTCTCTTTTGGAGACATAGCAATCCATAGGTTTTAAGATACTTACTAGTCAGGTACATTCTTAGGCGTTTAATATGGGGTGTTGAGTCCATTTCGTTGAGCAAGGAGTAGCTCTTGTCTATTCCATATTTGGCTTAAGGAACTTTATCTGTGCTCATTTCAATCTCTGGTTTTATGCAGCACCCCAACTCACCTTTCCCCTTAAGCAAGCATAAGTTGGTTTTCTAAATTTGAGACCCTGTTCTGTTTTGGAATTCAGTTCCTGTGTAGCCAAGTTTACATTCCGTGTATTAGTGATATCTTATGATGTTTCTTTTTCTGTGTGACTTATTTCAGTTAGAATCATCGTACCTGAATCCACTCATTATGCTGCTACGGGCCTGATGACATAGATTTCATTGCTGAGTGATACTGCATTGTACGTAAGTACCACAAGTTCTTTATCCATTTTTCACTTTCTGTGATATTGAACTTGTACGGTAAACGAGGTTCTTGTAAACAGAGGCGTCCCAAACTTTGGGGTGGCTGTGTCTTTTTGATTTTAATTTCCCTAAGCTATAGGACCATAAGTGGAAGTGCCCTAGGCTCTGTTGCTTTGGTTTTTAGATGTTTCAGGAAACACCATACACTTCTCCCGAGTGTCTGTTGGCAATTTACATCCCGCCCATCAGCATAACAAGGCTCCCAGTCCTCCATGGCCTGTCCTGCCTTTCTGGATTTTACACTTTTTTCAGATGGCCCTTTTGACCGGGGGGAAGTGAGACTTCATTGTAGTGCAGATTTCCTTTGCAAGCTTGCTTGGTTGGCCAAAAAGGGCGTATGCGTTTTTTCCTGAATATATTCAGGAAAAAACGCATACGCCCTTTTTGGCCAAGTGCATCATTGTGGACGTTCTGCCTCTTTTCCTATGCTTTCTATGCAATTCCAGTCTACCTCTTGAAATCGGTTTCCTGCAATTCTGTCCTGCTTTCAAGTCCTCTTGGCAGACTTACTTCAGTCTATTTTTGGACGATAGCTGTCATTTATAACTCTGCAGGTTTGTGAATTACAGTGCCCCTGAGCTCCTTTCTTCAACTCGCTTTCTTTTGAGCTGGCCGCAACACCGCAGGATGGCTTCAGGCCCTAATCTGGTTCCGGCACGGCACGCTGAGCCTTTGGTTATTTCCTCTTCCTGGTGGGAAATGAGAGTTAAATTTGCCCGTCCAGCCACCTCCAGCTAGTCTCTCATTGGTTCTCGCTATTCCTTTTCATCTTCCGCAGAAATTGCAAACTGGGCCAAACAGGAGGTTAAAGGGACTGATTCTCCAAGTCGGGAGAGTGTTAGTAAAGCGTCTGGAATGTTGCACCCGAGTACCAGGGGAGGAAAACTGAGACATATTTGAACACGTCTCCCGATCACACGGTTGATCATACTCTAGGTTCCACATGCATGTTTTAGCTGAAGGAAGAATACCTTAAACCTGGGTAGTTGAAACCCGTGGAATGGGTACCATGTAATATGACTTCAAAGGGTCTTCATTTGCTCACCGAACCTCTCCAATCCTATCACTGCTGCGTTTATGCCCCTGTACACATGCTTGATTCTCTTTCGGAGACATAGCAATCCATAGGTTTTAAGATACTTACTAGTCAGGTACATTCTTAGGCGTTTAATATGCGGTGTTGAGTCCATTTCGTTGAGCAAGGAGTAGCTCTTGTCTATTCCATATTTGGCTTAAGGAACTTTATCTGTGCTCATTTCAATCTCTGGTTTTATGCAGCACCCCAACTCACCTTTCCTCTTAAGCAAGCATAAGTTGGTTTTCTAAATTTGAGACCCTGTTCTGTTCTGTAATTCAGTTCCTGTGTAGCCAAGTTTACATTCCGTGTATTAGTGATATCTTATGATGTTTCTTTTTCTGTGTGACTTATTTCAGTTAGAATCATCATACCTGAATCCACTCATTGTGCTGCTAAGAGCCTGATGACATAGATTTCATTGCTGAGTGATATTGCTTTGTAAGTAAATACCACATCTTCTTTATCCATTTTTCACTTTCTGCGATGTTGAACTTGTACTGTAAACGAGGTTCTTGTAAACAGAGGCGTCCCAAACTTTGGGGTGGCTGTGTCTTTTTTATTTTAATTTCCCTAAGCTATAGGACCATAAGTGGAAGTGCCCTAGGCTCTGTTGCTTTGTTTTTTAGATGTTTCAGGAAACACCATACACTTCTCCCGAGTGTCTGTTGGCAATTTACATCCCGCCCATCAGCATAACAAGGCTCCCAGTTCTCCATGGCCTGTCCTGCCTTTCTGGATTTTACACTTTTTTCAGATGGCCCGTTTGACCGGGGGGAAGTGAGACTTCATTGTAGTGCAGATTTCCTTTGCAAGCTTGCTTGGTTGGCCAAAAAGGGCGTATGCGTTTTTTCCTGAATATATTCAGGAAAAAACGCATACGCCCTTTTTGGCCAAGTGCATCATTGTGGACGTTCTGCCTCTTTTCCTATGCTTTCAATGCAATTCCAGTCTACCTCCTGAAATCGGTTTCCTGCAATTCTGCCCCGCTTTCAAGTCCTCTTGGCAGCCTTACTTCAGTCTATTTTTGGACGATAGCTGTCATTTATAACTCTGCAGGTTTGTGAATTACAGTGCCCCTGAGCTCCTTTCTTCAACTCACTTTCTTTTGAGCTGGCCGCAACACCGCAGGATGGCTTCAGGCCCTAATCTGGTTCCGGCACGGCACGCTGAGCCTTTGGTTATTTCCTCTTCCAGATGGGAAATGAGAGTTAAATTTGCCCGTCCAGACACCTCCAGCTAGTCTCTCATTGGTTCTCCCTATTCCTGTTCATCTTCCGCAGAAATTGCAAACTGGGCCAAACAGGAGGTTAAAGGCGCTGACTCTCCAAGTGGGGAGAGTGTTAGTAAAGCGTCTGGAATGTTGCACCCGAGTACCAGGGGAGGAAAACTGAGACATATTTGAACACGTCTCCCGTTCACACGGTTGATCATACTGTGGGTTCCACATGCATGTTTTAGCTGAAGGAAGAATACCTTAAACCTGGAGAGTTGAGACCCGTGGAATGGGTACCATGCAATATGACTTCAAAGGGTCTTCATTTGCTCACCGAACCTCTCCAATCCTATCACTGCTGCATTTATGCCCCTGTACACATGCTTGATTCTCTTTTGGAGACATAGCAATCCATAGGTTTTAAGATACTTACTAGTCAGGTACATTCTTAGGCGTTTAATATGGGGTGTTGAGTCCATTTCGTTGAGCAAGGAGTAGCTCTTGTCTATTCCATATTTGGCTTAAGGAACTTTATCTGTGCTCATTTCAATCTCTGGTTTTATGCAGCACCCCAACTCACCTTTCCCCTTAAGCAAGCATAAGTTGGTTTTCTAAATTTGAGACCCTGTTCTGTTTTGGAATTCAGTTCCTGTGTAGCCAAGTTTACATTCCGTGTATTAGTGATATCTTATGATGTTTCTTTTTCTGTGTGACTTATTTCAGTTAGAATCATCGTACCTGAATCCACTCATTATGCTGCTACGGGCCTGATGACATAGATTTCATTGCTGAGTGATACTGCATTGTACGTAAGTACCACAAGTTCTTTATCCATTTTTCACTTTCTGTGATATTGAACTTGTACGGTAAACGAGGTTCTTGTAAACAGAGGCGTCCCAAACTTTGGGGTGGCTGTGTCTTTTTGATTTTAATTTCCCTAAGCTATAGGACCATAAGTGGAAGTGCCCTAGGCTCTGTTGCTTTGGTTTTTAGATGTTTCAGGAAACACCATACACTTCTCCCGAGTGTCTGTTGGCAATTTACATCCCGCCCATCAGCATAACAAGGCTCCCAGTCCTCCATGGCCTGTCCTGCCTTTCTGGATTTTACACTTTTTTCAGATGGCCCTTTTGACCGGGGGGAAGTGAGACTTCATTGTAGTGCAGATTTCCTTTGCAAGCTTGCTTGGTTGGCCAAAAAGGGCGTATGCGTTTTTTCCTGAATATATTCAGGAAAAAACGCATACGCCCTTTTTGGCCAAGTGCATCATTGTGGACGTTCTGCCTCTTTTCCTATGCTTTCAATGCAATTCCAGTCTACCTCTTGAAATCGGTTTCCTGCAATTCTGCCCTGCTTTCAAGTCCTCTTGGCAGCCTTACTTCAGTCTATTTTTGGACGATAGCTGTCATTTATAACTCTGCAGGTTTGTGAATTACAGTGCCCCTGAGCTCCTTTCTTCAACTCGCTTTCTTTTGAGCTGGCCGCAACACCGCAGGATGGCTTCAGGCCCTAATCTGGTTCCGGCACGGCACGCTGAGCCTTTGGTTATTTCCTCTTCCTGGTGGGAAATGAGAGTTAAATTTGCCCGTCCAGCCACCTCCAGCTAGTCTCTCATTGGTTCTCGCTATTCCTTTTCATCTTCCGCAGAAATTGCAAACTGGGCCAAACAGGAGGTTAAAGGGACTGATTCTCCAAGTCGGGAGAGTGTTAGTAAAGCGTCTGGAATGTTGCACCCGAGTACCAGGGGAGGAAAACTGAGACATATTTGAACACGTCTCCCGATCACACGGTTGATCATACTCTAGGTTCCACATGCATGTTTTAGCTGAAGGAAGAATACCTTAAACCTGGGTAGTTGAAACCCGTGGAATGGGTACCATGTAATATGACTTCAAAGGGTCTTCATTTGCTCACCGAACCTCTCCAATCCTATCACTGCTGCGTTTATGCCCCTGTACACATGCTTGATTCTCTTTCGGAGACATAGCAATCCATAGGTTTTAAGATACTTACTAGTCAGGTACATTCTTAGGCGTTTAATATGCGGTGTTGAGTCCATTTCGTTGAGCAAGGAGTAGCTCTTGTCTATTCCATATTTGGCTTAAGGAACTTTATCTGTGCTCATTTCAATCTCTGGTTTTATGCAGCACCCCAACTCACCTTTCCTCTTAAGCAAGCATAAGTTGGTTTTCTAAATTTGAGACCCTGTTCTTTTCTGTAATTCAGTTCCTGTGTAGCCAAGTTTACATTCCGTGTATTAGTGATATCTTATGATGTTTCTTTTTCTGTGTGACTTATTTCAGTTAGAATCATCATACCTGAATCCACTCATTGTGCTGCTAAGAGCCTGATGACATAGATTTCATTGCTGAGTGATATTGCTTTGTAAGTAAATACCACATCTTCTTTATCCATTTTTCACTTTCTGCGATGTTGAACTTGTACTGTAAACGAGGTTCTTGTAAACAGAGGCGTCCCAAACTTTGGGGTGGCTGTGTCTTTTTTATTTTAATTTCCCTAAGCTATAGGACCATAAGTGGAAGTGCCCTAGGCTCTGTTGCTTTGTTTTTTAGATGTTTCAGGAAACACCATACACTTCTCCCGAGTGTCTGTTGGCAATTTACATCCCGCCCATCAGCATAACAAGGCTCCCAGTTCTCCATGGCCTGTCCTGCCTTTCTGGATTTTACACTTTTTTCAGATGGCCCTTTTGACCGGGGGGAAGTGAGACTTCATTGTAGTGGAGATTTCCTTTGCAAGCTTGCTTGGTTGGCCAAAAAGGGCGTATGCGTTTTTTCCTGAATATATTCAGGAAAAAACGCATACGCCCTTTTTGGCCAAGTGCATCATTGTGGACGTTCTGCCTCTTTTCCTATGCTTTCAATGCAATTCCAGTCTACCTCCTGAAATCGGTTTCCTGCAATTCTGCCCCGCTTTCAAGTCCTCTTGGCAGCCTTACTTCAGTATATTTTTGGACGATAGCTGTCATTTATAACTCTGCAGGTTTGTGAATTACAGTGCCCCTGAGCTCCTTTCTTCAACTCACTTTCTTTTGAGCTGGCCGCAACACCGCAGGATGGCTTCAGGCCCTAATCTGGTTCCGGCACGGCACGCTGAGCCTTTGGTTATTTCCTCTTCCAGATGGGAAATGAGAGTTAAATTTGCCCGTCCAGACACCTCCAGCTAGTCTCTCATTGGTTCTCCCTATTCCTGTTCATCTTCCGCAGAAATTGCAAACTGGTCCAGACAGGAGGTTAAAGGCGCTGACTCTCCAAGTGGGGAGAGTGTTAGTAAAGCGTCTGGAATGTTGCACCCGAGTACCAGGGGAGGAAAACTGAGACATATTTGAACACTTCTCCCGTTCACATGGTTGATCATACTCTGGGTTCCACATGCATGTTTTAGCTGAAGGAAGAATACCTTAAACCTGGAGAGTTGAGACCCGTGGAATGGGTACCATGCAATATGACTTCAAAGGGTCTTCATTTGCTCACCGAACCTCTCCAATCCTATCACTGCTGCATTTATGCCCCTGTACACATGCTTGATTCTCTTTTGGAGTCATAGCAATCCATAGGTTTTAAGATACTTACTAGTCAGGTACATTCTTAGGCGTTTAATATGGGGTGTTGAGTCCATTTCGTTGAGCAAGGAGTAACTCTTGTCTATTCCATATTTGGCTTAAGGAACTTTATCTGTGCTCATTTCAATCTCTGGTTTTATGCAGCACCCCAACTCACCTTTCCCCTTAAGCAAGCATAAGTTGGTTTTCTAAATTTGAGACCCTGTTCTGTTTTGGAATTCAGTTCCTGTGTAGCCAAGTTTACATTCCGTGTATTAGTGATATCTTATGATGTTTCTTTTTCTGTGTGACTTATTTCAGTTAGAATCATCGTACCTGAATCCACTCATTATGCTGCTACGGGCCTGATGACATAGATTTCATTGCTGAGTGATACTGCATTGTACGTAAGTACCACAAGTTCTTTATCCATTTTTCACTCTCTGTGATATTGAACTTGTACGGTAAACGAGGTTCTTGTAAACAGAGGCGTCCCAAACTTTGGGGTGGCTGTGTCTTTTTGATTTTAATTTCCCTAAGCTATAGGACCATAAGTGGAAGTGCCCTAGGCTCTGTTGCTTTGTTTTTTAGATGTTTCAGGAAACACCATACACTTCTCCCGAGTGTCTGTTGGCAATTTACATCCCGCCCATCAGCATAACAAGGCTCCCAGTTCTCCATGGCCTGTCCTGCCTTTCTGGATTTTACACTTTTTTCAGATGGCCCTTTTGACCGGGGGGAAGTGAGACTTCATTGTAGTGCAGATTTCCTTTGCAAGTTTGCTTGGTTGGCCAAAAAGGGCGTATGCGTTTTTTCCTGAATATATTCAGGAAAAAACGCATACGCCCTTTTTGGCCAAGTGCATCATTGTGGACGTTCTGCCTCTTTTCCTATGCTTTCAATGCAATTCCAGTCTACCTCCTGAAATCGGTTTCCTGCAATTCTGCCCCGCTTTCAAGTCCTCTTGGCAGCCTTACTTTAGTCTATTTTTGGATGATACCTGTCATTTATAACTGTGCAGGTTTGTGAATTACAGTGCCCCTGAGCTCCTTTCTTCAACTCGCTTTCTTGTGACCTGGCCGCAACACCGCAGGATGGCTTCAGGCCCTAATCTGGTTCCGGCACGGCACGCTGAGCCTTTGGTTATTTCCTCTTCCTGGTGGGAAATGAGAGTTAAATTTGCCCGTCCAGCCACCTCCAGCTAGTCTCTCATTTGTTCTCGCTATTCCTTTTCATCTTCCGCAGAAATTGCAAACTGGGCCAAACAGGAGGTTAAAGGGACTGATTCTCCAAGTCGGGAGAGTGTTAGTAAAGCGTCTGGAATGTTGCACCCGAGTACCAGGGGAGGAAATCTGAGACATATTTGAACACGTCTCCCGATCACATGGTTGATCATACTCTAGGTTCCACATGCATGTTTTAGCTGAAGGAAGAATACCTTAAACCTGGAGAGTTGAGACCCGTGGAATGGGTACCATGCAATATGACTTCAAAGGGTCTTCATTTGCTCACCGAACCTCTCCAATCCTATCACTGCTGCGTTTATGCCCCTGTACACGTGCTTGATTCTCTTTCGGAGACATAGCAATCCATAGGTTTTAAGATACTTACTAGTCAGGTACATTCTTAGGCGTTTAATATGGGGTGTTGAGTCCATTTCGTTTAGCAAGGAGTAGCTCTTGTCTATTCCATATTTGGCTTAAGGAACTTTATCTGTGCTCATTTCAATCTCTGGTTTTATGCAGCGCCCCAACTCACCTTTCCCCTTAAGCAAGCATAAGTTGCTTTTCTAAATTTGAGACCCTGTTCTGTTTTGGAATTCAGTTCCTGTGTAGCCAAGTTTACATTCCGTGTATTAGTGATATCTTATGATGTTTCTTTTTCTGTGTGACTTATTTCAGTTAGAATCATCGTACCTGAATCCACTCATTGTGCTGTTAAGTGCCTGATGACAGATTTCATTGATGAGTGATATTGCTTTGTAAGTAAATACCACAATTTCTTTATCCATTTTTCACTTTCTGCGATGTTGAACTTGTACTGTAAACGAGGTTCTTGTAAACAGAGGCGTCCCAAACTTTGGGGTGGCTGTGTCTTTTTTATTTTAATTTCGCTAAGCTATAGGACCATAAGTGGAAGTGCCCTAGGCTCTGTTGCTTTGGTTTTTAGATGTTTCAGGAAACACCATACACTTCTCCCGAGTGTCTGTTGGCAATTTACATCCCGCCCATCAGCATAACAAGGCTCCCAGTCCTCCATGGCCTGTCCTGCCTTTCTGGATTTTACACTTTTTTCAGATGGCCCTTTTGACCGGGGGGAAGTGAGACTTCATTGTAGTGCAGATTTCCTTTGCAAGCTTGCTTGGTTGGCCAAAAAGGGCGTATGCGTTTTTTCCTGAATATATTCAGGAAAAAACGCATACGCCCTTTTTGGCCAAGTGCATCATTGTGGACGTTCTGCCTCTTTTCCTATGCTTTCAATGCAATTCCAGTCTACCTCTTGAAATCGGTTTCCTGCAATTCTGCCCCGCTTTCAAGTCCTCTTGGCAGCCTTACTTCAGTCTATTTTTGGACGATAGCTGTCATTTATAACTCTGCAGGTTTGTGAATTACAGTGCCCCTGAGCTCCTTTCTTCAACTCGCTTTCTTTTGAGCTGGCCGCAACACCGCAGGATGGCTTCAGGCCCTAATCTGGTTCCGGCACGGCACGCTGAGCCTTTGGTTATTTCCTCTTCCTGGTGGGAAATGAGAGTTAAATTTGCCCGTCCAGCCACCTCCAGCTAGTCTCTCATTGGTTCTCGCTATTCCTTTTCATCTTCCGCAGAAATTGCAAACTGGGCCAAACAGGAGGTTAAAGGGACTGATTCTCCAAGTCGGGAGAGTGTTAGTAAAGCGTCTGGAATGTTGCACCCGAGTACCAGGGGAGGAAAACTGAGACATATTTGAACACGTCTCCCGATCACACGGTTGATCATACTCTAGGTTCCACATGCATGTTTTAGCTGAAGGAAGAATACCTTAAACCTGGGTAGTTGAAACCCGTGGAATGGGTACCATGTAATATGACTTCAAAGGGTCTTCATTTGCTCACCGAACCTCTCCAATCCTATCACTGCTGCGTTTATGCCCCTGTACACATGCTTGATTCTCTTTCAGAGACATAGCAATCCATAGGTTTTAAGATACTTACTAGTCAGGTACATTCTTAGGCGTTTAATATGCGGTGTTGAGTCCATTTCGTTGAGCAAGGAGTAGCTCTTGTCTATTCCATATTTGGCTTAAGGAACTTTATCTGTGCTCATTTCAATCTCTGGATTTATGCAGCACCCCAACTCACCTTTCCTCTTAAGCAAGCATAAGTTGGTTTTCTAAATTTGAGACCCTGTTCTGTTCTGTAATTCAGTTCCTGTGTAGCCAAGTTTACATTCCGTGTATTAGTGATATCTTATGATGTTTCTTTTGCTGTGTGACTTATTTCAGTTAGAATCATCGTACCTGAATCCACTCATTGTGCTGCTAAGAGCCTGATGACATAGCTTTCATTGCTGAGTGATATTGCTTTGTAAGTAAATACCACATCTTCTTTATCCATTTTTCACTTTCTGCGATGTTGAACTTGTACTGTAAACGAGGTTCTTGTAAACAGAGGCGTCCCAAACTTTGGGGTGGCTGTGTCTTTTTGATTTTAATTTCCCTAAGCTATAGGACCATAAGTGGAAGTGCCCTAGGCTCTGTTGCTTTGTTTTTTAGATGTTTCAGGAAACACCATACACTTCTCCCGAGTGTCTGTTGGCAATTTACATCCCGCCCATCAGCATAACAAGGCTCCCAGTTCTCCATGGCCTGTCCTGACTTTCTGGATTTTACACTTTTTTCAGATGGCCCTTTTGACCGGGGGGAAGTGAGACTTCATTGTAGTGCAGATTTCCTTTGCAAGCTTGCTTGGTTGGCCAAAAAGGGCGTATGCGTTTTTTCCTGAATATATTCAGGAAAAAACGCATACGCCCTTTTTGGCCAAGTGCATCATTGTGGACGTTCTGCCTCTTTTCCTATGCTTTCAATGCAATTCCAGTCTACCTCCTGAAATCGGTTTCCTGCAATTCTGCCCCGCTTTCAAGTCCTCTTGGCAGCCTTACTTCAGTCTATTTTTGGACGATAGCTGTCATTTATAACTCTGCAGGTTTGTGAATTACAGTGCCCCTGAGCTCCTTTCTTCAACTCACTTTCTTTTGAGCTGGCCGCAACACCGCAGGATGGCTTCAGGCCCTATTCTGGTTCCGGCACGGCACGCTGAGCCTTTGGTTATTTCCTCTTCCAGATGGGAAATGAGAATTAAATTTGCCCGTCCAGACACCTCCAGCTAGTCTCTCATTGGTTCTCCCTATTCCTGTTCATCTTCCGCAGAAATTGCAAACTGGGCCAAACAGGAGGTTAAAGGCGCTGACTCTCCAAGTGGGGAGAGTGTTAGTAAAGCGTCTGGAATGTTGCACCCGAGTACCAGGGGAGGAAAACTGAGACATATTTGAACACGTCTCCCGTTCACACGGTTGATCATACTGTGGGTTCCACATGCATGTTTTAGCTGAAGGAAGAATACCTTAAACCTGGAGAGTTGAGACCCGTGGAATGGGTACCATGCAATATGACTTCAAAGGGTCTTCATTTGCTCACCGAACCTCTCCAATCCTATCACTGCTGCATTTATGCCCCTGTACACATGCTTGATTCTCTTTTGGAGACATAGCAATCCATAGGTTTTAAGATACTTACTAGTCAGGTACATTCTTAGGCGTTTAATATGGGGTGTTGAGTCCATTTCGTTGAGCAAGGAGTAGCTCTTGTCTATTCCATATTTGGCTTAAGGAACTTTATCTGTGCTCATTTCAATCTCTGGTTTTATGCAGCACCCCAACTCACCTTTCCCCTTAAGCAAGCATAAGTTGGTTTTCTAAATTTGAGACCCTGTTCTGTTTTGGAATTCAGTTCCTGTGTAGCCAAGTTTACATTCCGTGTATTAGTGATATCTTATGATGTTTCTTTTTCTGTGTGACTTATTTCAGTTAGAATCATCGTACCTGAATCCACTCATTATGCTGCTACGGGCCTGATGACATAGATTTCATTGCTGAGTGATACTGCATTGTACGTAAGTACCACAAGTTCTTTATCCATTTTTCACTTTCTGTGATATTGAACTTGTACGGTAAACGAGGTTCTTGTAAACAGAGGCGTCCCAAACTTTGGGGTGGCTGTGTCTTTTTGATTTTAATTTCCCTAAGCTATAGGACCATAAGTGGAAGTGCCCTAGGCTCTGTTGCTTTGTTTTTTAGATGTTTCAGGAAACACCATACACTTCTCCCGAGTGTCTCTTGGCAATTTACATCCCGCCCATCAGCATAACAAGGCTCCCAGTTCTCCATGGCCTGTCCTGCCTTTCTGGATTTTACACTTTTTTCAGATGGCCCTTTTGACCGGGGGGAAGTGAGACTTCATTGTAGTGCAGATTTCCTTTGCAAGCTTGCTTGGTTGGCCAAAAAGGGCGTATGCATTTTTTCCTGAATATATTCAGGAAAAAACGCATACGCCCTTTTTGGCCAAGTGCATCATTGTGGACGTTCTGCCTCTTTTCCTATGCTTTCAATGCAATTCCAGTCTACCTCCTGAAATCGGTTTCCTGCAATTCTGCCCCGCTTTCAAGTCCTCTTGGCAGCCTTACTTTAGTCTATTTTTGGATGATAGCTGTCATTTATAACTGTGCAGGTTTGTGAATTACAGTGCCCCTGAGCTCCTTTCTTCAACTCGCTTTCTTGTGACCTGGCCGCAACACCGCAGGATGGCTTCAGGCCCTAATCTGGTTCCGGCATGGCTCGCTGAGCCTTTGGTTATTTCCTCTTCCTGGTGGGAAATGAGAGTTAAATTTGCCCGTCCAGCCACCTCCAGCTAGTCTCTCATTGGTTCTCGCTATTCCTTTTCATCTTCCGCAGAAATTGCAAACTGGGCCAAACAGGAGGTTAAAGGGACTGATTCTCCAAGTCGGGAGAGTGTTACTAAAGCGTCTGGAATGTTGCACCCGAGTACCAGGGGAGGAAAACTGAGACATATTTGAACACGTCTCCCGATCACATGGTTGATCATACTCTAGGTTCCACATGCATGTTTTAGCTGAAGGAAGAATACCTTAAACCTGGGTAGTTGAAACCCGTGGAATGGGTACCATGCAATATGACTTCAAAGGGTCTTCATTTGCTCACCGAACCTCTCCAATCCTATCACTGCTGCGTTTATGCCCCTGTACACATGCTTGATTCTCTTTCGGAGACATAGCAATCCATAGGTTTTAAGATACTTACTAGTCAGGTACATTCTTAGGCGTTTAATATGCGGTGTTGAGTCCATTTCATTGAGCAAGGAGTAGCTCTTGTCTATTCCATATTTGGCTTAAGGAACTTTATCTGTGCTCATTTCAATCTCTGGTTTTATGCAGCACCCCAACTCACCTTTCCTCTTAAGCAAGCATAAGTTGGTTTTCTAAATTTGAGACCCTGTTCTGTTCTGTAATTCAGTTCCTGTGTAGCCAAGTTTACATTCCGTGTATTAGTGATATCTTATGATGTTTCTTTTTCTGTGTGACTTATTTCAGTTAGAATCATCATACCTGAATCCACTCATTGTGCTGCTAAGAGCCTGATGACATAGATTTCATTGCTGAGTGATATTGCTTTGTAAGTAAATACCACATCTTCTTTATCCATTTTTCACTTTCTGCGATGTTGAACTTGTACGGTAAACGAGGTTCTTGTAAACAGAGGCGTCCCAAACTTTGGGGTGGCTGTGTCTTTTTGATTTTAATTTCCCTAAGCTATAGGACCATAAGTGGAAGTGCCCTAGGCTCTGTTGCTTTGTTTTTTAGATGTTTCAGGAAACACCATACACTTCTCCCGAGTGTCTGTTGGCAATTTACATCCCGCCCATCAGCATAACAAGGCTCCCAGTTCTCCATGGCCTGTCCTGCCTTTCTGGATTTTACACTTTTTTCAGATGGCCCTTTTGACCGGGGGGAAGTGAGACTTCATTGTAGTGCAGATTTCCTTTGCAAGCTTGCTTGGTTGGCCAAAAAGGGCGTATGCGTTTTTTCCTGAATATATTCAGGAAAAAACGCATACGCCCTTTTTGGCCAAGTGCATCATTGTGGACGTTCTGCCTCTTTTCCTATGCTTTCAATGCAATTCCAGTCTACCTCCTGAAATCGGTTTCCTGCAATTCTGCCCCGCTTTCAAGTCCTCTTGGCAGCCTTACTTCAGTCTATTTTTGGACGATAGCTGTCATTTATAACTCTGCAGGTTTGTGAATTACAGTGCCCCTGAGCTCCTTTCTTCAACTCACTTTCTTTTGAGCTGGCCGCAACACCGCAGGATGGCTTCAGGCCCTAATCTGGTTCCGGCACGGCACGCTGAGCCTTTGGTTATTTCCTCTTCCAGATGGGAAATGAGAGTTAAATTTGCCCGTCCAGACACCTCCAGCTAGTCTCTCATTGGTTCTCCCTATTCCTGTTCATCTTCCGCAGAAATTGCAAACTGGGCCAAACAGGAGGTTAAAGGCGCTGACTCTCCAAGTGGGGAGAGTGTTAGTAAAGCGTCTGGAATGTTGCACCCGAGTACCAGGGGAGGAAAACTGAGACATATTTGAACACGTCTCCCGTTCACACGGTTGATCATACTCTGGGTTCCACATGCATGTTTTAGCTGAAAGAAGAATACCTTAAACCTGGAGACTTGAGACCCGTGGAATGGGTACCATGCAATATGACTTCAAAGGGTCTTCATTTGCTCACCAAACCTCTCCAATCCTATCACTGCTGCATTTATGCCCCTGTACACATGCTTGATTCTCTTTTGGAGACATAGCAATCCATAGGTTTTAAGATACTTACTAGTCAGGTACATTCTTAGGCGTTTAATATGGGGTGTTGAGTCCATTTCGTTGAGCAAGGAGCAGCTCTTGTCTATTCCATATTTGGCTTAAGGAACTTTATCTGTGCTCATTTCAATCTCTGGTTTTATGCAGCACCCCAACTCACCTTTCCCCTTAAGCAAGCATAAGTTGGTTTTCTAAATTTGAGACCCTGTTCTGTTTTGGAATTCAGTTCCTGTGTAGCCAAGTTTACATTCCGTGTATTAGTGATATCTTATGATGTTTCTTTTTCTGTGTGACTTATTTCAGTTAGAATCATCGTACCTGAATCCACTCATTATGCTGCTACGGGCCTGAGGACATAGATTTCACTGCTGATTGATACTGCATTGTACGTAAGTACCACAAGTTCTTTATCCATTTTTCACTTTCTGTGATATTGAACTTGTACGGTAAACGAGGTTCTTGTAAACAGAGGCGTCCCAAACTTTGGGGTGGCTGTGTCTTTTTTATTTTAATTTCGCTAAGCTATAGGACCATAAGTGGAAGTGCCCTAGGCTCTGTTGCTTTGGTTTTTAGATGTTTCAGGAAACACCATACACTTCTCCCGAGTGTCTGTTGGCAATTTACATCCCGCCCATCAGCATAACAAGGCTCCCAGTCCTCCATGGCCTGTCCTGCCTTTCTGGATTTTACACTTTTTTCAGATGGCCCTTTTGACCGGGGGGAAGTGAGACTTCATTGTAGTGCAGATTTCCTTTGCAAGCTTGCTTGGTTGGCCAAAAAGGGCGTATGCGTTTTTTCCTGAATATATTCAGGAAAAAACGCATACGCCCTTTTTGGCCAAGTGCATCATTGTGGACGTTCTGCCTCTTTTCCTATGCTTTCAATGCAATTCCAGTCTACCTCTTGAAATCGGTTTCCTGCAATTCTGCCCTGCTTTCAAGTCCTCTTGGCAGCCTTACTTCAGTCTATTTTTGGACGATAG
Source organism: Grampus griseus (assembly GCF_964374135.1). Classification (NCBI taxonomy): domain Eukaryota; kingdom Metazoa; phylum Chordata; class Mammalia; order Artiodactyla; family Delphinidae; genus Grampus; species Grampus griseus. The sequence goes on along the minus strand of NW_028133168.1, from coordinate 179,668 downwards.
CTGTCATTTATAACTCTGCAGGTTTGTGAATTACAGTGCCCCTGAGCTCCTTTCTTCAACTCGCTTTCTTTTGAGCTGGCCGCAACACCGCAGGATGGCTTCAGGCCCTAATCTGGTTCCGACACGGCACGCTGAGCCTTTGGTTATTTCCTCTTCCTGGTCGGAAATGAGAGTTAAATTTGCCCGTCCAGCCACCTCCAGCTAGTCTCTCATTGGTTCTCGCTATTCCTTTTCATCTTCCGCAGAAATTGCAAACTGGGCCAAACAGGAGGTTAAAGGGACTGATTCTCCAAGTCGGGAGAGTGTTAGTAAAGCGTCTGGAATGTTGCACCCGAGTACCAGGGGAGGAAAACTGAGACATATTTGAACACGTCTCCCGATCACACGGTTGATCATACTCTAGGTTCCACATGCATGTTTTAGCTGAAGGAAGAATACCTTAAACCTGGGTAGTTGAAACCCCTGGAATGGGTACCATGTAATATGACTTCAAAGGGTCTTCATTTGCTCACCGAACCTCTCCAATCCTATCACTGCTGCGTTTATGCCCCTGTACACATGCTTGATTCTCTTTCGGAGACATAGCAATCCATAGGTTTTAAGATACTTACTAGTCAGGTACATTCTTAGGCGTTTAATATGCGGTGTTGAGTCCATTTCGTTGAGCAAGGAGTAGCTCTTGTCTATTCCATATTTGGCTTAAGGAACTTTATCTGTGCTCATTTCAATCTCTGGTTTTATGCAGCACCCCAACTCACCTTTCCTCTTAAGCAAGCATAAGTTGGTTTTCTAAATTTGAGACCCTGTTCTGTTCTGTAATTCAGTTCCTGTGTAGCCAAGTTTACATTCCGTGTATTAGTGATATCTTATGATGTTTCTTTTTCTGTGTGACTTATTTCAGTTAGAATCATCATACCTGAATCCACTCATTGTGCTGCTAAGAGCCTGATGACATAGATTTCATTGCTGAGTGATATTGCTTTGTAAGTAAATACCACATCTTCTTTATCCATTTTTCACTTTCTGCGATGTTGAACTTGTACTGTAAACGAGGTTCTTGTAAACAGAGGCGTCCCAAACTTTGGGGTGGCTGTGTCTTTTTGATTTTAATTTCCCTAAGCTATAGGACCATAAGTGGAAGTGCCCTAGGCTCTGTTGCTTTGTTTTTTAGATGTTTCAGGAAACACCATACACTTCTCCCGAGTGTCTGTTGGCAATTTACATCCCGCCCATCAGCATAACAAGGCTCCCAGTTCTCCATGGCCTGTCCTGCCTTTCTGGATTTTACACTTTTTTCAGATGGCCCTTTTGACCGGGGGGAAGTGAGACTTCATTGTAGTGCAGATTTCCTTTGCAAGCTTGCTTGGTTGGCCAAAAAGGGCGTATGCGTTTTTTCCTGAATATATTCAGGAAAAAACGCATACGCCCTTTTTGGCCAAGTGCATCATTGTGGACGTTCTGCCTCTTTTCCTATGCTTTCAATGCAATTCCAGTCTACCTCCTGAAATCGGTTTCCTGCAATTCTGCCCCGCTTTCAAGTCCTCTTGGCAGCCTTACTTCAGTATATTTTTGGACGATAGCTGTCATTTATAACTCTGCAGGTTTGTGAATTACAGTGCCCCTGAGCTCCTTTCTTCAACTCACTTTCTTTTGAGCTGGCCGCAACACCGCAGGATGGCTTCAGGCCCTAATCTGGTTCCGGCACGGCACGCTGAGCCTTTGGTTATTTCCTCTTCCAGATGGGAAATGAGAGTTAAATTTGCCCGTCCAGACACCTCCAGCTAGTCTCTCATTGGTTCTCCCTATTCCTGTTCATCTTCCACAGAAATTGCAAACTGGGCCAAACAGGAGGTTAAAGGCGCTGACTCTCCAAGTGGGGAGAGTGTTAGTAAAGCGTCTGGAATGTTGCACCCGAGTACCAGGGGAGGAAAACTGAGACATATTTGAACACGTCTCCCGTTCACACGGTTGATCATACTCTGGGTTCCACATGCATGTTTTAGCTGAAAGAAGAATACCGTAAACCTGGAGAGTTGAGACCCGTGGAATGGGTACCATGCAATATGACTTCAAAGGGTCTTCATTTGCTCACCGAACCTCTCCAATCCTATCACTGCTGCGTTTATGCCCCTGTACACACGCTTGATTCTCTTTTGGAGACATAGCAATCCATAGGTTTTAAGATACTTACTAGTCAGGTACATTCTTAGGCGTTTAATATGGGGTGTTGAGTCCATTTCGTTGAGCAAGGAGTAGCTCTTGTCTATTCCATATTTGGCTTAAGGAACTTTATCTGTGCTCATTTCAATCTCTGGTTTTATGCAGCGCCCCAACTCACCTTTCCCCTTAAGCAAGCATAAGTTGCTTTTCTAAATTTGAGACCCTGTTCTGTTTTGGAATTCAGTTCCTGTGTAGCCAAGTTTACATTCCGTGTATTAGTGATATCTTATGATGTTTCTTTTTCTGTGTGACTTATTTCAGTTAGAATCATCGTACCTGAATCCACTCATTGTTCTGTTAAGAGCCTGATGACATAGATTTCATTGCTGAGTGATATTGCTTTGTAAGTAAGTACCACAACTTCTTTATCCATTTTTCACTTTCTGCGATGTTGAACTTGTACTGTAAACGAGGTTCTTGTAAACAGAGGCGTCCCAAACTTTGGGGTGGCTGTGTCTTTTTTATTTTAATTTCGCTAAGCTATAGGACCATAAGTGGAAGTGCCCTAGGCTCTGTTGCTTTGGTTTTTAGATGTTTCAGGAAACACCATACACTTCTCCCGAGTGTCTGTTGGCAATTTACATCCCGCCCATCAGCATAACAAGGCTCCCAGTCCTCCATGGCCTGTCCTGCCTTTCTGGATTTTACACTTTTTTCAGATGGCCCTTTTGACCGGGGGGAAGTGAGACTTCATTGTAGTGCAGATTTCCTTTGCAAGCTTGCTTGGTTGGCCAAAAAGGGCGTATGCGTTTTTTCCTGAATATATTCAGGAAAAAACGCATACGCCCTTTTTGGCCAAGTGCATCATTGTGGACGTTCTGCCTCTTTTCCTATGCTTTCAATGCAATTCCAGTCTACCTCCTGAAATCGGTTTCCTGCAATTCTGCCCCGCTTTCAAGTCCTCTTGGCAGCCTTACTTCAGTCTATTTTTGGACGATAGCTGTCATTTATAACTCTGCAGGTTTGTGAATTACAGTGCCCCTGAGCTCCTTTCTTCAACTCACTTTCTTTTGAGCTGGCCGCAACACCGCAGGATGGCTTCAGGCCCTAATCTGGTTCCGGCACGGCACGCTGAGCCTTTGGTTATTTCCTCTTCCAGATGGGAAATGAGAGTTAAATTTGCCCGTCCAGACACCTCCAGCTAGTCTCTCATTGGTTCTCCCTATTCCTGTTCATCTTCCGCAGAAATTGCAAACTGGTCCAGACAGGAGGTTAAAGGCGCTGACTCTCCAAGTGGGGAGAGTGTTAGTAAAGCGTCTGGAATGTTGCACCCGAGTACCAGGGGAGGAAAACTGAGACATATTTGAACACTTCTCCCGTTCACATGGTTGATCATACTCTGGGTTCCACATGCATGTTTTAGCTGAAGGAAGAATACCTTAAACCTGGAGAGTTGAGACCCGTGGAATGGGTACCATGCAATATGACTTCAAAGGGTCTTCATTTGCTCACCGAACCTCTCCAATCCTATCACTGCTGCATTTATGCCCCTGTACACATGCTTGATTCTCTTTTGGAGTCATAGCAATCCATAGGTTTTAAGATACTTACTAGTCAGGTACATTCTTAGGCGTTTAATATGGGGTGTTGAGTCCATTTCGTTGAGCAAGGAGTAGCTCTTGTCTATTCCATATTTGGCTTAAGGAACTTTATCTGTGCTCATTTCAATCTCTGGTTTTATGCAGCACCCCAACTCACCTTTCCCCTTAAGCAAGCATAAGTTGGTTTTCTAAATTTGAGACCCTGTTCTGTTTTGGAATTCAGTTCCTGTGTAGCCAAGTTTACATTCCGTGTATTAGTGATATCTTATGATGTTTCTTTTTCTGTGTGACTTATTTCAGTTAGAATCATCGTACCTGAATCCACTCATTATGCTGCTACGGGCCTGATGACATAGATTTCATTGCTGAGTGATACTGCATTGTACGTAAGTACCACAAGTTCTTTATCCATTTTTCACTTTCTGTGATATTGAACTTGTACGGTAAACGAGGTTCTTGTAAACAGAGGCGTCCCAAACTTTGGGGTGGCTGTGTCTTTTTGATTTTAATTTCCCTAAGCTATAGGACCATAAGTGGAAGTGCCCTAGGCTCTGTTGCTTTGTTTTTTAGATGTTTCAGGAAACACCATACACTTCTCCCGAGTGTCTGTTGGCAATTTACATCCCGCCCATCAGCATAACAAGGCTCCCAGTTCTCCATGGCCTGTCCTGCCTTTCTGGATTTTACACTTTTTTCAGATGGCCCTTTTGACCGGGGGAAAGTGAGACTTCATTGTAGTGCAGATTTCCTTTGCAAGCTTGCTTGGTTGGCCAAAAAGGGCGTATGCGTTTTTTCCTGAATATATTCAGGAAAAAACGCATACGCCCTTTTTGGCCAAGTGCATCATTGTGGACGTTCTGCCTCTTTTCCTATGCTTTCAATGCAATTCCAGTCTACCTCCTGAAATCGGTTTCCTGCAATTCTGCCCCGCTTTCAAGTCCTCTTCGCAGCCTTACTTCAGTATATTTTTGGACGATAGCTGTCATTTATAACTCTGCAGGTTTGTGAATTACAGTGCCCCTGAGCTCCTTTCTTCAACTCACTTTCTTTTGAGCTGGCCGCAACACCGCAGGATGGCTTCAGGCCCTAATCTGGTTCCGGCACGGCACGCTGAGCCTTTGGTTATTTCCTCTTCCAGATGGGAAATGAGAGTTAAATTTGCCCGTCCAGACACCTCCAGCTAGTCTCTCATTGGTTCTCCCTATTCCTGTTCATCTTCCGCAGAAATTGCAAACTGGTCCAGACAGGAGGTTAAAGGCGCTGACACTCCAAGTGGGGAGAGTGTTAGTAAAGCGTCTGGAATGTTGCACCCGAGTACCAGGGGAGGAAAACTGAGACATATTTGAACACTTCTCCCGTTCACATGGTTGATCATACTCTGGGTTCCACATGCATGTTTTAGCTGAAGGAAGAATACCTTAAACCTGGAGAGTTGAGACCCGTGGAATGGGTACCATGCAATATGACTTCAAAGGGTCTTCATTTGCTCACCGAACCTCTCCAATCCTATCACTGCTGCATTTATGCCCCTGTACACATGCTTGATTCTCTTTTGGAGTCATAGCAATCCATAGGTTTTAAGATACTTACTAGTCAGGTACATTCTTAGGCGTTTAATATGGGGTGTTGAGTCCATTTCGTTGAGCAAGGAGTAGCTCTTGTCTATTCCATATTTGGCTTAAGGAACTTTATCTGTGCTCATTTCAATCTCTGGTTTTATGCAGCACCCCAACTCACCTTTCCCCTTAAGCAAGCATAAGTTGGTTTTCTAAATTTGAGACCCTGTTCTGTTTTGGAATTCAGTTCCTGTGTAGCCAAGTTTACATTCCGTGTATTAGTGATATCTTATGATGTTTCTTTTTCTGTGTGACTTATTTCAGTTAGAATCATCGTACCTGAATCCACTCATTATGCTGCTATGGGCCTGATGACATAGATTTCATTGCTGAGTGATACTGCATTGTACGTAAGTACCACAAGTTCTTTATCCATTTTTCACTTTCTGTGATATTGAACTTGTACGGTAAACGAGGTTCTTGTAAACAGAGGCGTCCCAAACTTTGGGGTGGCTGTGTCTTTTTGATTTTAATTTCCCTAAGCTATAGGACCATAAGTGGAAGTGCCCTAGGCTCTGTTGCTTTGTTTTTTAGATGTTTCAGGAAACACCATACACTTCTCCCGAGTGTCTGTTGGCAATTTACATCCCGCCCATCAGCATAACAAGGCTCCCAGTTCTCCATGGCCTGTCCTGCCTTTCTGGATTTTACACTTTTTTCAGATGGCCCTTTTGACCGGGGGGAAGTGAGACTTCATTGTAGTGCAGATTTCCTTTGCAAGTTTGCTTGGTTGGCCAAAAGGGGCGTATGCGTTTTTTCCTGAATATATTCAGGAAAAAACGCATACGCCCTTTTTGGCCAAGTGCATCATTGTGGACGTTCTGCCTCTTTTCCTATGCTTTCAATGCAATTCCAGTCTACCTCCTGAAATCGGTTTCCTGCAATTCTGCCCCGCTTTCAAGTCCTCTTGGCAGCCTTACTTTAGTCTATTTTTGGATGATAGCTGTCATTTATAACTGTGCAGGTTTGTGAATTACAGTGCCCCTGAGCTCCTTTCTTCAACTCGCTTTCTTGTGACCTGGCCGCAACACCGCAGGATGGCTTCAGGCCCTAATCTGGTTCCGGCACGGCACGCTGAGCCTTTGGTTATTTCCTCTTCCTGGTGGGAAATGAGAGTTAAATTTGCCCGTCCAGCCACCTCCAGCTAGTCTCTGATTGGTTCTCGCTATTCCTTTTCATCTTCCGCAGAAATTGCAAACTGGGCCAAACAGGAGGTTAAAGGGACTGATTCTCCAAGTCGGGAGAGTGTTAGTAAAGCGTCTGGAATGTTGCACCCGAGTACCAGGGGAGGAAATCTGAGACATATTTGAACACGTCTCCCGATCACATGGTTGATCATACTCTAGGATCCACATGCATGTTTTAGCTGAAGGAAGAATACCTTAAACCTGGGTAGTTGAAACCCGTGGAATGGGTACCATGCAATATGACTTCAAAGGGTCTTCATTTGCTCACCGAACCTCTCCAATCCTATCACTGCTGCGTTTATGCCCCTGTACACATGCTTGATTCTCTTTCGGAGACATAGCAATCCATAGGTTTTAAGATACTTACTAGTCAGGTACATTCTTAGGCGTTTAATATGGGGTGTTGAGTCCATTTCGTTTAGCAAGGAGTAGCTCTTGTCTATTCCATATTTGGCTTAAGGAACTTTATCTGTGCTCATTTCAATCTCTGGTTTTATGCAGCGCCCCAACTCACCTTTCCCCTTAAGCAAGCATAAGTTGCTTTTCTAAATTTGAGACCCTGTTCTGTTTTGGAATTCAGTTCCTGGGTAGCCAAGTTTACATTCCGTGTATTAGTGATATCTTATGATGTTTCTTTTTCTGTGTGACTTATTTCAGTTAGAATCATCGTACCTGAATCCACTCATTGTGCTGTTAAGTGCCTGATGACATAGATTTCATTGATGAGTGATATTGCTTTGTAAGTAAATACCACAATTTCTTTATCCATTTTTCACTTTCTGCGATGTTGAACTTGTACTGTAAACGAGGTTCTTGTAAACAGAGGCGTCCCAAACTTTGGGGTGGCTGTGTCTTTTTTATTTTAATTTCCCTAAGCTATAGGACCATAAGTGGAAGTGCCCTAGGCTCTGTTGCTTTGGTTTTTAGATGTTTCAGGAAACACCATACACTTCTCCCGAGTGTCTGTTGGCAATTTACATCCCGCCCATCAGCATAACAATGCTCCCAGTCCTCCATGGCCTGTCCTGCCTTTCTGGATTTTACACTTTTTTCAGATGGCCCTTTTGACCGGGGGGAAGTGAGACTTCATTGTAGTGCAGATTTCCTTTGCAAGCTTGCTTGGTTGGCCAAAAAGGGCGTATGCGTTTTTTCCTGAATATATTCAGGAAAAAACGCATACGCCCTTTTTGGCCAAGTGCATCATTGTGGACGTTCTGCCTCTTTTCCTATGCTTTCAATGCAATTCCAGTCTACCTCCTGAAATCGGTTTCCTGCAATTCTGCCCCGCTTTCAAGTCCTCTTGGCAGCCTTACTTCAGTCTATTTTTGGACGATAGCTGTCATTTATAACTCTGCAGGTTTGTGAATTACAGTGCCCCTGAGCTCCTTTCTTCAACTCACTTTCTTTTGAGCTGGCCGCAACACCGCAGGATGGCTTCAGGCCCTAATCTGGTTCCGGCACGGCACGCTGAGCCTTTGGTTATTTCCTCTTCCAGATGGGAAATGAGAGTTAAATTTGCCCGTCCAGACACCTCCAGCTAGTCTCTCATTGGTTCTCCCTATTCCTGTTCATCTTCCGCAGAAATTGCAAACTGGGCCAAACAGGAGGTTAAAGGCGCTGACTCTCCAAGTGGGGAGAGTGTTAGTAAAGCGTCTGGAATGTTGCACCCGAGTACCAGGGGAGGAAAACTGAGACATATTTGAACACGTCTCCCGTTCACACGGTTGATCATACTCTAGGTTCCACATGCATGTTTTAGCTGAAAGAAGAATACCTTAAACCTGGAGAGTTGAGACCCGTGGAATGGGTACCATGCAATATGACTTCAAAGGGTCTTCATTTGCTCACCAAACCTCTCCAATCCTATCACTGCTGCATTTATGCCCCTGTACACATGCTTGATTCTCTTTTGGAGACATAGCAATCCATAGGTTTTAAGATACTTACTAGTCAGGTACATTCTTAGGCGTTTAATATGGGGTGTTGAGTCCATTTCGTTGAGCAAGGAGTAGCTCTTGTCTATTCCATATTTGGCTTAAGGAACTTTATCTGTGCTCATTTCAATCTCTGGTTTTATGCAGCACCCCAACTCACCTTTCCCCTTAAGCAAGCATAAGTTGGTTTTCTAAATTTGAGACCCTGTTCTGTTTTGGAATTCAGTTCCTGTGTAGCCAAGTTTACATTCCGTGTATTAGTGATATCTTATGATGTTTCTTTTTCTGTGTGACTTATTTCAGTTAGAATCATCGTACCTGAATCCACTCATTATGCTGCTACGGGCCTGATGACATAGATTTCATTGCTGAGTGATACTGCATTGTACGTAAGTACCACAAGTTCTTTATCCATTTTTCACTTTCTGTGATATTGAACTTGTACAGTAAACGAGGTTCTTGTAAACAGAGGCGTCCCAAACTTTGTGGTGGCTGTGTCTTTTTGATTTTAATTTCCCTAAGCTATAGGACCATAAGTGGAAGTGCCCTAGGCTCTGTTGCTTTGTTTTTTAGATGTTTCAGGAAACACCATACACTTCTCCCGAGTGTCTGTTGGCAATTTATATCCCACCCATCAGCATAACAAGGCTCCCAGTTCTCCATGGCCTGTCCTGCCTTTCTGGATTTTACACTTTTTTCAGATGGCCCTTTTGACCAGGGGGAAGTGAGACTTCATTGTAGTGCAGATTTCCTTTGCAAGCTTGCTTGGTTGGCCAAAAAGGGCGTATGTGTTTTTTCCTGAATATATTCAGGAAAAAACGCATACGCCCTTTTTGGCCAAGTGCATCATTGTGGACGTTCTGCCTCTTTTCCTATGCTTTCAATGCAATTCCAGTCTACCTCCTGAAATCGGTTTCCTGCAATTCTGCCCCGCTTTCAAGTCCTCTTGGCAGCCTTACTTTAGTCTATTTTTGGATGATAGCTGTCATTTATAACTGTGCAGGTTTGTGAATTACAGTTCCCCTGAGCTCCTTTCTTCAACTCGCTTTCTTGTGACCTGGCCGCAACACCGCAGGATGGCTTCAGGCCCTAATCTGGTTCCGGCACGGCACGCTGAGCCTTTGGTTATTTCCTCTTCCTGGTGGGAAATGAGAGTTAAATTTGCCCGTCCAGCCACCTCCAGCTAGTCTCTCATTGGTTCTCGCTATTCCTTTTCATCTTCCGCAGAAATTGCAAACTGGGCCAAACAGGAGGTTAAAGGGACTGATTCTCCAAGTCGGGAGAGTGTTAGTAAAGCGTCTGGAATGTTGCACCCGAGTACCAGGGGAGGAAAACTGAGACATATTTGAACACGTCTCCCGATCACATGGTTGATCATACTCTAGGTTCCACATGCATGTTTTAGCTGAAGGAAGAATACCTTAAACCTGGGTAGTTGAAACCCGTGGAATGGGTACCATGCAATATGACTTCAAAGGGTCTTCATTTGCTCACCGAACCTCTCCAATCCTATCACTGCTGCGTTTATGCCCCTGTACACATGCTTGATTCTCTTTCGGAGACATAGCAATCCATAGGTTTTAAGATACTTACTAGTCAGGTACATTCTTAGGCGTTTAATATGCGGTGTTGAGTCCATTTCGTTGAGCAAGGAGTAGCTCTTGTCTATTCCATATTTGGCTTAAGGAACTTTATCTGTGCTCATTTCAATCTCTGGTTTTATGCAGCACCCCAACTCACCTTTCCTCTTAAGCAAGCATAAGTTGGTTTTCTAAATTTGTGACCCTGTTCTGTTCTGTAATTCAGTTCCTGTGTAGCCAAGTTTACATTCCGTGTATTAGTGATATCTTAGGATGTTTCTTTTTCTGTGTGACTTATTTCAGTTAGAATCATCATACCTGAATCCACTCATTGTGCTGCTAAGAGCCTGATGACATAGATTTCATTGCTGAGTGATATTGCTTTGTAAGTAAATACCACATCTTCTTTATCCATTTTTCACTTTCTGCGATGTTGAACTTGTACTGTAAACGAGGTTCTTGTAAACAGAGGCGTCCCAAACTTTGGGGTGGCTGTGTCTTTTTGATTTTAATTTCCCTAAGCTATAGGACCATAAGTGGAAGTGCCCTAGGCTCTGTTGCTTTGTTTTTTAGATGTTTCAGGAAACACCATACACTTCTCCCGAGTGTCTGTTGGCAATTTACATCCCGCCCATCAGCATAACAAGGCTCCCAGTTTTCCATGGCCTGTCCTGCCTTTCTGGATTTCACACTTTTTTCAGATAGCCCTTTTGACCGGGGGGAAGTGAGACTTCATTGTAGTGCAGATTTCCTTTGCAAGCTTGCTTGGTTGGCCAAAAAGGGCGTATGCGTTTTTTCCTGAATATATTCAGGAAAAAACGCATACGCCCTTTTTGGCCAAGTGCATCATTGTGGACGTTCTGCCTCTTTTCCTATGCTTTCAATGCAATTCCAGTCTACCTCCTGAAATCGGTTTCCTGCAATTCTGCCCCGCTTTCAAGTCCTCTTGGCAGCCTTACTTCAGTCTATTTTTGGACGATAGCTGTCATTTATAACTCTGCAGGTTTGTGAATTACAGTGCCCCTGAGCTCCTTTCTTCAACTCACTTTCTTTTGAGCTGGCCGCAACACCGCATAATGGCTTCAGGCCGTAATCTGGTTCCGGCACGCCACGCTGAGCCTTTGGTTATTTCCTCTTCCAGATGGGAAATGAGAGTTAAATTTGCCCGTCCAGACACCTCCAGCTAGTCTCTCATTGGTTCTCCCTATTCCTGTTCATCTTCCGCAGAAATTGCAAACTGGGCCAAACAGGAGGTTAAAGGCGCTGACTCTCCAAGTGGGGAGAGTGTTAGTAAAGCGTCTGGAATGTTGCACCCGAGTACCAGGGGAGGAAAACTGAGACATATTTGAACACGTCTCCCGTTCACACGGTTGATCATACTCTGGGTTCCACATGCATGTTTTAGCTGAAGGAAGAATACCTTAAACCTGGAGAGTTGAGACCCGTGGAATGGGTACCATGCAATATGACTTCAAAGGGTCTTCATTTGCTCACCGAACCTCTCCAATCCTATCACTGCTGCATTTATGCCCCTGTACACATGCTTGATTCTCTTTTGGAGACATAGCAATCCATAGGTTTTAAGATACTTACTAGTCAGGTACATTCTTAGGCGTTTAATATGGGGTGTTGAGTCCATTTCGTTGAGCAAGGAGTAGCTCTTGTCTATTCCATATTTGGCTTAAGGAACTTTATCTGTGCTCATTTCAATCTCTGGTTTTATGCAGCACCCCAACTCACCTTTCCCCTTAAGCAAGCATAAGTTGGTTTTCTAAATTTGAGACCCTGTTCTGTTTTGGAATTCAGTTCCTGTGTAGCCAAGTTTACATTCCGTGTATTAGTGATATCTTATGATGTTTCTTTTTCTGTGTGATTTATTTCAGTTAGAATCATCGTACCTGAATCCACTCATTATGCTGCTACGGGCCTGATGACATAGATTTCATTGCTGAGTGATACTGCATTGTACGTAAGTACCACAAGTTCTTTATCCATTTTTCACTTTCTGTGATATTGAACTTGTACGGTAAACGAGGTTCTTGTAAACAGAGGCGTCCCAAACTTTGGGGTGGCTGTGTCTTTTTGATTTTAATTTCCCTAAGCTATAGGACCATAAGTGGAAGTGCCCTAGGCTCTGTTGCTTTGTTTTTTAGATGTTTCAGGAAACACCATACACTTCTCCCGAGTGTCTGTTGGCAATTTACATCCCGCCCATCAGCATAACAAGGCTCCCAGTTCTCCATGGCCTGTCCTGCCTTTCTGGATTTTACACTTTTTTCAGATGGCCCTTTTGACCGGGGGGAAGTGAGACTTCATTGTAGTGCAGATTTCCTTTGCAAGTTTGCTTGGTTGGCCAAAAAGGGCGTATGCGTTTTTTCCTGAATATATTCAGGAAAAAACGCATACGCCCTTTTTGGCCAAGTGCATCATTGTGGACGTTCTGCCTCTTTTCCTATGCTTTCAATGCAATTCCAGTCTACCTCCTGAAATCGGTTTCCTGCAATTCTGCCCCGCTTTCAAGTCCTCTTGGCAGCCTTACTTCAGTCTATTTTTGGACGATAGCTGTCATTTATAACTCTGCAGGTTTGTGAATTACAGTGCCCCTGAGCTCCTTTCTTCAACTCGCTTTCTTTTGAGCTGGCCGCAACACCGCAGGATGGCTTCAGGCCCTAATCTGGTTCCGGCACGGCACGCTGAGCCTTTGGTTATTTCCTCTTCCTGGTGGGAAATGAGAGTTAAATTTGCCCGTCCAGCCACCTCCAGCTAGTCTCTGATTGGTTCTCGCTATTCCTTTTCATCTTCCGCAGAAATTGCAAACTGGGCCAAACAGGAGGTTAAAGGACCTGATTCTCCAAGTCGGGAGAGTGTTAGTAAAGCGTCTGGAATGTTGCACCCGAGTACCAGGCGAGGAAAACTGAGACATATTTGAACACGTCTCCCGATCACATGGTTGATCATACTCTAGGTTCCACATGCATGTTTTAGCTGAAGGAAGAATACCTTAAACCTGGGTAGTTGAAACCCGTGGAATGGGTACCATGTAATATGACTTCAAAGGGTCTTCATTTGCTCACCGAACCTCTCCAATCCTATCACTGCTGCGTTTATGCCCCTGTACACATGCTTGATTCTCTTTCAGAGACATAGCAATCCATAGGTTTTAAGATACTTACTAGTCAGGTACATTCTTAGGCGTTTAATATGCGGTGTTGAGTCCATTTCGTTGAGCAAGGAGTAGCTCTTGTCTATTCCATATTTGGCTTAAGGAAGTTTATCTGTGCTCATTTCAATCTCTGGTTTTATGCAGCACCCCAACTCACCTTTCCTCTTAAGCAAGCATAAGTTGGTTTTCTAAATTTGAGACCCTGTTCTGTTCTGTAATTCAGTTCCTGTGTAGCCAAGTTTACATTCCGTGTATTAGTGATATCTTATGATGTTTCTTTTTCTGTGTGACTTATTTCAGTTAGAATCATCATACCTGAATCCACTCATTGTGCTGCTAAGAGCCTGATGACATAGATTCCATTGCTGAGTGATATTGCTTTGTAAGTAAATACCACATCTTCTTTATCCATTTTTCACTTTCTGCGATGTTGAACTTGTACTGTAAACGAGGTTCTTGTAAACAGAGGCGTCCCAAACTTTGGGGTGGCTGTGTCTTTTTGATTTTAATTTCCCTAAGCTATAGGACCATAAGTGGAAGTGCCCTAGGCTCTGTTGCTTTGTTTTTTAGATGTTTCAGGAAACACCATACACTTCTCCAGAGTGTCTGTTGGCAATTTCCATCCCGCCCAGCAGCATAACAAGGCTCCCAGTTCTCCATGGCCTGTCCTGCCTTTCTGGATTTTACACTTTTTTCAGATGGCCCTTTTGACCGGGGGGAAGTGAGACTTCATTGTAGTGCAGATTTCCTTTGCAAGCTTGCTTGGTTGGCCAAAAAGGGCGTATGCGTTTTTTCCTGAATATATTCAGGAAAAAACGCATACGCCCTTTTTGGCCAAGTGCATCATTGTGGACGTTCTGCCTCTTTTCCTATGCTTTCAATGCAATTCCAGTCTACCTCCTGAAATCGGTTTCCTGCAATTCTGCCCCGCTTTCAAGTCCTCTTGGCAGCCTTACTTTAGTATATTTTTGGACGATAGCTGTCATTTATAACTCTGCAGGTTTGTGAATTACAGTGCCCCTGAGCTCCTTTCTTCAACTCACTTTCTTTTGAGCTGGCCGCAACACCGCAGGATAGCTTCAGGCCCTAATCTGGTTCCGGCACGGCACGCTGAGCCTTTGGTTATTTCCTCTTCCAGATGGGAAATGAGAGTTAAATTTGCCCGTCTAGACACCTCCAGCTAGTCTCTCATTGGTTCTCCCTATTCCTGTTCATCTTCCTCAGAAATTGCAAACTGGGCCAAACAGGAGGTTAAAGGCGCTGACTCTCCAAGTGGGGAGAGTGTTAGTAAAGCGTCTGGAATGTTGCACCCGAGTACCAGGGGAGGAAAACTGAGACATATTTGAACACGTCTCCCGTTCACACGGTTGATCATACTGTGGGTTCCACATGCATGTTTTAGCTGAAGGAAGAATACCTTAAACCTGGAGAGTTGAGACCCGTGAAATGGGTACCATGCAATATGACTTCAAAGGGTCTTCATTTGCTCACCGAACCTCTCCAATCCTATCACTGCTGCGTTTATGCCCCTGTACACATGCTTGATTCTCTTTTGGAGACATAGCAATCCATAGGTTTTAAGATACTTACTAGTCAGGTACATTCTTAGGCGTTTAATATGGGGTGTTGAGTCCATTTCGTTGAGCAAGGAGTAGCTCTTGTCTATTCCATATTTGGCTTAAGGAACTTTATCTGTGCTCATTTCAATCTCTGGTTTTATGCAGCACCCCAACTCACCTTTCCCCTTAAGCAAGCATAAGTTGGTTTTCTAAATTTGAGACCCTGTTCTGTTTTGGAATTCAGTTCCTGTGTAGCCAAGTTTACATTCCGTGTATTAGTGATATCTTATGATGTTTCTTTTTCTGTGTGACTTATTTCAGTTAGAATCATCGTACCTGAATCCACTCATTATGCTGCTACGGGCCTGATGACATAGATTTCATTGCTGAGTGATACTGCATTGTACGTAAGTACCACAAGTTCTTTATCCATTTTTCACTTTCTGTGATATTGAACTTGTACGGTAAACGAGGTTCTTGTAAACAGAGGCGTCCCAAACTTTGGGGTGGCTGTGTCTTTTTGATTTTAATTTCCCTAAGCTATAGGACCATAAGTGGAAGTGCCCTAGGCTCTGTTGCTTTGTTTTTTAGATGTTTCAGGAAACACCATACACTTCTCCCGAGTGTCTGTTGGCAATTTGCATACCGCCCATCAGCATAACAAGGCTCCCAGTTCTCCATGGCCTGTCCTGCCTTTCTGGATTTTACACTTTTTTCAGATGGCCCTTTTGACCGGGGGGAAGTGAGACTTCATTGTAGTGCAGATTTCCTTTGCAAGTTTGCTTGGTTGGCCAAAAAGGGCGTATGCATTTTTTCCTGAATATATTCAGGAAAAAACGCATACGCCCTTTTTGGCCAAGTGCATCATTGTGGACGTTCTGCCTCTTTTCCTATGCTTTCAATGCAATTCCAGTCTACCTCCTGAAATCGGTTTCCTGCAATTCTGCCCCGCTTTCAAGTCCTCTTGGCAGCCTTACTTTAGTCTATTTTTGGATGATAGCTGTCATTTATAACTGTGCAGGTTTGTGAATTACAGTGCCCCTGAGCTCCTTTCTTCAACTCGCTTTCTTGTGACCTGGCCGCAACACCACAGGATGGCTTCAGGCCCTAATCTGGTTCCGGCACGGCACGCTGAGCCTTTGGTTATTTCCTCTTCCTGGTGGGAAATGAGAGTTAAATTTGCCCGTCCAGCCACCTCCAGCTAGTCTCTCATTGGTTCTCGCTATTCCTTTTCATCTTTCGCAGAAATTGCAAACTGGGCCAAACAGGAGGTTAAAGGGACTGATTCTCCAAGTCGGGAGAGTGTTAGTAAAGCGTCTGGAATGTTGCACCCGAGTACCAGGGGAGGAAAACTGAGACATATTTGAACACGTCTCCCGATCACATGGTTGATCATACTCTAGGTTCCACATGCATGTTTTAGCTGAAGGAAGAATACCTTAAACCTGGGTAGTTGAAACCCGTGGAATGGGTACCATGCAATATGACTTCAAAGGGTCTTCATTTGCTCACCGAACCTCTCCAATCCTATCACTGCTGCGTTTATGCCCCTGTACACATGCTTGATTCTCTTTCGGAGACATAGCAATCCATAGGTTTTAAGATACTTACTAGTCAGGTACATTCTTAGGCGTTTAATATGCGGTGTTGAGTCCATTTCGTTGAGCAAGGAGTAGCTCTTGTCTATTCCATATTTGGCTTAAGGAACTTTATCTGTGCTCATTTCAATCTCTGGTTTTATGCAGCACCCCAACTCACCTTTCCTCTTAAGCAAGCATAAGTTGGTTTTCTAAATTTGAGACCCTGTTCTGTTCTGTAATTCAGTTCCTGTGTAGCCAAGTTTACATTCCGTGTATTAGTGATATCTTATGATGTTTCTTTTTCTGTGTGACTTATTTCAGTTAGAATCATCATACCTGAATCCACTCATTGTGCTGCTAAGAGCCTGATGACATAGATTTCATTGCTGAGTGATATTGCTTTGTAAGTAAATACCACATCTTCTTTATCCATTTTTCTCTTTCTGCGATGTTGAACTTGTACTGTAAACGAGGTTCTTGTAAACAGAGGCGTCCCAAACTTTGGGGTGGCTGTGTCTTTTTTATTTTAATTTCCCTAAGCTATAGGACCATAAGTGGAAGTGCCCTAGGCTCTGTTGCTTTGTTTTTTAGATGTTTCAGGAAACACCATACACTTCTCCCGAGTGTCTGTTGGCAATTTACATCCCGCCCATCAGCATAACAAGGCTCCCAGTTCTCCATGGCCTGTCCTGCCTTTCTGGATTTTACACTTTTTTCAGATGGCCCTTTTGACCGGGGGGAAGTGAGACTTCATTGTAGTGCAGATTTCCTTTGCAAGCTTGCTTGGTTGGCCAAAAAGGGCGTATGCGTTTTTTCCTGAATATATTCAGGAAAAAACGCATACGCCCTTTTTGGCCAAGTGCATCATTGTGGACGTTCTGCCTCTTTTCCTATGCTTTCAATGCAATTCCAGTCTACCTCCTGAAATCGGTTTCCTGCAATTCTGCCCCGCTTTCAAGTCCTCTTGGCAGCCTTACTTCAGTATATTTTTGGACGATAGCTGTCATTTATAACTCTGCAGGTTTGTGAATTACAGTGCCCCTGAGCTCCTTTCTTCAACTCACTTTCTTTTGAGCTGGCCGCAACACCGCAGGATGGCTTCAGGCCCTAATCTGGTTCCGGCACGGCACGCTGAGCCTTTGGTTATTTCCTCTTCCAGATGGGAAATGAGAGTTAAATTTGCCCGTCCAGACACCTCCAGCTAGTCTCTCATTGGTTCTCCCTATTCCTGTTCATCTTCCGCAGAAATTGCAAACTGGGCCAAACAGGAGGTTAAAGGCGCTGACTCTCCAAGTGGGGAGAGTGTTAGTAAAGCGTGTGGAATGTTGCACCCGAGTACCAGGGGAGGAAAACTGAGACATATTTGAACACGTCTCCCGTTCACACGGTTGATCATACTCTGGGTTCCACATGCATGTTTTAGCTGAAAGAAGAATACCTTAAACCTGGAGAGTTGAGACCCGTGGAATGGTACCATGCAATATGACTTCAAAGGGTCTTCATTTGCTCACCGAACCTCTCCAATCCTATCACTGCTGCGTTTATGCCCCTGTACACATGCTTGATTCTCTTTTGGAGACATAGCAATCCATAGGTTTTAAGATACTTACTAGTCAGGTACATTCTTAGGCGTTTAATATGGGGTGTTGAGTCCATTTCGTTGAGCAAGGAGTAGCTCTTGTCTATTCCATATTTGGCTTAAGGAACTTTATCTGTGCTCATTTCAATCTCTGGTTTTATGCAGCACCCCAACTCACCTTTCCCCTTAAGCAAGCATAAGTTGGTTTTCTAAATTTGAGACCCTGTTCTGTTTTGGAATTCAGTTCCTGTGTAGCCAAGTTTACATTCCGTGTATTAGTGATATCTTATGATGTTTCTTTTTCTGTGTGACTTATTTCAGTTAGAATCATCGTACCTGAATCCACTCATTATGCTGCTACGGGCCTGATGACATAGATTTCATTGCTGAGTGATACTGCATTGTACGTAAGTACCACAAGTTCTTTATCCATTTTTCACTTTCTGTGATATTGAACTTGTACGGTAAACGAGGTTCTTGTAAACAGAGGCGTCCCAAACTTTGGGGTGGCTGTGTCTTTTTGATTTTAATTTCCCTAAGCTATAGGACCATAAGTGGAAGTGCCCTAGGCTCTGTTGCTTTGTTTTTTAGATGTTTCAGGAAACACCATACACTTCTCCCGAGTGTCTGTTGGCAATTTGCATACCGCCCATCAGCATAACAAGGCTCCCAGTTCTCCATGGCCTGTCCTGCCTTTCTGGATTTTACACTTTTTTCAGATGGCCCTTTTGACCGGGGGGAAGTGAGACTTCATTGTAGTGCAGATTTCCTTTGCAAGTTTGCTTGGTTGGCCAAAAAGGGCGTATGCATTTTTTCCTGAATATATTCAGGAAAAAACGCATACGCCCTTTTTGGCCAAGTGCATCATTGTGGACGTTCTGCCTCTTTTCCTATGCTTTCAATGCAATTCCAGTCTACCTCCTGAAATCGGTTTCCTGCAATTCTGCCCCGCTTTCAAGTCCTCTTGGCAGCCTTACTTTAGTCTATTTTTGGATGATAGCTGTCATTTATAACTGTGCAGGTTTGTGAATTACAGTGCCCCTGAGCTCCTTTCTTCAACTCGCTTTCTTGTGACCTGGCCGCAACACCACAGGATGGCTTCAGGCCCTAATCTGGTTCCGGCACGGCACGCTGAGCCTTTGGTTATTTCCTCTTCCTGGTGGGAAATGAGAGTTAAATTTGCCCGTCCAGCCACCTCCAGCTAGTCTCTCATTGGTTCTCGCTATTCCTTTTCATCTTTCGCAGAAATTGCAAACTGGGCCAAACAGGAGGTTAAAGGGACTGATTCTCCAAGTCGGGAGAGTGTTAGTAAAGCGTCTGGAATGTTGCACCCGAGTACCAGGGGAGGAAAACTGAGACATATTTGAACACGTCTCCCGATCACATGGTTGATCATACTCTAGGTTCCACATGCATGTTTTAGCTGAAGGAAGAATACCTTAAACCTGGGTAGTTGAAACCCGTGGAATGGGTACCATGCAATATGACTTCAAAGGGTCTTCATTTGCTCACCGAACCTCTCCAATCCTATCACTGCTGCGTTTATGCCCCTGTACACATGCTTGATTCTCTTTCGGAGACATAGCAATCCATAGGTTTTAAGATACTTACTAGTCAGGTACATTCTTAGGCGTTTAATATGCGGTGTTGAGTCCATTTCGTTGAGCAAGGAGTAGCTCTTGTCTATTCCATATTTGGCTTAAGGAACTTTATCTGTGCTCATTTCAATCTCTGGTTTTATGCAGCACCCCAACTCACCTTTCCTCTTAAGCAAGCATAAGTTGGTTTTCTAAATTTGAGACCCTGTTCTGTTCTGTAATTCAGTTCCTGTGTAGCCAAGTTTACATTCCGTGTATTAGTGATATCTTATGATGTTTCTTTTTCTGTGTGACTTATTTCAGTTAGAATCATCATACCTGAATCCACTCATTGTGCTGCTAAGAGCCTGATGACATAGATTCCATTGCTGAGTGATATTGCTTTGTAAGTAAATACCACATCTTCTTTATCCATTTTTCTCTTTCTGCGATGTTGAACTTGTACTGTAAACGAGGTTCTTGTAAACAGAGGCGTCCCAAACTTTGGGGTGGCTGTGTCTTTTTTATTTTAATTTCCCTAAGCTATAGGACCATAAGTGGAAGTGCCCTAGGCTCTGTTGCTTTGTTTTTTAGATGTTTCAGGAAACACCATACACTTCTCCCGAGTGTCTGTTGGCAATTTACATCCCGCCCATCAGCATAACAAGGCTCCCAGTTCTCCATGGCCTGTCCTGCCTTTCTGGATTTTACACTTTTTTCAGATGGCCCTTTTGACCGGGGGGAAGTGAGACTTCATTGTAGTGCAGATTTCCTTTGCAAGCTTGCTTGGTTGGCCAAAAAGGGCGTATGCGTTTTTTCCTGAATATATTCAGGAAAAAACGCATACGCCCTTTTTGGCCAAGTGCATCATTGTGGACGTTCTGCCTCTTTTCCTATGCTTTCAATGCAATTCCAGTCTACCTCCTGAAATCGGTTTCCTGCAATTCTGCCCCGCTTTCAAGTCCTCTTGGCAGCCTTACTTCAGTATATTTTTGGACGATAGCTGTCATTTATAACTCTGCAGGTTTGTGAATTACAGTGCCCCTGAGCTCCTTTCTTCAACTCACTTTCTTTTGAGCTGGCCGCAACACCGCAGGATGGCTTCAGGCCCTAATCTGGTTCCGGCACGGCACGCTGAGCCTTTGGTTATTTCCTCTTCCAGATGGGAAATGAGAGTTAAATTTGCCCGTCCAGACACCTCCAGCTAGTCTCTCATTGGTTCTCCCTATTCCTGTTCATCTTCCGCAGAAATTGCAAACTGGGCCAAACAGGAGGTTAAAGGCGCTGACTCTCCAAGTGGGGAGAGTGTTAGTAAAGCGTGTGGAATGTTGCACCCGAGTACCAGGGGAGGAAAACTGAGACATATTTGAACACGTCTCCCGTTCACACGGTTGATCATACTCTGGGTTCCACATGCATGTTTTAGCTGAAAGAAGAATACCTTAAACCTGGAGAGTTGAGACCCGTGGAATGGTACCATGCAATATGACTTCAAAGGGTCTTCATTTGCTCACCGAACCTCTCCAATCCTATCACTGCTGCATTTATGCCCCTGTACACATGCTTGATTCTCTTTTGGAGACATAGCAATCCATAGGTTTTAAGATACTTACTAGTCAGGTACATTCTTAGGCGTTTAATATGGGGTGTTGAGTCCATTTCGTTGAGCAAGGAGTAGCTCTTGTCTATTCCATATTTGGCTTAAGGAACTTTATCTGTGCTCATTTCAATCTCTGGTTTTATGCAGCACCCCAACTCACCTTTCCCCTTAAGCAAGCATAAGTTGGTTTTCTAAATTTGAGACCCTGTTCTGTTTTGGAATTCAGTTCCTGTGTAGCCAAGTTTACATTCCGTGTATTAGTGATATCTTATGATGTTTCTTTTTCTGTGTGACTTATTTCAGTTAGAATCATCGTACCTGAATCCACTCATTATGCTGCTACGGGCCTGATGACATAGATTTCATTGCTGAGTGATACTGCATTGTACGTAAGTACCACAAGTTCTTTATCCATTTTTCACTTTCTGCGATGTTGAACTTGTACGGTAAACGAGGTTCTTGTAAACAGAGGCGTCCCAATCTTTGTGGTGGCTGTGTCTTTTTGATTTTAATTTCCCTAAGCTATAGGACCATAAGTGGAAGTGCCCTAGGCTCTGTTGCTTTGTTTTTTAGATGTTTCAGGAAACACCATACACTTCTCCCGAGTGTCTGTTGGCAATTTATATCCCACCCATCAGCATAACAAGGCTCCCAGTTCTCCATGGCCTGTCCTGCCTTTCTGGATTTTACACTTTTTTCAGATGGCCCTTTTGACCAGGGGGAAGTGAGACTTCATTGTAGTGCAGATTTCCTTTGCAAGCTTGCTTGGTTGGCCAAAAAGGGCGTATGTGTTTTTTCCTGAATATATTCAGGAAAAAACGCATACGCCCTTTTTGGCCAAGTGCATCATTGTGGACGTTCTGCCTCTTTTCCTATGCTTTCAATGCAATTCCAGTCTACCTCCTGAAATCGGTTTCCTGCAATTCTGCCCCGCTTTCAAGTCCTCTTGGCAGCCTTACTTTAGTCTATTTTTGGATGATAGCTGTCATTTATAACTCTGCAGGTTTGTGAATTACAGTGCCTCTGAGCTCCTTTCTTCAACTCGCTTTCTTGTGAGCTGGCCGCAACACCGCAGGATGGCTTCAGGCCCTAATCTGGTTCCGGCACGGCACGCTGAGCCTTTGGTTATTTCCTCTTCCTGGTGGGAAATGAGAGTTAAATTTGCCCGTCCAGCCACCTCCAGCTAGTCTCTCATTGGTTCTCGCTATTCCTTTTCATCTTTCGCAGAAATTGCAAACTGGGCCAAACAGGAGGTTAAAGGGACTGATTCTCCAAGTCGGGAGAGTGTTAGTAAAGCGTCTGGAATGTTGCACCCGAGTACCAGGGGAGGAAAACTGAGACATATTTGAACACGTCTCCCGATCACATGGTTGATCATACTCTAGGTTCCACATGCATGTTTTAGCTGAAGGAAGAATACCTTAAACCTGGGTAGTTGAAACCCGTGGAATGGGTACCATGCAATATGACTTCAAAGGGTCTTCATTTGCTCACCGAACCTCTCCAATCCTATCACTGCTGCGTTTATGCCACTGTACACATGCTTGATTCTCTTTCGGAGACATAGCAATCCATAGGTTTTAAGATACTTACTAGTCAGGTGCATTCTTAGGCGTTTAATATGCGGTGTTGAGTCCATTTCGTTGAGCAAGGAGTAGCTCTTGTCTATTCCATATTTGGCTTAAGGAACTTTATCTGTGCTCATTTCAATCTCTGGTTTTATGCAGCACCCCAACTCACCTTTCCTCTTAAGCAAGCATAAGTTGGTTTTCTAAATTTGTGACCCTGTTCTGTTCTGTATTTCAGTTCCTGTGTAGCCAAGTTTACATTCCGTGTATTACTGATATCTTAGGATGTTTCTTTTTCTGTGTGACTTATTTCAGTTAGAATCATCATACCTGAATCCACTCATTGTGCTGCTAAGAGCCTGATGACATAGATTTCATTGCTGAGTGATATTGCTTTGTAAGTAAATACCACATCTTCTTTATCCATTTTTCACTTTCTGCGATGTTGAACTTGTACTGTAAACGAGGTTCTTGTAAACAGAGGCGTCCCAAACTTTGGGGTGGCTGTGTCTTTTTTATTTTAATTTCCCTAAGCTATAGGACCATAAGTGGAAGTGCCCTAGGCTCTGTTGCTTTGTTTTTTAGATGTTTCAGGAAACACCATACACTTCTCCCGAGTGTCTGTTGGCAATTTACATCCCGCCCATCAGCATAACAAGGCTCCCAGTTCTCCATGGCCTGTCCTGCCTTTCTGGATTTTACACTTTTTTCAGATGGCCCTTTTGACCGGGGGGAAGTGAGACTTCATTGTAGTGCAGATTTCCTTTGCAAGCTTGCTTGGTTGGCCAAAAAGGGCGTATGCGTTTTTTCCTGAATATATTCAGGAAAAAACGCATACGCCCTTTTTGGCCAAGTGCATCATTGTGGACGTTCTGCCTCTTTTCCTATGCTTTCAATGCAATTCCAGTCTACCTCCTGAAATCGGTTTCCTGCAATTCTGCCCCGCTTTCAAGTCCTCTTGGCAGCCTTACTTCAGTATATTTTTGGACGATAGCTGTCATTTATAACTCTGCAGGTTTGTGAATTACAGTGCCCCTGAGCTCCTTTCTTCAACTCACTTTCTTTTGAGCTGGCCGCAACACCGCAGGATGGCTTCAGGCCCTAATCTGGTTCCGGCACGGCACGCTGAGCCTTTGGTTATTTCCTCTTCCAGATGGGAAATGAGAGTTAAATTTGCCCGTCCAGACACCTCCAGCTAGTCTCTCATTGGTTCTCCCTATTCCTGTTCATCTTCCGCAGAAATTGCAAACTGGGCCAAACAGGAGGTTAAAGGCGCTGACTCTCCAAGTGGGGAGAGTGTTAGTAAAGCGTGTGGAATGTTGCACCCGAGTACCAGGGGAGGAAAACTGAGACATATTTGAACACGTCTCCCGTTCACACGGTTGATCATACTCTGGGTTCCACATGCATGTTTTAGCTGAAAGAAGAATACCTTAAACCTGGAGAGTTGAGACCCGTGGAATGGGTACCACGCAATATGACTTCAAAGGGTCTTCATTTGCTCACCGAACCTCTCCAATCCTATCACTGCTGCATTTATGCCCCTGTACACATGCTTGATTCTCTTTTGGAGACATAGCAATCCATAGGTTTTAAGATACTTACTAGTCAGGTACATTCTTAGGCGTTTAATATGGGGTGTTGAGTCCATTTCGTTGAGCAAGGAGTAGCTCTTGTCTATTCCATATTTGGCTTAAGGAACTTTATCTGTGCTCATTTCAATCTCTGGTTTTATGCAGCACCCCAACTCACCTTTCCCCTTAAGCAAGCATAAGTTGGTTTTCTAAATTTGAGACCCTGTTCTGTTTTGGAATTCAGTTCCTGTGTAGCCAAGTTTACATTCCGTGTATTAGTGATATCTTATGATGTTTCTTTTTCTGTGTGACTTATTTCAGTTAGAATCATCGTACCTGAATCCACTCATTATGCTGCTACGGGCCTGATGACATAGATTTCATTGCTGAGTGATACTGCATTGTACGTAAGTACCACAAGTTCTTTATCCATTTTTCACTTTCTGTGATATTGAACTTGTACGGTAAACGAGGTTCTTGTAAACAGAGGCGTCCCAAACTTTGGGGTGGCTGTGTCTTTTTGATTTTAATTTCCCTAAGCTATAGGACCATAAGTGGAAGTGCCCTAGGCTCTGTTGCTTTGTTTTTTAGATGTTTCAGGAAACACCATACACTTCTCCTGAGTGTCTGTTGGCAATTTACATCCCGCCCATCAGCATAACAAGGCTCCCAGTTCTCCATGGCCTGTCCTGCCTTTCTGGATTTTACACTTTTTTCAGATGGCCCTTTTGACCGGGGGGAAGTGAGACTTCATTGTAGTGCAGATTTCCTTTGCAAGTTTGCTTGGTTGGCCAAAAAGGGCGTATGCGTTTTTTCCTGAATATATTCAGGAAAAAACGCATACGCCCTTTTTGGCCAAGTGCATCATTGTGGACGTTCTGCCTCTTTTCCTATGCTTTCAATGCAATTCCAGTCTACCTCCTGAAATCGGTTTCCTGCAATTCTGCCCCGCTTTCAAGTCCTCTTGGCAGCCTTACTTCAGTCTATTTTTGGACGATAGCTGTCATTTATAACTCTGCAGGTTTGTGAATTACAGTGCCCCTGAGCTCCTTTCTTCAACTCGCTTTCTTTTGAGCTGGCCGCAACATCGCAGGATGGCTTCAGGCCCTAATCTGGTTCCGGCACGGCACGCTGAGCCTTTGGTTATTTCCTCTTCCTGGTGGGAAATGAGAGTTAAATTTGCCCGTCCAGCCACCTCCAGCTAGTCTCTCATTGGTTCTCGCTATTCCTTTTCATCTTCCGCAGAAATTGCAAACTGGGCCAAACAGGAGGTTAAAGGGACTGATTCTCCAAGTCGGGAGAGTGTTAGTAAAGCGTCTGGAATGTTGCACCCGAGTACCAGGGGAGGAAAACTGAGACATATTTGAACACGTCTCCCGATCACACGGTTGATCATACTCTAGGTTCCACATGCATGTTTTAGCTGAAGGAAGAATACCTTAAACCTGGGTAGTTGAAACCCGTGGAATGGGTACCATGTAATATGACTTCAAAGGGTCTTCATTTGCTCACCGAACCTCTCCAATCCTATCACTGCTGCGTTTATGCCCCTGTACACATGCTTGATTCTCTTTCGGAGACATAGCAATCCATAGGTGTTAAGATACTTACTAGTCAGGTACATTCTTAGGGGTTTAATATGGGGTGTTGAGTCCATTTCGTTGAGCAAGGAGTAGCTCTTGTCTATTCCATATTTGGCTTAAGGAACTTTATCTGTGCTCATTTCAATCTCTGGTTTTATGCAGCACCCCAACTCACCTTTCCTCTTAAGCAAGCATAAGTTGGTTTTCTAAATTTGAGACCCTGTTCTGTTTTGGAATTCAGTTCCTGTGTAGCCAAGTTTACATTCCGTGTATTAGTGATATCTTATGATGTTTCTTTTTCTGTGTGACTTATTTCAGTTAGAATCATCGTACCTGAATCCACTCATTATGCTGCTACGGGCCTGATGACATAGATTTCATTGCTGAGTGATACTGCATTGTACGTAAGTACCACAAGTTCTTTATCCATTTTTCACTTTCTGCGATGTTGAACTTGTACGGTAAACGAGGTTCTTGTAAACAGAGGCGTCCCAAACTTTGTGGTGGCTGTGTCTTTTTGATTTTAATTTCCCTAAGCTATAGGACCATAAGTGGAAGTGCCCTAGGCTCTGTTGCTTTGTTTTTTAGATGTTTCAGGAAACACCATACACTTCTCCCGAGTGTCTGTTGGCAATTTATATCCCACCCATCAGCATAACAAGGCTCCCAGTTCTCCATGGCCTGTCCTGCCTTTCTGGATTTTACACTTTTTTCAGATGGCCCTTTTGACCAGGGGGAAGTGAGACTTCATTGTAGTGCAGATTTCCTTTGCAAGCTTGCTTGGTTGGCCAAAAAGGGCGTATGTGTTTTTTCCTGAATATATTCAGGAAAAAACGCATACGCCCTTTTTGGCCAAGTGCATCATTGTGGACGTTCTGCCTCTTTTCCTATGCTTTCAATGCAATTCCAGTCTACCTCCTGAAATCGGTTTCCTGCAATTCTGCCCCGCTTTCAAGTCCTCTTGGCAGCCTTACTTTAGTCTATTTTTGGATGATAGCTGTCATTTATAACTGTGCAGGTTTGTGAATTACAGTGCCTCTGAGCTCCTTTCTTCAACTCGCTTTCTTGTGAGCTGGCCGCAACACCGCAGGATGGCTTCAGGCCCTAATCTGGTTCCGGCACGGCACGCTGAGCCTTTGGTTATTTCCTCTTCCTGGTGGGAAATGAGAGTTAAATTTGCCCGTCCAGCCACCTCCAGCTAGTCTCTCATTGGTTCTCGCTATTCCTTTTCATCTTTCGCAGAAATTGCAAACTGGGCCAAACAGGAGGTTAAAGGGACTGATTCTCCAAGTCGGGAGAGTGTTAGTAAAGCGTCTGGAATGTTGCACCCGAGTACCAGGGGAGGAAAACTGAGACATATTTGAACACGTCTCCCGATCACATGGTTGATCATACTCTAGGTTCCACATGCATGTTTTAGCTGAAGGAAGAATACCTTAAACCTGGGTAGTTGAAACCCGTGGAATGGGTACCATGCAATATGACTTCAAAGGGTCTTCATTTGCTCACCGAACCTCTCCAATCCTATCACTGCTGCGTTTATGCCCCTGTACACATGCTTGATTCTCTTTCGGAGACATAGCAATCCATAGGTTTTAAGATACTTACTAGTCAGGTACATTCTTAGGCGTTTAATATGCGGTGTTGAGTCCATTTCGTTGAGCAAGGAGTAGCTCTTGTCTATTCCATATTTGGCTTAAGGAACTTTATCTGTGCTCATTTCAATCTCTGGTTTTATGCAGCACCCCAACTCACCTTTCCTCTTAAGCAAGCATAAGTTGGTTTTCTAAATTTGTGACCCTGTTCTGTTCTGTATTTCAGTTCCTGTGTAGCCAAGTTTACATTCCGTGTATTACTGATATCTTAGGATGTTTCTTTTTCTGTGTGACTTATTTCAGTTAGAATCATCATACCTGAATCCACTCATTGTGCTGCTAAGAGCCTGATGACATAGATTTCATTGCTGAGTGATATTGCTTTGTAAGTAAATACCACATCTTCTTTATCCATTTTTCACTTTCTGCGATGTTGAACTTGTACTGTAAACGAGGTTCTTGTAAACAGAGGCGTCCCAAACTTTGGGGTGGCTGTGTCTTTTTTATTTTAATTTCCCTAAGCTATAGGACCATAAGTGGAAGTGCCCTAGGCTCTGTTGCTTTGTTTTTTAGATGTTTCAGGAAACACCATACACTTCTCCCGAGTGTCTGTTGGCAATTTACATCCCGCCCATCAGCATAACAAGGCTCCCAGTTCTCCATGGCCTGTCCTGCCTTTCTGGATTTTACACTTTTTTCAGATGGCCCTTTTGACCGGGGGGAAGTGAGACTTCATTGTAGTGCAGATTTCCTTTGCAAGCTTGCTTGGTTGGCCAAAAAGGGCGTATGCGTTTTTTCCTGAATATATTCAGGAAAAAACGCATACGCCCTTTTTGGCCAAGTGCATCATTGTGGACGTTCTGCCTCTTTTCCTATGCTTTCAATGCAATTCCAGTCTACCTCCTGAAATCGGTTTCCTGCAATTCTGCCCCGCTTTCAAGTCCTCTTGGCAGCCTTACTTCAGTATATTTTTGGACGATAGCTGTCATTTATAACTCTGCAGGTTTGTGAATTACAGTGCCCCTGAGCTCCTTTCTTCAACTCACTTTCTTTTGAGCTGGCCGCAACACCGCAGGATGGCTTCAGGCCCTAATCTGGTTCCGGCACGGCACGCTGAGCCTTTGGTTATTTCCTCTTCCAGATGGGAAATGAGAGTTAAATTTGCCCGTCCAGACACCTCCAGCTAGTCTCTCATTGGTTCTCCCTATTCCTGTTCATCTTCCGCAGAAATTGCAAACTGGGCCAAACAGGAGGTTAAAGGCGCTGACTCTCCAAGTGGGGAGAGTGTTAGTAAAGCGTGTGGAATGTTGCACCCGAGTACCAGGGGAGGAAAACTGAGACATATTTGAACACGTCTCCCGTTCACACGGTTGATCATACTCTGGGTTCCACATGCATGTTTTAGCTGAAAGAAGAATACCTTAAACCTGGAGAGTTGAGACCCGTGGAATGGGTACCATGCAATATGACTTCAAAGGGTCTTCATTTGCTCACCGAACCTCTCCAATCCTATCACTGCTGCATTTATGCCCCTGTACACATGCTTGATTCTCTTTTGGAGACATAGCAATCCATAGGTTTTAAGATACTTACTAGTCAGGTACATTCTTAGGCGTTTAATATGGGGTGTTGAGTCCATTTCGTTGAGCAAGGAGTAGCTCTTGTCTATTCCATATTTGGCTTAAGGAACTTTATCTGTGCTCATTTCAATCTCTGGTTTTATGCAGCACCCCAACTCACCTTTCCCCTTAAGCAAGCATAAGTTGGTTTTCTAAATTTGAGACCCTGTTCTGTTTTGGAATTCAGTTCCTGTGTAGCCAAGTTTACATTCCGTGTATTAGTGATATCTTATGATGTTTCTTTTTCTGTGTGACTTATTTCAGTTAGAATCATCGTACCTGAATCCACTCATTATGCTGCTACGGGCCTGATGACATAGATTTCATTGCTGAGTGATACTGCATTGTACGTAAGTACCACAAGTTCTTTATCCATTTTTCACTTTCTGTGATATTGAACTTGTATGGTAAACGAGGTTCTTGTAAACAGAGGCGTCCCAAACTTTGGGGTGGCTGTGTCTTTTTGATTTTAATTTCCCTAAGCTATAGGACCATAAGTGGAAGTGCCCTAGGCTCTGTTGCTTTGTTTTTTAGATGTTACAGGAAACACCATACACTTCTCCGGAGTGTCTGTTGGCAATTTACATCCCGCCCATCAGCATAACAAGGCTCCCAGTTCTCCATGGCCTGTCCTGCCTTTCTGGATTTTACACTTTTTTCAGATGGCCCTTTTGACCGGGGGGAAGTGAGACTTCATTGTAGTGCAGATTTCCTTTGCAAGCTTGCTTGGTTGGCCAAAAAGGGCGTATGCGTTTTTTCCTGAATATATTCAGGAAAAAACGCATACGCCCTTTTTGGCCAAGTGCATCATTGTGGACGTTCTGCCTCTTTTCCTATGCTTTCAATGCAATTCCAGTCTACCTCCTGAAATCGGTTTCCTGCAATTCTGCCCCGCTTTCAAGTCCTCTTGGCAGCCTTACTTCAGTATATTTTTGGACGATAGCTGTCATTTATAACTCTGCAGGTTTGTGAATTACAGTGCCCCTGAGCTCCTTTCTTCAACTCACTTTCTTTTGAGCTGGCCACAACACCGCAGGATAGCTTCAGGCCCTAATCTGGTTCCGGCACGGCACGCTGAGCCTTTGGTTATTTCCTCTTCCAGATGGGAAATGAGAGTTAAATTTGCCCGTCCAGACACCTCCAGCTAGTCTCTCATTGGTTCTCCCTATTCCTGTTCATCTTCCGCAGAAATTGCAAACTGGGCCAAACAGGAGGTTAAAGGCGCTGACTCTAAAAGTGGGGAGAGTGTTAGTAAAGCGTCTGGAATGTTGCACCCGAGTACCAGGGGAGGAAAACTGAGACATATTTGAACACGTCTCCCGTTCACACGGTTGATCATACTGTGGGTTCCACATGCATGTTTTAGCTGAAGGAAGAATACCTTAAACCTGGAGAGTTGAGACCCGTGAAATGGGTACCATGCAATATGACTTCAAAGGGTCTTCATTTGCTCACCGAACCTCTCCAATCCTATCACTGCTGCATTTATGCCCCTGTACACATGCTTGATTCTCTTTTGGAGACATAGCAATCCATAGGTTTTAAGATACTTACTAGTCAGGTACATTCTTAGGCGTTTAATATGGGGTGTTGAGTCCATTTCGTTGAGCAAGGAGTAGCTCTTGTCTATTCCATATTTGGCTTAAGGAACTTTATCTGTGCTCATTTCAATCTCTGGTTTTATGCAGCACCCCAACTCACCTTTCCCCTTAAGCAAGCATAAGTTGGTTTTCTAAATTTGAGACCCTGTTCTGTTTTGGAATTCAGTTCCTGTGTAGCCAAGTTTACATTCCGTGTATTAGTGATATCTTATGATGTTTCTTTTTCTGTGTGACTTATTTCAGTTAGAATCATCGTACCTGAATCCACTCATTATGCTGCTACGGGCCTGATGACATAGATTTCATTGCTGAGTGATACTGCATTGTACGTAAGTACCACAAGTTCTTTATCCATTTTTCACTTTCTGTGATATTGAACTTGTACGGTAAACGAGGTTCTTGTAAACAGAGGCGTCCCAAACTTTGGGGTGGCTGTGTCTTTTTGATTTTAATTTCCCTAAGCTATAGGACCATAAGTGGAAGTGCCCTAGGCTCTGTTGCTTTGTTTTTTAGATGTTTCAGGAAACACCATACACTTATCCCGAGTGTCTGTTGGCAATTTACATCCCGCCCATCAGCATAACAAGGCTCCCAGTTCTCCATGGCCTGTCCTGCCTTTCTGGATTTTACACTTTTTTCAGATGGCCCTTTTGACCGGGGGGAAGTGAGACTTCATTGTAGTGCAGATTTCCTTTGCAAGTTTGCTTGGTTGGCCAAAAAGGGCGTATGCGTTTTTTCCTGAATATATTCAGGAAAAAACGCATACGCCCTTTTTGGCCAAGTGCATCATTGTGGACGTTCTGCCTCTTTTCCTATGCTTTCAATGCAATTCCAGTCTACCTCCTGAAATCGGTTTCCTGCAATTCTGCCCCGCTTTCAAGTCCTCTTGGCAGCCTTACTTCAGTATATTTTTGGACGATAGCTGTCATTTATAACTGTGCAGGTTTGTGAATTACAGTGCCCCTGAGCTCCTTTCTTCAACTCGCTTTCTTGTGAGCTGGCCGCAACACCGCAGGATGGCTTCAGGCCCTAATCTGGTTCCGGCACGGCACGCTGAGCCTTTGGTTATTTCCTCTTCCTGGTGGGAAATGAGAGTTAAATTTGCCCGTCCAGCCACCTCCAGCTAGTCTCTCATTGGTTCTCGCTATTCCTTTTCATCTTCCGCAGAAATTGCAAACTGGGCCAAACAGGAGGTTAAAGGGACTGATTCTCCAAGTCGGGAGAGTGTTAGTAAAGCGTCTGGAATGTTGCACCCGAGTACCAGGGGAGGAAAACTGAGACATATTTGAACACGTCTCCCGATCACATGGTTGATCATACTCTAGGTTCCACATGCATGTTTTAGCTGAAGGAAGAATACCTTAAACCTGGGTAGTTGAAACCCGTGGAATGGGTACCATGCAATATGACTTCAAAGGGTCTTCATTTGCTCACCGAACCTCTCCAATCCTATCACTGCTGCGTTTATGCCCCTGTACACATGCTTGATTCTCTTTCGGAGACATAGCAATCCATAGGTTTTAAGATACTTACTAGTCAGGTACATTCTTAGGCGTTTAATATGCGGTGTTGAGTCCATTTCGTTGAGCAAGGAGTAGCTCTTGTCTATTCCATATTTGGCTTAAGGAACTTTATCTGTGCTCATTTCAATCTCTGGTTTTATGCAGCACCCCAACTCACCTTTCCTCTTAAGCAAGCATAAGTTGGTTTTCTAAATTTGTGACCCTGTTCTGTTCTGTAATTAAGTTCCTGTGTAGCCAAGTTTACATTCCGTGTATTACTGATATCTTAGGATGTTTCTTTTTCTGTGTGACTTATTTCAGTTAGAATCATCATACCTGAATCCACTCATTGTGCTGCTAAGAGCCTGATGACATAGATTTCATTGCTGAGTGATATTGCTTTGTAAGTAAATACCACATCTTCTTTATCCATTTTTCACTTTCTGCGATGTTGAACTTGTACTGTAAACGAGGTTCTTGTAAACAGAGGCGTCCCAAACTTTGGGGTGGCTGTGTCTTTTTGATTTTAATTTCCCTAAGCTATAGGACCATAAGTGGAAGTGCCCTAGGCTCTGTTGCTTTGTTTTTTAGATGTTTCAGGAAACACCATACACTTCTCCCGAGTGTCTGTTGGCAATTTACATCCCGCCCATCAGCATAACAAGGCTCCCAGTTCTCCATGGCTTGTCCTGCCTTTCTGGATTTTACACTTTTTTCAGATGGCCCTTTTGACCGGGGGGAAGTGAGACTTCATTGTAGTGCAGATTTCCTTTGCAAGTTTGCTTGGTTGGCCAAAAAGGGCGTATGCGTTTTTTCCTGAATATATTCAGGAAAAAACGCATACGCCCTTTTTGGCCAAGTGCATCATTGTGGACGTTCTGCCTCTTTTCCTATGCTTTCAATGCAATTCCAGTCTACCTCCTGAAATCGGTTTCCTGCAATTCTGCCCCGCTTTCAAGTCCTCTTGGCAGCCTTACTTCAGTATATTTTTGGACGATAGCTGTCATTTATAACTCTGCAGGTTTGTGAATTACAGTGCCCCTGAGCTCCTTTCTTCAACTCACTTTCTTTTGAGCTGGCCGCAACACCGCAGGATGGCTTCAGGCCCTAATCTGGTTCCGGCACGGCACGCTGAGCCTTTGGTTATTTCCTCTTCCAGATGGGAAATGAGAGTTAAATTTGCCCGTCCAGACACCTCCAGCTAGTCTCTCATTGGTTCTCCCTATTCCTGTTCATCTTCCGCAGAAATTGCAAACTGGGCCAAACAGGAGGTTAAAGGCGCTGACTCTCCAAGTGGGGAGAGTGTTAGTAAAGCGTCTGGAATGTTGCACCCGAGTACCAGGGGAGGAAAACTGAGACATATTTGAACACGTCTCCCGTTCACACGGTTGATCATACTCTGGGTTCCACATGCATGTTTTAGCTGAAAGAAGAATACCTTAAACCTGGAGAGTTGAGACCCGTGGAATGGGTACCATGCAATATGACTTCAAAGGGTCTTCATTTGCTCACCGAACCTCTCCAATCCTATCACTGCTGCATTTATGCCCCTGTACACATGCTTGATTCTCTTTTGGAGACATAGCAATCCATAGGTTTTAAGATACTTACTAGTCAGGTACATTCTTAGGCGTTTAATATGGGGTGTTGAGTCCATTTCGTTGAGCAAGGAGTAGCTCTTGTCTATTCCATATTTGGCTTAAGGAACTTTATCTGTGCTCATTTCAATCTCTGGTTTTATGCAGCACCCCAACTCACCTTTCCCCTTAAGCAAGCATAAGTTGGTTTTCTAAATTTGAGACCCTGTTCTGTTTTGGAATTCAGTTCCTGTGTAGCCAAGTTTACATTCCGTGTATTAGTGATATCTTATGATGTTTCTTTTTCTGTGTGACTTATTTCAGTTAGAATCATCGTACCTGAATCCACTCATTATGCTGCTACGGGCCTGATGACATAGATTTCATTGCTGAGTGATACTGCATTGTACGTAAGTACCACAAGTTCTTTATCCATTTTTCACTTTCTGTGATATTGAACTTGTATGGTAAACGAGGTTCTTGTAAACAGAGGCGTCCCAAACTTTGGGGTGGCTGTGTCTTTTTGATTTTAATTTCCCTAAGCTATAGGACCATAAGTGGAAGTGCCCTAGGCTCTGTTGCTTTGTTTTTTAGATGTTTCAGGAAACACCATACACTTCTCCTGAGTGTCTGTTGGCAATTTACATCCCGCCCATCAGCATAACAAGGCTCCCAGTTCTCCATGGCCTGTCCTGCCTTTCTGGATTTTACACTTTTTTCAGATGGCCCTTTTGACCGGGGGGAAGTGAGACTTCATTGTAGTGCAGATTTCCTTTGCAAGTTTGCTTGGTTGGCCAAAAAGGGCGTATGCGTTTTTTCCTGAATATATTCAGGAAAAAACGCATACGCCCTTTTTGGCCAAGTGCATCATTGTGGACGTTCTGCCTCTTTTCCTATGCTTTCAATGCAATTCCAGTCTACCTCCTGAAATCGGTTTCCTGCAATTCTGCCCCGCTTTCAAGTCCTCTTGGCAGCCTTACTTCAGTCTATTTTTGGACGATAGCTGTCATTTATAACTCTGCAGGTTTGTGAATTACAGTGCCCCTGAGCTCCTTTCTTCAACTCGCTTTCTTTTGAGCTGGCCGCAACATCGCAGGATGGCTTCAGGCCCTAATCTGGTTCCGGCACGGCACGCTGAGCCTTTGGTTATTTCCTCTTCCTGGTGGGAAATGAGAGTTAAATTTGCCCGTCCAGCCACCTCCAGCTAGTCTCTCATTGGTTCTCGCTATTCCTTTTCATCTTCCGCAGAAATTGCAAACTGGGCCAAACAGGAGGTTAAAGGGACTGATTCTCCAAGTCGGGAGAGTGTTAGTAAAGCGTCTGGAA
Source organism: Grampus griseus (assembly GCF_964374135.1). Taxonomy (NCBI): domain Eukaryota; kingdom Metazoa; phylum Chordata; class Mammalia; order Artiodactyla; family Delphinidae; genus Grampus; species Grampus griseus. The sequence goes on along the minus strand of NW_028133168.1, from coordinate 144,587 downwards.
TGTTGCACCCGAGTACCAGGGGAGGAAAACTGAGACATATTTGAACACGTCTCCCGATCACACGGTTGATCATACTCTAGGTTCCACATGCATGTTTTACCTGAAGGAAGAATACCTTAAACCTGGGTAGTTGAAACCCGTGGAATGGGTACCATGTAATATGACTTCAAAGGGTCTTCATTTGCTCACCGAACTTCTCCAATCCTATCACTGCTGCGTTTATGCCCCTGTACACATGCTTGATTCTCTTTCGGAGACATAGCAATCCATAGGTGTTAAGATACTTACTAGTCAGGTACATTCTTAGGGGTTTAATATGGGGTGTTGAGTCCATTTCGTTGAGCAAGGAGTAGCTCTTGTCTATTCCATATTTGGCTTAAGGAACTTTATCTGTGCTCATTTCAATCTCTGGTTTTATGCAGCACCCCAACTCACCTTTCCTCTTAAGCAAGCATAAGTTGGTTTTCTAAATTTGAGACCCTGTTCTGTTCTGTAATTCAGTTCCTGTGTAGCCAAGTTTACATTCCGTGTATTAGTGATATCTTATGATGTTTCTTTTTCTGTGTGACTTATTTCAGTTAGAATCATCATACCTGAATCCACTCATTGTGCTGCTAAGAGCCTGATGACATAGATTCCATTGCTGAGTGATATTGCTTTGTAAGTAAATACCACATCTTCTATATCCATTTTTCACTTTCTGCGATGTTGAACTTGTACTGTAAACGAGGTTCTTGTAAACAGAGGCGTCCCAAACTTTGGGGTGGCTGTGTCTTTTTGATTTTAATTTCCCTAAGCTATAGGACCATAAGTGGAAGTGCCCTAGGCTCTGTTGCTTTGTTTTTTAGATGTTACAGGAAACACCATACACTTCTCCGGAGTGTCTGTTGGCAATTTACATCCCGCCCATCAGCATAACAAGGCTCCCAGTTCTCCATGGCCTGTCCTGCCTTTCTGGATTTTACACTTTTTTCAGATGGCCCTTTTGACCGGGGGGAAGTGAGACTTCATTGTAGTGCAGATTTCCTTTGCAAGCTTGCTTGGTTGGCCAAAAAGGGCGTATGCGTTTTTTCCTGAATATATTCAGGAAAAAACGCATACGCCCTTTTTGGCCAAGTGCATCATTGTGGACGTTCTGCCTCTTTTCCTATGCTTTCAATGCAATTCCAGTCTACCTCCTGAAATCGGTTTCCTGCAATTCTGCCCCGCTTTCAAGTCCTCTTGGCAGCCTTACTTCAGTATATTTTTGGACGATAGCTGTCATTTATAACTCTGCAGGTTTGTGAATTACAGTGCCCCTGAGCTCCTTTCTTCAACTCACTTTCTTTTGAGCTGGCCACAACACCGCAGGATAGCTTCAGGCCCTAATCTGGTTCCGGCACGGCACGCTGAGCCTTTGGTTATTTCCTCTTCCAGATGGGAAATGAGAGTTAAATTTGCCCGTCCAGACACCTCCAGCTAGTCTCTCATTGGTTCTCCCTATTCCTGTTCATCTTCCGCAGAAATTGCAAACTGGGCCAAACAGGAGGTTAAAGGCGCTGACTCTAAAAGTGGGGAGAGTGTTAGTAAAGCGTCTGGAATGTTGCACCCGAGTACCAGGGGAGGAAAACTGAGACATATTTGAACACGTCTCCCGTTCACACGGTTGATCATACTGTGGGTTCCACATGCATGTTTTAGCTGAAGGAAGAATACCTTAAACCTGGGGAGTTGAGACCCGTGAAATGGGTACCATGCAATATGACTTCAAAGGGTCTTCATTTGCTCACCGAACCTCTCCAATCCTATCACTGCTGCATTTATGCCCCTGTACACATGCTTGATTCTCTTTTGGAGACATAGCAATCCATAGGTTTTAAGATACTTACTAGTCAGGTACATTCTTAGGCGTTTAATATGGGGTGTTGAGTCCATTTCGTTGAGCAAGGAGTAGCTCTTGTCTATTCCATATTTGGCTTAAGGAACTTTATCTGTGCTCATTTCAATCTCTGGTTTTATGCAGCACCCCAACTCACCTTTCCCCTTAAGCAAGCATAAGTTGGTTTTCTAAATTTGAGACCCTGTTCTGTTTTGGAATTCAGTTCCTGTGTAGCCAAGTTTACATTCCGTGTATTAGTGATATCTTATGATGTTTCTTTTTCTGTGTGACTTATTTCAGTTAGAATCATCGTACCTGAATCCACTCATTATGCTGCTACGGGCCTGATGACATAGATTTCATTGCTGAGTGATACTGCATTGTACGTAAGTACCACAAGTTCTTTATCCATTTTTCACTTTCTGTGATATTGAACTTGTACGGTAAACGAGGTTCTTGTAAACAGAGGCGTCCCAAACTTTGGGGTGGCTGTGTCTTTTTGATTTTAATTTCCCTAAGCTATAGGACCATAAGTGGAAGTGCCCTAGGCTCTGTTGCTTTGTTTTTTAGATGTTTCAGGAAACACCATACACTTCTCCCGAGTGTCTGTTGGCAATTTACATCCCGCCCATCAGCATAACAAGGCTCCCAGTTCTCCATGGCCTGTCCTGCCTTTCTGGATTTTACACTTTTTTCAGATGGCCCTTTTGACCGGGGGGAAGTGAGACTTCATTGTAGTGCAGATTTCCTTTGCAAGTTTGCTTGGTTGGCCAAAAAGGGCGTATGCGTTTTTTCCTGAATATATTCAGGAAAAAACGCATACGCCCTTTTTGGCCAAGTGCATCATTGTGGACGTTCTGCCTCTTTTCCTATGCTTTCAATGCAATTCCAGTCTACCTCCTGAAATCGGTTTCCTGCAATTCTGCCCCGCTTTCAAGTCCTCTTGGCAGCCTTACTTCAGTATATTTTTGGACGATAGCTGTCATTTATAACTGTGCAGGTTTGTGAATTACAGTGCCCCTGAGCTCCTTTCTTCAACTCGCTTTCTTGTGAGCTGGCCGCAACACCGCAGGATGGCTTCAGGCCCTAATCTGGTTCCGGCACGGCACGCTGAGCCTTTGGTTATTTCCTCTTCCTGGTGGGAAATGAGAGTTAAATTTGCCCGTCCAGCCACCTCCAGCTAGTCTCTCATTGGTTCTCGCTATTCCTTTTCATCGTCCGCAGAAATTGCAAACTGGGCCAAACAGGAGGTTAAAGGGACTGATTCTCCAAGTCGGGAGAGTGTTAGTAAAGCGTCTGGAATGTTGCACCCGAGTACCAGGGGAGGAAAACTGAGACATATTTGAACACGTCTCCCGATCACATGGTTGATCATACTCTAGGTTCCACATGCATGTTTTAGCTGAAGGAAGAATACCTTAAACCTGGGTAGTTGAAACCCGTGGAATGGGTACCATGCAATATGACTTCAAAGGGTCTTCATTTGCTCACCGAACCTCTCCAATCCTATCACTGCTGCGTTTATGCCCCTGTACACATGCTTGATTCTCTTTCGGAGACATAGCAATCCATAGGTTTTAAGATACTTACTAGTCAGGTACATTCTTAGGCGTTTAATATGCGGTGTTGAGTCCATTTCGTTGAGCAAGGAGTAGCTCTTGTCTATTCCATATTTGGCTTAAGGAACTTTATCTGTGCTCATTTCAATCTCTGGTTTTATGCAGCACCCCAACTCACCTTTCCTCTTAAGCAAGCATAAGTTGGTTTTCTAAATTTGTGACCCTGTTCTGTTCTGTAATTAAGTTCCTGTGTAGCCAAGTTTACATTCCGTGTATTACTGATATCTTAGGATGTTTCTTTTTCTGTGTGACTTATTTCAGTTAGAATCATCATACCTGAATCCACTCATTGTGCTGCTAAGAGCCTGATGACATAGATTTCATTGCTGAGTGATATTGCTTTGTAAGTAAATACCACATCTTCTTTATCCATTTTTCACTTTCTGCGATGTTGAACTTGTACTGTAAACGAGGTTCTTGTAAACAGAGGCGTCCCAAACTTTGGGGTGGCTGTGTCTTTTTGATTTTAATTTCCCTAAGCTATAGGACCATAAGTGGAAGTGCCCTAGGCTCTGTTGCTTTGTTTTTTAGATGTTTCAGGAAACACCATACACTTCTCCCGAGTGTCTGTTGGCAATTTACATCCCGCCCATCAGCATAACAAGGCTCCCAGTTCTCCATGGCTTGTCCTGCCTTTCTGGATTTTACACATTTTTCAGATGGCCCTTTTGACCGGGGGGAAGTGAGACTTCATTGTAGTGCAGATTTCCTTTGCAAGTTTGCTTGGTTGGCCAAAAAGGGCGTATGCGTTTTTTCCTGAATATATTCAGGAAAAAACGCATACGCCCTTTTTGGCCAAGTGCATCATTGTGGACGTTCTGCCTCTTTTCCTATGCTTTCAATGCAATTCCAGTCTACCTCCTGAAATCGGTTTCCTGCAATTCTGCCCCGCTTTCAAGTCCTCTTGGCAGCCTTACTTCAGTATATTTTTGGACGATAGCTGTCATTTATAACTCTGCAGGTTTGTGAATTACAGTGCCCCTGAGCTCCTTTCTTCAACTCGCTTTCTTTTGAGCTGGCCGCAACACCGCAGGATGGCTTCAGGCCCTAATCTGGTTCCGGCACGGCACGCTGAGCCTTTGGTTATTTCCTCTTCCTGGTGGGAAATGAGAGTTAAATTTGCCCGTCCAGACACCTCCAGTTAGTCTCTCATTGGTTCTCCCTATTCCTGTTCATCTTCCGCAGAATTTGCAAACTGGGGCAAACAGCAGGTTTAAGGCGCTGACTCTCCAAGTGGGGAGAGTGTTAGTAAAGCGTCTGGAATGTTGCACCCGAGTACCAGGGGACAAAAACTGAGACATATTTGAACACGTCTCCCGTTCACACGGTTGATCATACTCTGGGTTCCACATGCATGTTTTAGCCGAAGGAAGAATACCTTAAACCTGTAGTGTTGAGACCCGTGGAATGGGTACCATGCAATATGACTTCAAAGGGTCTTCATTTGCTCACCGAACCTCTCCAATCCTATCACTGCTGCGTTTATGCCCCTGTACACACGCTTGATTCTCTTTCGGAGACATAGCAATCCATAGGTTTTAAGATACTTACTAGTCAGGTACATTCTTAGGCGTTTAATATGCGGTGTTGAGTCCATTTCGTTGAGCAAGGAGTAGCTCTTGTCTATTCCATATTTGGCTTAAGGAACTTTATCTGTGCTCATTTCGATCTCTGGTTTTATGCAGCACCCCAACTCACCTTTACCCTTAAGCAAGCATAAGTTGGTTTTCTAAATTTGAGACCCTGTTCTGTTTTGGAATTCAGTTCCTGTGTAGCCAAGTTTACATTCCGTGTATTAGTGATATCTTATGATGTTTCTTTTTCTGTGTGACTTATTGCAGTTAGAATCATCGTACCTGAATCCACTCATTATGCTGCTACGGGCCTGATGACATAGATTTCATTGCTGAGTGATACTGCATTGTACGTAAGTACCACAAGTTCTTTATCCATTTTTCACTTTCTGTGATATTGAACTTGTACGGTAAACGAGGTTCTTGTAAACAGAGGCGTCCCAAACTTTGGGGTGGCTGTGTCTTTTTGATTTTAATTTCCCTAAGCTATAGGACCATAAGTGGAAGTGCCCTAGGCTCTGTTGCTTTGTTTTTTAGATGTTTCAGGAAACACCATACACTTCTCCCGAGTGTCTGTTGGCAATTTATATCCCACCCATCAGCATAACAAGGCTCCCAGTTCTCCATGGCCTGTCCTGCCTTTCTGGATTTTACACTTTTTTCAGATGGCCCTTTTGACCGGGGGGAAGTGAGACTTCATTGTAGTGCAGATTTCCTTTGCAAGCTTGCTTGGTTGGCCAAAAAGGGCGTATGCGTTTTTTCCTGAATATATTCAGGAAAAAATGCATACGCCCTTTTTGGCCAAGTGCATCATTGTGGACGTTCTGCCTCTTTTCCTATGCTTTCAATGCAATTCCAGTCTACCTCCTGAAATTGGTTTCCTGCAATTCTGCCCCGCTTTCAAGTCCTCTTGGCAGCCTTACTTTAGTCTATTTTTGGATGATAGCTGTCATTTATAACTCTGCAGGTTTGTGAATTACAGTGCCCCTGAGCTCCTTTCTTCAACTCGCTTTCTTGTGACCTGGCCGCAACACCGCAGGATGGCTTCAGGCCCTAATCTGGTTCCGGCACGGCACGCTGAGCCTTTGGTTATTTCCTCTTCCTGGTCGGAAATGAGAGTTAAATTTGCCCGTCCAGCCACCTCCAGCTAGTCTCTCATTGGTTCTCGCTATTCCTTTTCATCTTCCGCAGAAATTGCAAACTGGGCCAAACAGGAGGTTAAAGGGACTGATTCTCCAAGTCGGGAGAGTGTTAGTAAAGCGTCTGGAATGTTGCACCCGAGTACCAGGGGTGGAAAACTGAGACATATTTGAACACGTCTCCCGATCACATGGTTGATCATACTCTAGGTTCCACATGCATGTTTTAGCTGAAGGAAGAATACCTTAAACCGGGGTAGTTGAAACCCGTGGAATGGGTACCATGCAATATGACTTCAAAGGGTCTTCATTTGCTCACCGAACCTCTCCAATCCTATCACTGCTGCGTTTATGCCCCTGTACACATGCTTGATTCTCTTTTGGAGACATAGCAATCCATAGGTTTTAAGATACTTACTAGTCAGGTACATTCTTAGGCGTTTAATATGCGGTGTTGAGTCCATTTCGTTGAGCAAGGAGTAGCTCTTGTCTATTCCATATTTGGCTTAAGGAACTTTATCTGTGCTCATTTCGATCTCTGGTTTTATGCAGCACCCCAACTCACCTTTACCCTTAAGCAAGCATAAGTTGGTTTTCTAAATTTGAGACCCTGTTCTGTTTTGGAATTCAGTTCCTGTGTAGCCAAGTTTACATTCCGTGTATTAGTGATATCTTATGATGTTTCTTTTTCTGTGTGACTTATTGCAGTTAGAATCATCGTACCTGAATCCACTCATTATGCTGCTACGGGCCTGATGACATAGATTTCATTGCTGAGTGATACTGCATTGTACGTAAGTACCACAAGTTCTTTATCCATTTTTCACTTTCTGTGATATTGAACTTGTACGGTAAACGAGGTTCTTGTAAACAGAGGCGTCCCAAACTTTGGGGTGGCTGTGTCTTTTTGATTTTAATTTCCCTAAGCTATAGGACCATAAGTGGAAGTGCCCTAGGCTCTGTTGCTTTGTTTTTTAGATGTTTCAGGAAACACCATACACTTCTCCCGAGTGTCTGTTGGCAATTTATATCCCACCCATCAGCATAACAAGGCTCCCAGTTCTCCATGGCCTGTCCTGCCTTTCTGGATTTTACACTTTTTTCAGATGGCCCTTTTGACCGGGGGGAAGTGAGACTTCATTGTAGTGCAGATTTCCTTTGCAAGCTTGCTTGGTTGGCCAAAAAGGGCGTATGCGTTTTTTCCTGAATATATTCAGGAAAAAATGCATACGCACTTTTTGGCCAAGTGCATCATTGTGGACGTTCTGCCTCTTTTCCTATGCTTTCAATGCAATTCCAGTCTACCTCCTGAAATTGGTTTCCTGCAATTCTGCCCCGCTTTCAAGTCCTCTTGGCAGCCTTACTTTAGTCTATTTTTGGATGATAGCTGTCATTTATAACTCTGCAGGTTTGTGAATTACAGTGCCCCTGAGCTCCTTTCTTCAACTCGCTTTCTTGTGACCTGGCCGCAACACCGCAGGATGGCTTCAGGCCCTAATCTGGTTCCGGCACGGCACGCTGAGCCTTTGGTTATTTCCTCTTCCTGGTCGGAAATGAGAGTTAAATTTGCCCGTCCAGCCACCTCCAGCTAGTCTCTCATTGGTTCTCGCTATTCCTTTTCATCTTCCGCAGAAATTGCAAACTGGGCCAAACAGGAGGTTAAAGGGACTGATTCTCCAAGTCGGGAGAGTGTTAGTAAAGCGTCTGGAATGTTGCACCCGAGTACCAGGGGTGGAAAACTGAGACATATTTGAACACGTCTCCCGATCACATGGTTGATCATACTCTAGGTTCCACATGCATGTTTTAGCTGAAGGAAGAATACCTTAAACCTGGGTAGTTGAAACCCGTGGAATGGGTACCATGCAATATGACTTCAAAGGGTCTTCATTTGCTCACCGAACCTCTCCAATCCTATCACTGCTGCGTTTATGCCCCTGTACACATGCTTGATTCTCTTTCGGAGACATAGCAATCCATAGGTTTTAAGATACTTACTAGTCAGGTACATTCTTAGGCGTTTAATGTGGGGTGTTGAGTCCATTTCGTTGAGCAAGGAGTAGCTCTTGTCTATTCCATATTTGGCTTAAGGAACTTTATCTGTGCTCATTTCAATCTCTGGTTTTATGCAGCACCCCAACTCACCTTTCCCCTTAAGCAAGCATAAGTTGGTTTTCTAAATTTGAGACCCTGTTCTGTTTTGGAATTCAGTTCCTGTGTAGCCAAGTTTACATTCCGTGTATTAGTGATATCTTATGATGTTTCTTTTTCTGTGTGACTTATTTCAGTTAGAATCATCGTACCTGAATCCACTCATTATGCTGCTACGGGCCTGATGACATAGATTTCATTGCTGAGTGATACTGCATTGTACGTAAGTACCACAAGTTCTTTATCCATTTTTCACTTTCTGTGATATTGAACTTGTACGGTAAACGAGGTTCTTGTAAACAGAGGCGTCCCAAACTTTGGGGTGGCTGTGTCTTTTTGATTTTAATTTCCCTAAGCTATAGGACCATAAGTGGAAGTGCCCTAGGCTCTGTTGCTTTGTTTTTTAGATGTTTCAGGAAACACCATACACTTCTCCCGAGTGTCTGTTGGCAATATATATCCCACCCATCAGCATAACAAGGCTCCCAGTTGTCCATGGCCTGTCCTGCCTTTCTGGATTTTACACTTTTTTCAGATGGCCCTTTTGACCGGGGGGAAGTGAGACTTCATTGTAGTGCAGATTTCCTTTGCAAGCTTGCTTGGTTGGCCAAAAAGGGCGTATGCGTTTTTTCCTGAATATATTCAGGAAAAAACGCATACGCCCTTTTTGGCCAAGTGCATCATTGTGGACGTTCTGCCTCTTTTCCTACGCTTTCAATGCAATTCCAGTCTACCTCCTGAAATCGGTTTCCTGCAATTCTGCCCCGCTTTCAAGTCCTCTTGGAAGCCTTACTTTAGTCTATTTTTGGATGATAGCTGTCATTTATAACTCTGCAGGTTTGTGAATTACAGTGCCCCTGAGCTCCGTTCTTCAACTCGCTTTCTTTTGAGCTGGCCGCAACACCGCAGGATGGCTTCAGGCCCTAATCTGGTTCCGGCACGGCACGCTGAGCCTTTGGTTATTTCCTCTTCCTGGTGGGAAATGAGAGTTAAATTTGCCCGTCCAGACACCTCCAGTTAGTCTCTCATTGGTTCTCCCTATTCCTGTTCATCTTCCGCAGAAATTGCAAACTGGGCCAAACAGGAGGTTAAAGGCGCTGACTCTCCAAGTGGGGAGAGTGTTAGTAAAGCATCTGGAATGTTGCACCCGAGTACCAGGGGACAAAAACTGAGACATATTTGAACACGTCTCCCGTTCACACGGTTGATCATACTCTGGGTTCCACATGCATGTATTAGCCGAAGGAAGAATACCTTAAACCTGTAGTGTTGAGACCCGTGGAATGGGTACCATGCAATATGACTTCAAAGGGTCTTCATTTGCTCACCGAACCTCTCCAATCCTATCACTGCTGCGTTTATGCCCCTGTACACACGCTTGATTCTCTTTCGGAGACATAGCAATCCATAGGTTTTAAGATACTTACTAGTCAGGTACATTCTTAGGCGTTTAATATGCGGTGTTGAGTCCATTTCATTGAGCAAGGAGTAGCTCTTGACTATTCCATATTTGGCTTAAGGAACTTTATCTGTGCTCATTTCGATCTCTGGTTTTATGCAGCACCCCAACTCACCTTTACCCTTAAGCAAGCATAAGTTGGTTTTCTAAATTTGAGACCCTGTTCTGTTCTGTAATTCAGTTCCTGTGTAGCCAAGTTTACATTCCGTGTATTAGTGATATCTTATGATGTTTCTTTTGCTGTGTGACTTATTTCAGTTAGAATCATCGTACCTGAATCCACTCATTGTGCTGCTAAGGGCCTGATGACATAGATTTCATTGCTGAGTGATATTGCTTTGTAAGTAAATATCACAGCTTCTTTATCCATTTTTCACTTTCTGCAATGTTGAACTTGTACTGTAAACGAGGTTCTTGTAAACAGAGGCGTCCCAAACTTTGGGGTGGCTGTGTCTTTTTGATTTTAATTTCCCTAAGCTATAGGACCATAAGTGGAAGTGCCCTAGGCTCTGTTGCTTTGTTTTTTAGATGTTTCAGGAAACACCATACACTTCTCCCGAGTGTCTGTTGGCAATTTACATCCCGCCCATCAGCATAACAAGGCTCCCAGTTCTCCATGGCCTGTCCTGCCTTTCTGGATTTTACACTTTTTTCAGATGGCCCTTTTGACCGGGGGGAAGTGAGACTTCATTGTAGTGCAGATTTCCTTTGCAAGTTTGCTTGGTTGGCCAAAAAGGGCGTATGCGTTTTTTCCTGAATATATTCCGGAAAAAACGCATACGCCCTTTTTGGCCAAGTGCATCATTGTGGACGTTCTGCCTCTTTTCCTATGCTTTCAATGCAATTCCAGTCTACCTCCTGAAATCGGTTTCCTGCAATTCTGCCCCGCTTTCAAGTCCTCTTGGCAGCCTTACTTTAGTCTATTTTTGGATGATAGCTGTCATTTATAACTGTGCAGGTTTGTGAATTACAGTGCCCCTGAGCTCCTTTCTTCAACTCGCTTTCTTGTGACCTGGCCGCAACACCGCAGGATGGCTTCAGGCCCTAATCTGGTTCCGGCACGGCACGCTGAGCCTTTGGTTATTTCCTCTTCCTGGTGGGAAATGAGAGTTAAATTTGCCCGTCCAGCCACCTCCAGCTAGTCTCTCATTGGTTCTCGCTATTCCTTTTCATCTTCCGCAGAAATTGCAAACTGGGCCAAACAGGAGGTTAAAGGGACTGATTCTCCAAGTCGGGAGAGTGTTAGTAAAGCGTCTGGAATGTTGCACCCGAGTACCAGGGGTGGAAAACTGAGACATATTTGAACACGTCTCCCGATCACATGGTTGATCATACTCTAGGTTCCACATGCATGTTTTAGCTGAAGGAAGAATACCTTAAACCGGGGTAGTTGAAACCCGTGGAATGGGTACCATGCAATATGACTTCAAAGGGTCTTCATTTGCTCACCGAACCTCTCCAATCCTATCACTGCTGCGTTTATGCCCCTGTACACATGCTTGATTCTCTTTTGGAGACATAGCAATCCATAGGTTTTAAGATACTTACTAGTCAGGTACATTCTTAGGCGTTTAATATGCGGTGTTGAGTCCATTTCGTTGAGCAAGGAGTAGCTCTTGTCTATTCCATATTTGGCTTAAGGAACTTTATCTGTGCTCATTTCGATCTCTGGTTTTATGCAGCACCCCAACTCACCTTTACCCTTAAGCAAGCATAAGTTGGTTTTCTAAATTTGAGACCCTGTTCTGTTTTGGAATTCAGTTCCTGTGTAGCCAAGTTTACATTCCGTGTATTAGTGATATCTTATGATGTTTCTTTTTCTGTGTGACTTATTGCAGTTAGAATCATCGTACCTGAATCCACTCATTATGCTGCTACGGGCCTGATGACATAGATTTCATTGCTGAGTGATACTGCATTGTACGTAAGTACCACAAGTTCTTTATCCATTTTTCACTTTCTGTGATATTGAACTTGTACGGTAAACGAGGTTCTTGTAAACAGAGGCGTCCCAAACTTTGGGGTGGCTGTGTCTTTTTGATTTTAATTTCCCTAAGCTATAGGACCATAAGTGGAAGTGCCCTAGGCTCTGTTGCTTTGTTTTTTAGATGTTTCAGGAAACACCATACACTTCTCCCGAGTTTCTGTTGGCAATTTATATCCCACCCATCAGCATAACAAGGCTCCCAGTTCTCCATGGCCTGTCCTGCCTTTCTGGATTTTACACTTTTTTCAGATGGCCCTTTTGACCGGGGGGAAGTGAGACTTCATTGTAGTGCAGATTTCCTTTGCAAGCTTGCTTGGTTGGCCAAAAAGGGCGTATGCGTTTTTTCCTGAATATATTCAGGAAAAAATGCATACGCCCTTTTTGGCCAAGTGCATCATTGTGGACGTTCTGCCTCTTTTCCTATGCTTTCAATGCAATTCCAGTCTACCTCCTGAAATTGGTTTCCTGCAATTCTGCCCCGCTTTCAAGTCCTCTTGGCAGCCTTACTTTAGTCTATTTTTGGATGATAACTGTCATTTATAACTCTGCAGGTTTGTGAATTACAGTGCCCCTGAGCTCCTTTCTTCAACTCGCTTTCTTGTGACCTGGCCGCAACACCGCAGGATGGCTTCAGGCCCTAATCTGGTTCCGGCACGGCACGCTGAGCCTTTGGTTATTTCCTCTTCCTGGTCGGAAATGAGAGTTAAATTTGCCCGTCCAGCCACCTCCAGCTAGTCTCTCATTGGTTCTCGCTATTCCTTTTCATCTTCCGCAGAAATTGCAAACTGGGCCAAACAGGAGGTTAAAGGGACTGATTCTCCAAGTCGGGAGAGTGTTAGTAAAGCGTCTGGAATGTTGCACCCGAGTACCAGGGGTGGAAAACTGAGACATATTTGAACACGTCTCCCGATCACATGGTTGATCATACTCTAGGTTCCACATGCATGTTTTAGCTGAAGGAAGAATACCTTAAACCTGGGTAGTTGAAACCCGTGGAATGGGTACCATGCAATATGACTTCAAAGGGTCTTCATTTGCTCACCGAACCTCTCCAATCCTATCACTGCTGCGTTTATGCCCCTGTACACATGCTTGATTCTCTTTCGGAGACATAGCAATCCATAGGTTTTAAGATACTTACTAGTCAGGTACATTCTTAGGCGTTTAATGTGGGGTGTTGAGTCCATTTCGTTGAGCAAGGAGTAGCTCTTGTCTATTCCATATTTGGCTTAAGGAACTTTATCTGTGCTCATTTCAATCTCTGGTTTTATGCAGCACCCCAACTCACCTTTCCCCTTAAGCAAGCATAAGTTGGTTTTCTAAATTTGAGACCCTGTTCTGTTTTGGAATTCAGTTCCTGTGTAGCCAAGTTTACATTCCGTGTATTAGTGATATCTTATGATGTTTCTTTTTCTGTGTGACTTATTTCAGTTAGAATCATCGTACCTGAATCCACTCATTATGCTGCTACGGGCCTGATGACATAGATTTCATTGCTGAGTGATACTGCATTGTACGTAAGTACCACAAGTTCTTTATCCATTTTTCACTTTCTGTGATATTGAACTTGTACGGTAAACGAGGTTCTTGTAAACAGAGGCGTCCCAAACTTTGGGGTGGCTGTGTCTTTTTGATTTTAATTTCCCTAAGCTATAGGACCATAAGTGGAAGTGCCCTAGGCTCTGTTGCTTTGTTTTTTAGATGTTTCAGGAAACACCATACACTTCTCCCGAGTGTCTGTTGGCAATATATATCCCACCCATCAGCATAACAAGGCTCCCAGTTGTCCATGGCCTGTCCTGCCTTTCTGGATTTTACACTTTTTTCAGATGGCCCTTTTGACCGGGGGGAAGTGAGACTTCATTGTAGTGCAGATTTCCTTTGCAAGCTTGCTTGGTTGGCCAAAAAGGGCGTATGCGTTTTTTCCTGAATATATTCAGGAAAAAACGCATACGCCCTTTTTGGCCAAGTGCATCATTGTGGACGTTCTGCCTCTTTTCCTACGCTTTCAATGCAATTCCAGTCTACCTCCTGAAATCGGTTTCCTGCAATTCTGCCCCGCTTTCAAGTCCTCTTGGAAGCCTTACTTTAGTCTATTTTTGGATGATAGCTGTCATTTATAACTCTGCAGGTTTGTGAATTACAGTGCCCCTGAGCTCCGTTCTTCAACTCGCTTTCTTTTGAGCTGGCCGCAACACCGCAGGATGGCTTCAGGCCCTAATCTGGTTCCGGCACGGCACGCTGAGCCTTTGGTTATTTCCTCTTCCTGGTGGGAAATGAGAGTTAAATTTGCCCGTCCAGACACCTCCAGTTAGTCTCTCATTGGTTCTCCCTATTCCTGTTCATCTTCCGCAGAAATTGCAAACTGGGCCAAACAGGAGGTTAAAGGCGCTGACTCTCCAAGTGGGGAGAGTGTTAGTAAAGCATCTGGAATGTTGCACCCGAGTACCAGGGGACAAAAACTGAGACATATTTGAACACGTCTCCCGTTCACACGGTTGATCATACTCTGGGTTCCACATGCATGTATTAGCCGAAGGAAGAATACCTTAAACCTGTAGTGTTGAGACCCGTGGAATGGGTACCATGCAATATGACTTCAAAGGGTCTTCATTTGCTCACCGAACCTCTCCAATCCTATCACTGCTGCGTTTATGCCCCTGTACACACGCTTGATTCTCTTTCGGAGACATAGCAATCCATAGGTTTTAAGATACTTACTAGTCAGGTACATTCTTAGGCGTTTAATATGCGGTGTTGAGTCCATTTCGTTGAGCAAGGAGTAGCTCTTGTCTATTCCATATTTGGCTTAAGGAACTTTATCTGTGCTCATTTCGATCTCTGGTTTTATGCAGCACCCCAACTCACCTTTACCCTTAAGCAAGCATAAGTTGGTTTTCTAAATTTGAGACCCTGTTCTGTTCTGTAATTCAGTTCCTGTGTAGCCAAGTTTACATTCCGTGTATTAGTGATATCTTATGATGTTTCTTTTGCTGTGTGACTTATTTCAGTTAGAATCATCGTACCTGAATCCACTCATTGTGCTGCTAAGGGCCTGATGACATAGATTTCATTGCTGAGTGATATTGCTTTGTAAGTAAATATCACAGCTTCTTTATCCATTTTTCACTTTCTGCAATGTTGAACTTGTACTGTAAACGAGGTTCTTGTAAACAGAGGCGTCCCAAACTTTGGGGTGGCTGTGTCTTTTTGATTTTAATTTCCCTAAGCTATAGGACCATAAGTGGAAGTGCCCTAGGCTCTGTTGCTTTGTTTTTTAGATGTTTCAGGAAACACCATACACTTCTCCCGAGTGTCTGTTGGCAATTTACATCCCGCCCATCAGCATAACAAGGCTCCCAGTTCTCCATGGCCTGTCCTGCCTTTCTGGATTTTACACTTTTTTCAGATGGCCCTTTTGACCGGGGGGAAGTGAGACTTCATTGTAGTGCAGATTTCCTTTGCAAGTTTGCTTGGTTGGCCAAAAAGGGCGTATGCGTTTTTTCCTGAATATATTCAGGAAAAAACGCATACGCCCTTTTTGGCCAAGTGCATCATTGTGGACGTTCTGCCTCTTTTCCTATGCTTTCAATGCAATTCCAGTCTACCTCCTGAAATCGGTTTCCTGCAATTCTGCCCCGCTTTCAAGTCCTCTTGGCAGCCTTACTTTAGTCTATTTTTGGATGATAGCTGTCATTTATAACTGTGCAGGTTTGTGAATTACAGTGCCCCTGAGCTCCTTTCTTCAACTCGCTTTCTTGTGACCTGGCCGCAACACCGCAGGATGGCTTCAGGCCCTAATCTGGTTCCGGCAAGGCACGCTGAGCCTTTGGTTATTTCCTCTTCCTGGTGGGAAATGAGAGTTAAATTTGCCCGTCCAGCCACCTCCAGCTAGTCTCTCATTGGTTCTCGCTATTCCTTTTCATCTTCCGCAGAAATTGCAAACTGGGCCAAACAGGAGGTTAAAGGGACTGATTCTCCAAGTCGGGAGAGTGTTAGTAAAGCATCTGGAATGTTGCACCCGAGTACCAGGGGAGGAAAACTGAGACATATTTGAACACGTCTCCCGATCACATGGTTGATCATACTCTAGGTTCCACATGCATGTTTTAGCTGAAGGAAGAATACCTTAAACCTGGGTAGTTGAAACCCGTGGAATGGGTACCATGCAATATGACTTCAAAGGGTCTTCATTTGCTCACCGAACCTCTCCAATCCTATCACTGCTGCGTTTATGCCCCTGTACACATGCTTGATTCTCTTTCGGAGACATAGCAATCCATAGGTTTTAAGATACTTACTAGTCAGGTACATTCTTAGGCGTTTAATATGCGGTGTTGAGTCCATTTCGTTGAGCAAGGAGTAGCTCTTGTCTATTCCATATTTGGCTTAAGGAACTTTATCTGTGCTCATTTCAATCTCTGGTTTTATGCAGCACCCCAACTCACCTTTCCTCTTAAGCAAGCATAAGTTGGTTTTCTAAATTTGAGACCCTGTTCTGTTCTGTAATTCAGTTCCTGTGTAGCCAAGTTTATATTCCGTGTATTAGTGATATCTTATGATGTTTCTTTTGCTGTGTGACTTATTTCAGTTAGAATCATCGTACCTGAATCCACTCATTGTCCTGCTAAGGGCCTGATGACATAGATTTCATTGCTGAGTGATATTGCTTTGTAAGTAAATATCACAGCTTCTTTATCCATTTTTCACTTTCTGCAATGTTGAACTTGTACTGTAAACGAGGTTCTTGTAAACAGAGGCGTCCCAAACTTTGGGGTGGCTGTGTCTTTTTGATTTTAATTTCCCTAAGCTATAGGACCATAAGTGGAAGTGCCCTAGGCTCTGTTGCTTTGTTTTTTAGATGTTTCAGGAAACACCATACACTTCTCCCGAGTGTCTGTTGGCAATTTACATCCCGCCCATCAGCATAACAAGGCTCCCAGTTCTCCATGGCCTGTCCTGCCTTTCTGGATTTTACACTTTTTTCAGATGGCCCTTTTGACCGGGGGGAAGTGAGACTTCATTGTAGTGCAGATTTCCTTTGCAAGTTTGCTTGGTTGGCCAAAAAGGGCGTATGCGTTTTTTCCTGAATATATTCAGGAAAAAACGCATACGCCCTTTTTGGCCAAGTGCATCATTGTGGACGTTCTGCCTCTTTTCCTATGCTTTCAATGCAATTCCAGTCTACCTCCTGAAATCGGTTTCCTGCAATTCTGCCCCGCTTTCAAGTCCTCTTGGCAGCCTTACTTTAGTCTATTTTTGGATGATAGCTGTCATTTATAACTGTGCAGGTTTGTGAATTACAGTGCCCCTGAGCTCCTTTCTTCAACTCGCTTTCTTGTGACCTGGCCGCAACACCGCAGGATGGCTTCAGGCCCTAATCTGGTTCCGGCACGGCACGCTGAGCCTTTGGTTATTTCCTCTTCCTGGTGGGAAATGAGAGTTAAATTTGCCCGTCCAGCCACCTCCAGCTAGTCTCTCATTGGTTCTCGCTATTCCTTTTCATCTTCCGCAGAAATTGCAAACTGGGCCAAACAGGAGGTTAAAGGGACTGATTCTCCAAGTCGGGAGAGTGTTAGTAAAGCGTCTGGAATGTTGCACCCGAGTACCAGGGGAGGAAAACTGAGACATATTTGAACACGTCTCCCGATCACATGGTTGATCATACTCTAGGTTCCACATGCATGTTTTAGCTGAAGGAAGAATACCTTAAACCTGGGTAGTTGAAACCCGTGGAATGGGTACCATGAAATATGACTTCAAAGGGTCTTCATTTGCTCACCGAACCTCTCCAATCCTATCACTGCTGCGTTTATGCCCCTGTACACATGCTTGATTCTCTTTCGGAGACATAGCAATCCATAGGTTTTAAGATACTTACTAGTCAGGTACATTCTTAGGCGTTTAATATGCGGTGTTGAGTCCATTTCGTTGAGCAAGGAGTAGCTCTTGTCTATTCCATATTTGGCTTAAGGAACTTTATCTGTGCTCATTTCGATCTCTGGTTTTATGCAGCACCCCAACTCACCTTTACCCTTAAGCAAGCATAAGTTGGTTTTCTAAATTTGAGACCCTGTTCTGTTTTGGAATTCAGTTCCTGTGTAGCCAAGTTTACATTCCGTGTATTAGTGATATCTTATGATGTTTCTTTTTCTGTGTGACTTATTGCAGTTAGAATCATCGTACCTGAATCCACTCATTATGCTGCTACGGGCCTGATGACATAGATTTCATTGCTGAGTGATACTGCATTGTACGTAAGTACCACAAGTTCTTTATCCATTTTTCACTTTCTGTGATATTGAACTTGTACGGTAAACGAGGTTCTTGTAAACAGAGGCGTCCCAAACTTTGGGGTGGCTGTGTCTTTTTGATTTTAATTTCCCTAAGCTATAGGACCATAAGTGGAAGTGCCCTAGGCTCTGTTGCTTTGTTTTTTAGATGTTTCAGGAAACACCATACACTTCTCCCGAGTTTCTGTTGGCAATTTATATCCCACCCATCAGCATAACAAGGCTCCCAGTTCTCCATGGCCTGTCCTGCCTTTCTGGATTTTACACTTTTTTCAGATGGCCCTTTTGACCGGGGGGAAGTGAGACTTCATTGTAGTGCAGATTTCCTTTGCAAGCTTGCTTGGTTGGCCAAAAAGGGCGTATGCGTTTTTTCCTGAATATATTCAGGAAAAAATGCATACGCCCTTTTTGGCCAAGTGCATCATTGTGGACGTTCTGCCTCTTTTCCTATGCTTTCAATGCAATTCCAGTCTACCTCCTGAAATTGGTTTCCTGCAATTCTGCCCCGCTTTCAAGTCCTCTTGGCAGCCTTACTTTAGTCTATTTTTGGATGATAACTGTCATTTATAACTCTGCAGGTTTGTGAATTACAGTGCCCCTGAGCTCCTTTCTTCAACTCGCTTTCTTGTGACCTGGCCGCAACACCGCAGGATGGCTTCAGGCCCTAATCTGGTTCCGGCACGGCACGCTGAGCCTTTGGTTATTTCCTCTTCCTGGTCGGAAATGAGAGTTAAATTTGCCCGTCCAGCCACCTCCAGCTAGTCTCTCATTGGTTCTCGCTATTCCTTTTCATCTTCCGCAGAAATTGCAAACTGGGCCAAACAGGAGGTTAAAGGGACTGATTCTCCAAGTCGGGAGAGTGTTAGTAAAGCGTCTGGAATGTTGCACCCGAGTACCAGGGGTGGAAAACTGAGACATATTTGAACACGTCTCCCGATCACATGGTTGATCATACTCTAGGTTCCACATGCATGTTTTAGCTGAAGGAAGAATACCTTAAACCTGGGTAGTTGAAACCCGTGGAATGGGTACCATGCAATATGACTTCAAAGGGTCTTCATTTGCTCACCGAACCTCTCCAATCCTATCACTGCTGCGTTTATGCCCCTGTACACATGCTTGATTCTCTTTCGGAGACATAGCAATCCATAGGTTTTAAGATACTTACTAGTCAGGTACATTCTTAGGCGTTTAATGTGGGGTGTTGAGTCCATTTCGTTGAGCAAGGAGTAGCTCTTGTCTATTCCATATTTGGCTTAAGGAACTTTATCTGTGCTCATTTCAATCTCTGGTTTTATGCAGCACCCCAACTCACCTTTCCCCTTAAGCAAGCATAAGTTGGTTTTCTAAATTTGAGACCCTGTTCTGTTTTGGAATTCAGTTCCTGTGTAGCCAAGTTTACATTCCGTGTATTAGTGATATCTTATGATGTTTCTTTTTCTGTGTGACTTATTTCAGTTAGAATCATCGTACCTGAATCCACTCATTATGCTGCTACGGGCCTGATGACATAGATTTCATTGCTGAGTGATACTGCATTGTACGTAAGTACCACAAGTTCTTTATCCATTTTTCACTTTCTGTGATATTGAACTTGTACGGTAAACGAGGTTCTTGTAAACAGAGGCGTCCCAAACTTTGGGGTGGCTGTGTCTTTTTGATTTTAATTTCCCTAAGCTATAGGACCATAAGTGGAAGTGCCCTAGGCTCTGTTGCTTTGTTTTTTAGATGTTTCAGGAAACACCATACACTTCTCCCGAGTGTCTGTTGGCAATATATATCCCACCCATCAGCATAACAAGGCTCCCAGTTGTCCATGGCCTGTCCTGCCTTTCTGGATTTTACACTTTTTTCAGATGGCCCTTTTGACCGGGGGGAAGTGAGACTTCATTGTAGTGCAGATTTCCTTTGCAAGCTTGCTTGGTTGGCCAAAAAGGGCGTATGCGTTTTTTCCTGAATATATTCAGGAAAAAACGCATACGCCCTTTTTGGCCAAGTGCATCATTGTGGACGTTCTGCCTCTTTTCCTACGCTTTCAATGCAATTCCAGTCTACCTCCTGAAATCGGTTTCCTGCAATTCTGCCCCGCTTTCAAGTCCTCTTGGAAGCCTTACTTTAGTCTATTTTTGGATGATAGCTGTCATTTATAACTCTGCAGGTTTGTGAATTACAGTGCCCCTGAGCTCCTTTCTTCAACTCGCTTTCTTGTGACCTGGCCGCAACACCGCAGGATGGCTTCAGGCCCTAATCTGGTTCCGGCACGGCACGCTGAGCCTTTGGTTATTTCCTCTTCCTGGTCGGAAATGAGAGTTAAATTTGCCCGTCCAGCCACCTCCAGCTAGTCTCTCATTGGTTCTCGCTATTCCTTTTCATCTTCCGCAGAAATTGCAAACTGGGCCAAACAGGAGGTTAAAGGGACTGATTCTCCAAGTCGGGAGAGTGTTAGTAAAGCGTCTGGAATGTTGCACCCGAGTACCAGGGGTGGAAAACTGAGACATATTTGAACACGTCTCCCGATCACATGGTTGATCATACTCTAGGTTCCACATGCATGTTTTAGCTGAAGGAAGAATACCTTAAACCGGGGTAGTTGAAACCCGTGGAATGGGTACCATGCAATATGACTTCAAAGGGTCTTCATTTGCTCACCGAACCTCTCCAATCCTATCACTGCTGCGTTTATGCCCCTGTACACATGCTTGATTCTCTTTTGGAGACATAGCAATCCATAGGTTTTAAGATACTTACTAGTCAGGTACATTCTTAGGCGTTTAATATGCGGTGTTGAGTCCATTTCGTTGAGCAAGGAGTAGCTCTTGTCTATTCCATATTTGGCTTAAGGAACTTTATCTGTGCTCATTTCGATCTCTGGTTTTATGCAGCACCCCAACTCACATTTACCCTTAAGCAAGCATAAGTTGGTTTTCTAAATTTGAGACCCTGTTCTGTTTTGGAATTCAGTTCCTGTGTAGCCAAGTTTACATTCCGTGTATTAGTGATATCTTATGATGTTTCTTTTTCTGTGTGACTTATTGCAGTTAGAATCATCGTACCTGAATCCACTCATTATGCTGCTACGGGCCTGATGACATAGATTTCATTGCTGAGTGATACTGCATTGTACGTAAGTACCACAAGTTCTTTATCCATTTTTCACTTTCTGTGATATTGAACTTGTACGGTAAACGAGGTTCTTGTAAACAGAGGCGTCCCAAACTTTGGGGTGGCTGTGTCTTTTTGATTTTAATTTCCCTAAGCTATAGGACCATAAGTGGAAGTGCCCTAGGCTCTGTTGCTTTGTTTTTTAGATGTTTCAGGAAACACCATACACTTCTCCCGAGTGTCTGTTGGCAATTTATATCCCACCCATCAGCATAACAAGGCTCCCAGTTCTCCATGGCCTGTCCTGCCTTTCTGGATTTTACACTTTTTTCAGATGGCCCTTTTGACCGGGGGGAAGTGAGACTTCATTGTAGTGCAGATTTCCTTTGCAAGCTTGCTTGGTTGGCCAAAAAGGGCGTATGCGTTTTTTCCTGAATATATTCAGGAAAAAACGCATACGCCCTTTTTGGCCAAGTGCATCATTGTGGACGTTCTGCCTCTTTTCCTACGCTTTCAATGCAATTCCAGTCTACCTCCTGAAATCGGTTTCCTGCAATTCTGCCCCGCTTTCAAGTCCTCTTGGAAGCCTTACTTTAGTCTATTTTTGGATGATAGCTGTCATTTATAACTCTGCAGGTTTGTGAATTACAGTGCCCCTGAGCTCCTTTCTTCAACTCGCTTTCTTTTGAGCTGGCCGCAACACCGCAGGATGGCTTCAGGCCCTAATCTGGTTCCGGCACGGCACGCTGAGCCTTTGGTTATTTCCTCTTCCTGGTGGGAAATGAGAGTTAAATTTGCCCGTCCAGACACCTCCAGTTAGTCTCTCATTGGTTCTCCCTATTCCTGTTCATCTTCCGCAGAAATTGCAAACTGGGCCAAACAGGAGGTTAAAGGCGCTGACTCTCCAAGTGGGGAGAGTGTTAGTAAAGCATCTGGAATGTTGCACCCGAGTACCAGGGGACAAAAACTGAGACATATTTGAACACGTCTCCCGTTCACACGGTTGATCATACTCTGGGTTCCACATGCATGTATTAGCCGAAGGAAGAATACCTTAAACCTGTAGTGTTGAGACCCGTGGAATGGGTACCATGCAATATGACTTCAAAGGGTCTTCATTTGCTCACCGAACCTCTCCAATCCTATCACTGCTGCGTTTATGCCCCTGTACACACGCTTGATTCTCTTTCGGAGACATAGCAATCCATAGGTTTTAAGATACTTACTAGTCAGGTACATTCTTAGGCGTTTAATATGCGGTGTTGAGTCCATTTCGTTGAGCAAGGAGTAGCTCTTGTCTATTCCATATTTGGCTTAAGGAACTTTATCTGTGCTCATTTCGATCTCTGGTTTTATGCAGCACCCCAACTCACCTTTACCCTTAAGCAAGCATAAGTTGGTTTTCTAAATTTGAGACCCTGTTCTGTTCTGTAATTCAGTTCCTGTGTAGCCAAGTTTACATTCCGTGTATTAGTGATATCTTATGATGTTTCTTTTGCTGTGTGACTTATTTCAGTTAGAATCATCGTACCTGAATCCACTCATTGTGCTGCTAAGGGCCTGATGACATAGATTTCATTGCTGAGTGATATTGCTTTGTAAGTAAATATCACAGCTTCTTTATCCATTTTTCACTTTCTGCAATGTTGAACTTGTACTGTAAACGAGGTTCTTGTAAACAGAGGCGTCCCAAACTTTGGGGTGGCTGTGTCTTTTTGATTTTAATTTCCCTAAGCTATAGGACCATAAGTGGAAGTGCCCTAGGCTCTGTTGCTTTGTTTTTTAGATGTTTCAGGAAACACCATACACTTCTCCCGAGTGTCTGTTGGCAATTTACATCCCGCCCATCAGCATAACAAGGCTCCCAGTTCTCCATGGCCTGTCCTGCCTTTCTGGATTTTACACTTTTTTCAGATGGCCCTTTTGACCGGGGGGAAGTGAGACTTCATTGTAGTGCAGATTTCCTTTGCAAGTTTGCTTGGTTGGCCAAAAAGGGCGTATGCGTTTTTTCCTGAATATATTCAGGAAAAAACGCATACGCCCTTTTTGGCCAAGTGCATCATTGTGGACGTTCTGCCTCTTTTCCTATGCTTTCAATGCAATTCCAGTCTACCTCCTGAAATCGGTTTCCTGCAATTCTGCCCCGCTTTCAAGTCCTCTTGGCAGCCTTACTTTAGTCTATTTTTGGATGATAGCTGTCATTTATAACTGTGCAGGTTTGTGAATTACAGTGCCCCTGAGCTCCTTTCTTCAACTCGCTTTCTTGTGACCTGGCCGCAACACCGCAGGATGGCTTCAGGCCCTAATCTGGTTCCGGCAAGGCACGCTGAGCCTTTGGTTATTTCCTCTTCCTGGTGGGAAATGAGAGTTAAATTTGCCCGTCCAGCCACCTCCAGCTAGTCTCTCATTGGTTCTCGCTATTCCTTTTCATCTTCCGCAGAAATTGCAAACTGGGCCAAACAGGAGGTTAAAGGGACTGATTCTCCAAGTCGGGAGAGTGTTAGTAAAGCGTCTGGAATGTTGCACCCGAGTACCAGGGGAGGAAAACTGAGACATATTTGAACACGTCTCCCGATCACATGGTTGATCATACTCTAGGTTCCACATGCATGTTTTAGCTGAAGGAAGAATACCTTAAACCTGGGTAGTTGAAACCCGTGGAATGGGTACCATGCAATATGACTTCAAAGGGTCTTCATTTGCTCACCGAACCTCTCCAATCCTATCACTGCTGCGTTTATGCCCCTGTACACATGCTTGATTCTCTTTCGGAGACATAGCAATCCATAGGTTTTAAGATACTTACTAGTCAGGTACATTCTTAGGCGTTTAATATGCGGTGTTGAGTCCATTTCGTTGAGCAAGGAGTAGCTCTTGTCTATTCCATATTTGGCTTAAGGAACTTTATCTGTGCTCATTTCAATCTCTGGTTTTATGCAGCACCCCAACTCACCTTTCCTCTTAAGCAAGCATAAGTTGGTTTTCTAAATTTGAGACCCTGTTCTGTTCTGTAATTCAGTTCCTGTGTAGCCAAGTTTATATTCCGTGTATTAGTGATATCTTATGATGTTTCTTTTGCTGTGTGACTTATTTCAGTTAGAATCATCGTACCTGAATCCACTCATTGTCCTGCTAAGGGCCTGATGACATAGATTTCATTGCTGAGTGATATTGCTTTGTAAGTAAATATCACAGCTTCTTTATCCATTTTTCACTTTCTGCAATGTTGAACTTGTACTGTAAACGAGGTTCTTGTAAACAGAGGCGTCCCAAACTTTGGGGTGGCTGTGTCTTTTTGATTTTAATTTCCCTAAGCTATAGGACCATAAGTGGAAGTGCCCTAGGCTCTGTTGCTTTGTTTTTTAGATGTTTCAGGAAACACCATACACTTCTCCCGAGTGTCTGTTGGCAATTTACATCCCGCCCATCAGCATAACAAGGCTCCCAGTTCTCCATGGCCTGTCCTGCCTTTCTGGATTTTACACTTTTTTCAGATGGCCCTTTTGACCGGGGGGAAGTGAGACTTCATTGTAGTGCAGATTTCCTTTGCAAGTTTGCTTGGTTGGCCAAAAAGGGCGTATGCGTTTTTTCCTGAATATATTCAGGAAAAAACGCATACGCCCTTTTTGGCCAAGTGCATCATTGTGGACGTTCTGCCTCTTTTCCTATGCTTTCAATGCAATTCCAGTCTACCTCCTGAAATCGGTTTCCTGCAATTCTGCCCCGCTTTCAAGTCCTCTTGGCAGCCTTACTTTAGTCTATTTTTGGATGATAGCTGTCATTTATAACTGTGCAGGTTTGTGAATTACAGTGCCCCTGAGCTCCTTTCTTCAACTCGCTTTCTTGTGACCTGGCCGCAACACCGCAGGATGGCTTCAGGCCCTAATCTGGTTCCGGCACGGCACGCTGAGCCTTTGGTTATTTCCTCTTCCTGGTGGGAAATGAGAGTTAAATTTGCCCGTCCAGCCACCTCCAGCTAGTCTCTCATTGGTTCTCGCTATTCCTTTTCATCTTCCGCAGAAATTGCAAACTGGGCCAAACAGGAGGTTAAAGGGACTGATTCTCCAAGTCGGGAGAGTGTTAGTAAAGCGTCTGGAATGTTGCACCCGAGTACCAGGGGAGGAAAACTGAGACATATTTGAACACGTCTCCCGATCACATGGTTGATCATACTCTAGGTTCCACATGCATGTTTTAGCTGAAGGAAGAATACCTTAAACCTGGGTAGTTGAAACCCGTGGAATGGGTACCATGAAATATGACTTCAAAGGGTCTTCATTTGCTCACCGAACCTCTCCAATCCTATCACTGCTGCGTTTATGCCCCTGTACACATGCTTGATTCTCTTTCGGAGACATAGCAATCCATAGGTTTTAAGATACTTACTAGTCAGGTACATTCTTAGGCGTTTAATATGCGGTGTTGAGTCCATTTCGTTGAGCAAGGAGTAGCTCTTGTCTATTCCATATTTGGCTTAAGGAACTTTATCTGTGCTCATTTCAATCTCTGGTTTTATGCAGCACCCCAACTCACCTTTCCTCTTAAGCAAGCATAAGTTGGTTTTCTAAATTTGAGACCCTGTTCTGTTCTGTAATTCAGTTCCTGTGTAGCCAAGTTTACATTCCGTGTATTAGTGATATCTTATGATGTTTCTTTTTCTGTGTGACTTATTTCAGTTAGAATCATCGTACCTGAATCCACTCATTGTGCTGCTAAGAGCCTGATGACATAGATTTCTTTGCTGAGTTATATTGCTTTGTAAGTAAATACCACATCTTCTTTATCCATTTTTCACTTTCTGCGATGTTGAACTTGTACTGTAAACGAGGTTCTTGTAAACAGAGGCGTCCCAAACTTTGGGGTGGCTGTGTCTTTTTGATTTTAATTTCCCTAAGCTATAGGACCATAAGTGGAAGTGCCCTAGGCTCTGTTGCTTTGTTTTTTAGATGTTTCAGGAAACACCATACACTTCTCCCGAGTGTCTGTTGGCAATTTACATCCCGCCCATCAGCATAACAAGGCTCCCAGTTCTCCATGGCCTGTCCTGCCTTTCTGGATTTTACACTTTTTTCAGATGGCCCTTTTGACCGGGGGGAAGTGAGACTTCATTGTAGTGCAGATTTCCTTTGCAAGTTTGCTTGGTTGGCCAAAAAGGGCGTATGCGTTTTTTCCTGAATATATTCAGGAAAAAACGCATACGCCCTTTTTGGCCAAGTGCATCATTGTGGACGTTCTGCCTCTTTTCCTATGCTTTCAATGCAATTCCAGTCTACCTCCTGAAATCGGTTTCCTGCAATTCTGCCCCGCTTTCAAGTCCTCTTGGCAGCCTTACTTTAGTCTATTTTTGGATGATAGCTGTCATTTATAACTGTGCAGGTTTGTGAATTACAGTGCCCCTGAGCTCCTTTCTTCAACTCGCTTTCTTGTGACCTGGCCGCAACACCGCAGGATGGCTTCAGGCCCTAATCTGGTTCCGGCACGGCACGCTGAGCCTTTGGTTATTTCCTCTTCCTGGTGGGAAATGAGAGTTAAATTTGCCCGTCCAGCCACCTCCAGCTAGTCTCTCATTGGTTCTCGCTATTCCTTTTCATCTTCCGCAGAAATTGCAAACTGGGCCAAACAGGAGGTTAAAGGGACTGATTCTCCAAGTCTGGAGAGTGTTAGTAAAGTGTCTGGAATGTTGCACCCGAGTACCAGGGGAGGAAAACTGAGACATATTTGAACACGTCTCCCGATCACATGGTTGATCATACTCTAGGTTCCACATGCATGTTTTAGCTGAAGGAAGAATACCTTAAACCTGGGTAGTTGAAACCCGTGGAATGGGTACCATGCAATATGACTTCAAAGGGTCTTCATTTGCTCACCGAACCTCTCCAATCCTATCACTGCTGCGTTTATGCCCCTGTACACATGCTTGATTCTCTTTCGGAGACATAGCAATCCATAGGTTTTAAGATACTTACTAGTCAGGTACATTCTTAGGCGTTTAATATGCGGTGTTGAGTCCATTTCGTTGAGCAAGGAGTAGCTCTTGTCTATTCCATATTTGGCTTAAGGAACTTTATCTGTGCTCATTTCAATCTCTGGTTTTATGCAGCACCCCAACTCACCTTTCCTCTTAAGCAAGCATAAGTTGGTTTTCTAAATTTGAGACCCTGTTCTGTTCTGTAATTCAGTTCCTGTGTAGCCAAGTTTACATTCCGTGTATTAGTGATATCTTATGATGTTTCTTTTTCTGTGTGACTTATTTCAGTTAGAATCATCGTACCTGAATCCACTCATTGTGCTGCTAAGAGCCTGATGACATAGATTTCATTGCTGAGTGATATTGCTTTGTAAGTAAATACCACATCTTCTTTATCCATTTTTCACTTTCTGCGATGTTGAACTTGTACTGTAAACGAGGTTCTTGTAAACAGAGGCGTCCCAAACTTTGGGGTGGCTGTGTCTTTTTGATTTTAATTTCCCTAAGCTATAGGACCATAAGTGGAAGTGCCCTAGGCTCTGTTGCTTTGTTTTTTAGATGTTTCAGGAAACACCATACACTTCTCCTGAGTGTCTGTTGGCAATTTTTATCCCACCCATCAGCATAACAAGGCTCCCAGTTCTCCATGGCCTGTCCTGCCTTTCTGGATTTTACACTTTTTTCAGATGGCCCTTTTGACCGGGGGGAAGTGAGACTTCATTGTAGTGCAGATTTCCTTTGCAAGCTTGCTTGATTGGCCAAAAAGGGCGTATGCGTTTTTTCCTGAATATATTCAGGAAAAAACGCATACGCCCTTTTTGGCCAAGTGCATCATTGTGGACGTTCTGCCTCTTTTCCTATGCTTTCAATGCAATTCCAGTGTACCTCCTGAAATCGGTTTCCTGCAATTCTGCTCCGCTTTCAAGTCCTCTTGGAAGCCTTACTTTAGTCTATTTTTGGATGATAGCTGTCATTTATAACTCTGCAGGTTTGTGAATTACAGTGCCCCTGAGCTCCTTTCTTCAACTCGCTTTCTTGTGAGCTGGCCGCAACACCGCAGGATGGCTTCAGGCCCTAATCTGGTTCCGGCACGGCACGCTGAGCCTTTGGTTATTTCCTCTTCCTGGTGGGAAATGAGAGTTAAATTTGCCCGTCCAGCCACCTCCAGCTAGTCTCTCATTGGTTCTCACTATTCCTTTTCATCTTCCGCAGAAATTGCAAACTGGGCCAAACAGGAGGTTAAAGGGACTGATTCTCCAAGTCAGGAGAGTGTTAGTAAAGCGTCTGGAATGGTGCACCGGAGTACCATGGGAGGAAAACTGAGACATATTTGAACACGTCTCCCGATCACATGGTTGATCATACTCTAGGTTCCACATGCATGTTTTAGCTGAAGGAAGAATACCTTAAACCTGGGTAGTTGAAACCCGTGGAATGAGTACCATGCAATATGACTTCAAAGGGTCTTCATTTGCTCACCGAACCTCTCCAATCCTATCACTGCTGCGTTTATGCCCCTGTACACATGCTTGATTCTCTTTCGGAGACATAGCAATCCATAGGTTTTAAGATACTTACTAGTCAGGTACATTCTTAGGCGTTTAATATGCGGTGTTGAGTCCATTTCGTTGAGCAAGGAGTAGCTCTTGTCTATTCCATATTTGGCTTAAGGAACTTTATCTGTGCTCATTTCAATCTCTGGTTTTATGCAGCACCCCAACTCACCTTTCCTCTTAAGCAAGCATAAGTTGGTTTTCTAAATTTGTGACCCTGTTCTGTTCTGTAATTCAGTTCCTGTGTAGCCAAGTTTACATTCCGTGTATTACTGATATCTTAGGATGTTTCTTTTTCTGTGTGACTTATTTCAGTTAGAATCATCATACCTGAATCCACTCATTGTGCTGCTAAGAGCCTGATGACATAGATTTCATTGCTGAGTGATATTGCTTTGTAAGTAAATACCACATCTTCTTTATCCATTTTTCACTTTCTGCGATGTTGAACTTGTACTGTAAACGAGGTTCTTGTAAACAGAGGCGTCCCAAACTTTGGGGTGGCTGTGTCTTTTTGATTTTAATTTCCCTAAGCTATAGGACCATAAGTGGAAGTGCCCTAGGCTCTGTTGCTTTGTTTTTTAGATGTTTCAGGAAACACCATACACTTCTCCCGAGTGTCTGTTGGCAATTTACATCCCGCCCATCAGCATAACAAGGCTCCCAGTTCTCCATGGCTTGTCCTGCCTTTCTGGATTTTACACTTTTTTCAGATGGCCCTTTTGACCGGGGGGAAGTGAGACTTCATTGTAGTGCAGATTTCCTTTGCAAGCTTGCTTGGTTGGCCAAAAAGGGCGTATGCGTTTTTTCCTGAATATATTCAGGAAAAAACGCATACGCCCTTTTTGGCCAAGTGCATCATTGTGGACGTTCTGCCTCTTTTCCTATGCTTTCAATGCAATTCCAGTCTACCTCCTGAAATCGGTTTCCTGCAATTCTGCCCCGCTTTCAAGTCCTCTTGGCAGCCTTACTTCAGTATATTTTTGGACGATAGCTGTCATTTATAACTCTGCAGGTTTGTGAATTACAGTGCCCCTGAGCTCCTTTCTTCAACTCACTTTCTTTTGATCTGGCCGCAACACCGCAGGATGGCTTCAGGCCCTAATCTGGTTCCGGCACGGCACGCTGAGCCTTTGGTTATTTCCGCTTCCTGGTGGGAAATGAGAGATAAATTTGCCCGTCCAGACACCTCCAGCTAGTCTCTCATTGGTTCTCCCTATTCCTGTTCATCTTCCGCCCAAATTGCAAACTGGGCCAAACAGGAGGTTAAAGGCGCTGACTCTCCAAGTGGGGAGAGTGTTAGTAAAGCGTCTGGAATGTTGCACCCGAGTACCAGGGGAGGAAAACTGAGACATATTTGAACACGTCTCCCGTTCACACGGTTGATCATACTCTGGGTTCCACATGCATGTTTTAGCTGAAGGAAGAATAACTTAAACCTGGAGAGTTGAGACCTGTGGAATGGGTACCATGCAATATGACTTCAAAGGGTCTTTATTTGCTCACCGAAACTCTCCAATCCTATCACTGCTGCATTTATGCCCCTGTACACATGCTTGATTCTCTTTTGGAGACATAGCAATCCATAGGTTTTAAGATACTTACTAGTCAGGTACATTCTTAGACGTTTAATATGGGGTGTTGAGTCCATTTCGTTGAGCAAGGAGTAGCTCTTGTCTATTCCATATTTGGCTTAAGGAACTTTATCTGTGCTCATTTCAATCTCTGGTTTTATGCAGCACCCCAACTCACCTTTCCCCTTAAGCAAGCATAAGTTGGTTTTCTAAATTTGAGACCCTGTTCTGTTTTGGAATTCAGTTCCTGTGTAGCCAAGTTTACATTCCGTGTATTAGTGATATCTTATGATGTTTCTTTTTCTGTGTGACTTATTTCAGTTAGAATCATCGTACCTGAATCCACTCATTATGCTGCTACGGGCCTGATGACATAGATTTCATTGCTGAGTGATACTGCATTGTACGTAAGTACCACAAGTTCTTTATCCATTTTTCACTTTCTGTGATATTGAACTTGTACGGTAAACGAGGTTCTTGTAAACAGAGGCGTCCCAAACTTTGGGGTGGCTGTGTCTTTTTGATTTTAATTTCCCTAAGCTATAGGACCATAAGTGGAAGTGCCCTAGGCTCTGTTGCTTTGTCTTTTAGATGTTTCAGGAAACACCATACACTTCTCCCGAGTGTCTGTTGGCAAATTACATCCCGCCCATCAGCATAACAAGGCTCCCAGTTCTCCATGGCCTGTCCTGCCTTTCTGGATTTTACACTTTTTTCAGATGGCCCTTTTGACCGGGGGGAAGTGAGACTTCATTGTAGTGCAGATTTCCTTTGCAAGCTTGCTTGGTTGGCCAAAAAGGGCGTATGCGTTTTTTTCTGAATATATTCAGGAAAAAACGCATACGCCCTTTTTGGCCAAGTGCATCATTGTGGACGTTCTGCCTCTTTTCCTATGCTTTCAATGCAATTCCAGTCTACCTCCTGAAATCGGTTTCCTGCAATTCTGCCCCGCTTTCAAGTCCTCTTGGCAGCCTTACTTCAGTATATTTTTGGACGATAGCTGTCATTTATAACTCTGCAGGTTTGTGAATTACAGTGCCCCTGAGCTCCTTTCTTCAACTCGCTTTCCTGTGACCTGGCCGCAACACCGCAGGATGGGTTCAGGCCCTAGTCTGGTTCCGGCACGGCACGCTGAGCCTTTGGTTATTTCCTCTTCCAGATGGGAAATGAGAGTTAAATTTGCCCGTCCAGACACCTCCAGCTAGTCTCTCATTGGTTCTCCCTATTCCTGTTCATCTTCCGCAGAAATTGCAAACTGGGCCAAACAGGAGGTTAAAGGCGCTGACTCTCCAAGTGGGGAGAGTGTTAGTAAAGCGTCTGGAATGTTGCACCCGAGTACCAGGGGACAAAAACTGAGACATATTTGAACACATCTCCCGTTCACACGGTTGATCATACTCTGGGTTCCACATGCATGTTTTAGCCGAAGGAAGAATACCTTAAACCTGTAGTGTTGAGACCCGTGGAATGGGTACCATGCAATATGACTTCAAAGGGTCTTCATTTGCTCACCGAACCTCTCCAATCCTATCACTGCTGCGTTTATGCCCCTGTACACACGCTTGATTCTCTTTCAGAGACATAGCAATCCATAGGTTTTAAGATACTTACTAGTCAGGTACATTCTTAGGCGTTTAATATGAGGTGTTGAGTCCATTTCGTTGAGCAAGGAGTAGCTCTTGTCTATTCCATATTTGGCTTAAGGAACTTTATCTGTGCTCATTTCGATCTCTGGTTTTATGCAGCACCCCAACTCACCTTTACCCTTAAGCAAGCATAAGGTGGTTTTCTAAATTTGAGACACTGTTCTGTTCTGTAATTCAGTTCCTGTGTAGCCAAGTTTACATTCCGTGTATTAGTGATATCTTATGATGTTTCTTTTTCTGTGTGACTTATTTCAGTTAGAATCATCATACCTGAATCCACTCATTGTGCTGCTAAGGGCCTGATGACATAGATTTCATTGCTGAGTGATATTGCTTTGTAAGTAAATACCACATCTTCTTT
Organism: Grampus griseus; assembly: GCF_964374135.1. Lineage (NCBI taxonomy): Eukaryota > Metazoa > Chordata > Mammalia > Artiodactyla > Delphinidae > Grampus > Grampus griseus. The sequence continues at coordinate 112,303 of NW_028133168.1, read as the reverse complement.
ATCCATTTTTCACTTTCTGCGATGTTGAACTTGTACTGTAAACGAGATTCTTGTAAACAGAGGCGTCCCAAACTTTGGGGTGGCTGTGTCTTTTTTATTTTAATTTCCCTAAGCTATAGGACCATAAGTGGAAGTGCCCTAGGCTCTGTTGCTTTGTTTTTTAGATGTTTCAGGAAACACCATACACTTCTCCCGAGTGTCTGTTGGCAATTTCCATCCCGCCCATCAGCATAACAAGGCTCCCAGTTCTCCATGGCCTGTCCTGCCTTTCTGGATTTTACACATTTTTCACATGGCCCTTTTGACCGGGGGGAAGTGAGACTTCATTGTAGTGCAGATTTCCTTTGCAAGCTTGCTTGGTTGACCAAAAAGGGCGTATGCGTTTTTTCCTGAATATATTCAGGAAAAAATGCATACGCCCTTTTTGGCCAAGTGCATCATTGTGGACGTTCTGCCTCTTTTCCTATGCTTTCAATGCAATTCCAGTCTACCTCCTGAAATCGGTTTCCTGCAATTCTGCCCCGCTTTCAAGTCCTCTTGGCAGCCTTACTTCAGTCTATTTTTGGACGATAGCTGTCATTTATAACTCTGCAGGTTTGTGAATTACAGTGCCCCTGAGCTCCTTTCTTCAACTCGCTTTCTTTTGAGCTGGCCGCAACACCGCAGGATGGCTTCAGGCCCTAATCTGGTTCCGGCACGGCACGCTGAGCCTTTGGTTATTTCCTCTTCCTGGTGGGAAATGAGAGTTAAATTTGCCCGTCCAGACACCTCCAGCTAGTCTCTCATTGGTTCTCCCTATTCCTGTTTATCTTCCGCAGAAATTGCAAACTGGGCCAAACAGGAGGTTAAAGGCGATGACTCTCCAAGTGGGGAGAGTGTTAGTAAAGCGTCTGGAATGTTGCACCCGAGTACCAGGGGAGGAAAACTGAGACATATTTGAACACGTCTCCCGTTCACATGGTTGATCATACTCTGGGTTCCACATGCATGTTTTAGCTGAAGGAAGAATACCTTAAACCTGTAGAGTTGAGACCCGTGTAATGGGTACCATGCAATATGACTTCAAAGGGTCTTCATTTGCTCACCGAACCTCTCCAATCCTATCACTGCTGCGTTTATGCCCCTGTACACATGCTTGATTCTCTTTTGGAGACATAGCAAACCATAGGTTTTAAGATACTTACTAGCCAGGTACATTCTTAGGCGTTTAATATGCGGTGTTGAGTCCATTTCGTTGAGCAAGGAGTAGCTCTTGTCTATTCCATATTTGGCTTAAGGAACTTTATCTGTGCTCATTTCAATCTCTGCTTTTATGCAGCACCCCAACTCACCTTTCCCCTTAAGCAAGCATAAGTTGGTTTTCTAAATTTGAGACCCTTTTCTGTTCTGTAATTCAGTTCCTGTGTAGCCAAGTTTACATTCCGTGTATTACTGATATCTTATGATGTTTCTTTTTCTGTGTGACTTATTTCAGTTAGAATCATCATACCTGAATCCACTCATTGTGCTGCTAAGTGCCTGATGACATAGATTTCATTGCTGAGTGATATTGCTTTGTAAGTAAATACCACAGCTTCTTTAGCCATTTTTCACTTTCCGCGTTGTTGAACTTGTACTGTAAACGAGGTTCTTGTAAACAGAGGCGTCCCAAACTTTGGGGTGGCTTTGTCTTTTAGATTTTAATTTCCCTAAGCTATAGGACCATAAGTGGAAGTGCCCTAGGCTCTGTTGCTTTGTTTTTTAGATGTTTCAGGAAACACCATACACTTCTCCCGAGTGTCTGTTGGCAATTTCCATCCCGCCCATCAGCATAACAAGGCTCCCAGTTCTCCATGGCCTGTCCTGCCTTTCTGGATTTTACACTTTTTTCAGATGGCCCTTTTGACCGGGGGGAAGTGAGACTTCATTGTAGTGCAGATTTCCTTTGCAAGCTTGCTTGGTTGGAAGGACCAAGTGGATCTTCCACTTAGGACCATAAGTGGAAGTGCCCTAGGCGTTTGTTGTCTACATCTGTTGCTCTATTTATGTCTTGCAAAATGGTTAATCTGTACAGTTTTTCTAGGTTCCACATATATGCATGAATATACAAGATTTGTTTTTCTCTTTCTGACTTACTTCACTCTGTATGACAGTCTCTAGATCCATCGACGTCTCTACAAATGACCCAATTTCATTCCTTTTCATGGCTTAGTAATATTCCATTTTATATATGTACCACAGCTTTATGCATTCGTCTGTCTGTGGGCATTTAGGTTGCTTCCATTACCTCGATATTGTAAATAGTGATGCAATGAACATTGCGGTGAATGACTCTTTTTGATTTATGGTTTTGTCTGGGTATATGTCCAGTACTGGGATTGCTGTATCATATGGTAATTCTATTGTTAGTTTCTTAAGAAATTCCATATTGTTCTCCATAATGACTGTATCAATTTATATTCCCAACAATAGTGGAAGAGGGTTCCTTTTCTCCACACCCTTTCCAGCATTTTTTGTTTGTAGATTTTCTATGAAGCCTATTCTACCAGGTGTGAGGTGATACCTCATTGTTGAATCCATTTCATTGAGCAAGGGGTAGGTCTTGTCTATTACATATTTGGCTTATGGAACGGTATCTGTGCTAATTTCAAACTCTGCTTTTATGCAGCACCCCAACTCACCTTCCCCCTTAAGCAAGCATAAGTTGGTTTTCTAAATTTGAGACCCTGTTCTGTTTTGTAATTCAGTTCATGTGTAGCCAAGTTCACATTCCGTGTATTAGTGATACCTTATGATTTTTCTTTTTCTGTGTGACTTATTTCACTTAGAATCATCGTGCCTCAATCCACTCATTATGCTGGTACAGGCCTGGTGACATAGATTTCATTGCTGAGTGGTATTCTGTTGTACATAAGTACCGCAACTTCTTTATCCATTATTTGCTCTCTGGGATATTTAACTTGTGCCGCAGAAGAGATTCCTGTAAAAAGAGCCGTCCCAAATTTTGGGGTGGCTGTGTCTTTTTGATTTTAATTTCCCTAAGCTATAGGACCATAAGTGGAAGTGCCCTAGGCTCTGTTGCTTTGTTTTTTAGATGTTTCAGGAAACACCATACACTTCTACAGAGCGGCTGTTGGCAATTTACATCCCGCCCATCAGCATAACAAGGCTCCCAATTTTCCATGGCCTGTTCTGCCTTTCTGGATTTTACACTTTTTTCAGATGGCCCTTTTGACCAGGGGGGAAGTGAGACTTCATTGTAGTGCAGATTTCCTTTGCAAGCTTGCTTGGTTGGCCAAAAAGGGCGTATCCGTTTTTTCCTGAATATATTCAGGAAAAAACGCATACGCCCTTTTTGGCCAAGTGCATCATTGTCGACGTTCTGCCTGTTTTCCTGTGTTTTAAATGCAATCCAATTCCGATTCCTCCTGAAATCGGTTTCCTGCAATTTTGCCCCGCATTCAAGTCCTCTTGGCAGCCCTACTTCAGTATATTTTCGGACAATAGCTGTCATTTATAAATCTGCAGGTCTGTGAATTACAGTGCCCCTGTGCTCCTTTCTTCAACTCGCTTTCTTGTGAGCTGGCCGCAACACCGCAGGATGGCTTCAGGCCCTAATCTGGTTCCGGCACGGCACGCAGAGCCTTTGGTTATTTCCTCTTCCAGATGGGAAATGAGAGTTAAATTTGCCCGTCCAGACACCTCCAGCTAGTCTCTCATTGGTTCTCCCTATTCCTGTTCATCTTCCGCAGAAATTGCAAACTGGGCCAAACAGGGGGTTAAAGGCGCTGACTCTCCAAATGGGGAGAGTGTTAGTAAAGCGTCTGGAATGTTGCACCCGAGTACCAGGGGACAAAAACTGAGACATATTTGAACACGTCTCCCGTTCACACGGTTGATCATACTCTGGGTTCCACATGCATGTTTTAGCTGAAGGAAGAATACCTTAAACCTGGAGATTTGAGACCCGTGGAATGGGTACCATGCAATATGACTTCAAAGGGTCTTCATTTGCTCACCGAACCTCTCCAATCCTATCACTGCTGCGTTTATGCCCCTGTACACACGCTTGATTCTCTTTCGGAGACATAGCAATCCATAGGTTTTAAGATACTTACTAGCCAGGTACATTCTTAGGCGTTTAATATGCGGTGTTGAGTCCATTTCGTTGAGCAAGGAGTAGCTCTTGTCTATTCCATATTTGGCTTAAGGAACTTTATCTGTGCTCATTTCGATCTCTGGTTTTATGCAGCACCCCAACTCACCTTTCCCCTTAAGCAAGCATAAGTTGGTTTTCTAAATTTGAGACCCTTTTCTGTTCTGTAATTCAGTTCCTGTGTAGCCAAGTTTACATTCCGTGTATTACTGATATCTTATGATGTTTCTTTTTCTGTGTGACTTATTTCAGTTAGAATCATCATACCTGAATCCACTCATTGTGCTGCTAAGTGCCTGATGACATAGATTTCATTGCTGAGTGATATTGCTTTGTAAGTAAATACCACAGCTTCTTTAGCCATTTTTCACTTTCCGCGTTGTTGAACTTGTACTGTAAACGAGGTTCTTGTAAACAGAGGCGTCCCAAACTTTGGGGTGGCTTTGTCTTTTAGATTTTAATTTCCCTAAGCTATAGGACCATAAGTGGAAGTGCCCTAGGCTCTGTTGCTTTGTTTTTTAGATGTTTCAGGAAACACCATACACTTCTCCCGAGTGTCTGTTGGCAATTTCCATCCCGCCCATCAGCATAACAAGGCTCCCAGTTCTCCATGGCCTGTCCTGCCTTTCTGGATTTTACACTTTTTTCAGATGGCCCTTTTGACCGGGGGGAAGTGAGACTTCATTGTAGTGCAGATTTCCTTTGCAAGCTTGCTTGGTTGGAAGGACCAAGTGGATCTTCCACTTAGGACCATAAGTGGAAGTGCCCTAGGCGTTTGTTGTCTACATCTGTTGCTCTATTTATGTCTTGCAAAATGGTTAATCTGTACAGTTTTTCTAGGTTCCACATATATGCATGAATATACAAGATTTGTTTTTCTCTTTCTGACTTACTTCACTCTGTATGACAGTCTCTAGATCCATCGACGTCTCTACAAATGACCCAATTTCATTCCTTTTCATGGCTTAGTAATATTCCATTTTATATATGTACCACAGCTTTATGCATTCGTCTGTCTGTGGGCATTTAGGTTGCTTCCATTACCTCGATATTGTAAATAGTGATGCAATGAACATTGCGGTGAATGACTCTTTTTGATTTATGGTTTTGTCTGGGTATATGTCCAGTACTGGGATTGCTGTATCATATGGTAATTCTATTGTTAGTTTCTTAAGAAATTCCATATTGTTCTCCATAATGACTGTATCAATTTATATTCCCAACAATAGTGGAAGAGGGTTCCTTTTCTCCACACCCTTTCCAGCATTTTTTGTTTGTAGATTTTCTATGAAGCCTATTCTACCAGGTGTGAGGTGATACCTCATTGTTGAATCCATTTCATTGAGCAAGGGGTAGGTCTTGTCTATTACATATTTGGCTTATGGAACGGTATCTGTGCTAATTTCAAACTCTGCTTTTATGCAGCACCCCAACTCACCTTCCCCCTTAAGCAAGCATAAGTTGGTTTTCTAAATTTGAGACCCTGTTCTGTTTTGTAATTCAGTTCATGTGTAGCCAAGTTCACATTCCGTGTATTAGTGATACCTTATGATTTTTCTTTTTCTGTGTGACTTATTTCACTTAGAATCATCGTGCCTCAATCCACTCATTATGCTGGTACAGGCCTGGTGACATAGATTTCATTGCTGAGTGGTATTCTGTTGTACATAAGTACCGCAACTTCTTTATCCATTATTTGCTCTCTGGGATATTTAACTTGTGCCGCAGAAGAGATTCCTGTAAAAAGAGCCGTCCCAAATTTTGGGGTGGCTGTGTCTTTTTGATTTTAATTTCCCTAAGCTATAGGACCATAAGTGGAAGTGCCCTAGGCTCTGTTGCTTTGTTTTTTAGATGTTTCAGGAAACACCATACACTTCTACAGAGCGGCTGTTGGCAATTTACATCCCGCCCATCAGCATAACAAGGCTCCCAATTTTCCATGGCCTGTTCTGCCTTTCTGGATTTTACACTTTTTTCAGATGGCCCTTTTGACCAGGGGGGAAGTGAGACTTCATTGTAGTGCAGATTTCCTTTGCAAGCTTGCTTGGTTGGCCAAAAAGGGCGTATCCGTTTTTTCCTGAATATATTCAGGAAAAAACGCATACGCCCTTTTTGGCCAAGTGCATCATTGTCGACGTTCTGCCTGTTTTCCTGTGTTTTAAATGCAATCCAATTCCGATTCCTCCTGAAATCGGTTTCCTGCAATTTTGCCCCGCATTCAAGTCCTCTTGGCAGCCCTACTTCAGTATATTTTCGGACAATAGCTGTCATTTATAAATCTGCAGGTCTGTGAATTACAGTGCCCCTGTGCTCCTTTCTTCAACTCGCTTTCTTGTGAGCTGGCCGCAACACCGCAGGATGGCTTCAGGCCCTAATCTGGTTCCGGCACGGCACGCAGAGCCTTTGGTTATTTCCTCTTCCAGATGGGAAATGAGAGTTAAATTTGCCCGTCCAGACACCTCCAGCTAGTCTCTCATTGGTTCTCCCTATTCCTTTTCATCTTCCCCAGAAATTGCAAACTGGGCCAAACAGGAGGTTAAAGGCGCTGACTCTCCAAGTGGGGAGAGTGTTAGTAAAGCGTCTGGAATGTTGCACCCGAGTACCAGGGGAGGAAAACTCAGACATATTTGAACACATCTCCCGTTCACACGGTTGATCATACTCTGGGTTCCACATGCATGTTTTAGCCGAAGGAAGAATACCTTAAACCTGTAGTGTTGAGACCCGTGGAATGGGTACCATGCAATATGACTTCAAAGGGTCTTCATTTGCTCACCGAACCTCTCCAATCCTATCACTGCTGCGTTTATGCCCCTGTACACACGCTTGATTCTCTTTCGGAGACATAGCAATCCATAGGTTTTAAGATACTTACTAGTCAGGTACATTCTTAGGCGTTTAATATGAGGTGTTGAGTCCATTTCGTTGAGCAAGGAGTAGCTCTTGTCTATTCCATATTTGGCTTAAGGAACTTTATCTGTGCTCATTTCGATCTCTGGTTTTATACAGCACCCCAACTCACCTTTACCCTTAAGCAAGCAAAAGGTGGTTTTTAAATTTGAGACCCTGTTCTTTTCTGTAATTCAGTTCCTGTGTAGCCAAGTTTACATTCCGTGTATTACTGATATCTTATGATGTTTCTTTTTCTGTGTGACTTATTTCAGTTAGAATCATCATACCTGAATCCACTCATTGTGCTGCTAAGGGCCTGATGACATAGATTTCATTGCTGAGTGATATTGCTTTGTAAGTAAATACCACAGCTTCTTTATCCATTTTTCACTTTCTGCGATGTTGAACTTGTACTGTAAACGAGATTCTTGTAAACAGAGGCGTCCCAAACTTTGGGGTGGCTGTGTCTTTTTGATTTTAATTTCCCTAAGCTATAGGACCATAAGTGGAAGTGCCCTAGGCTCTGTTGCTTTGTTTTTTAGATGTTTCAGGAAACACCATACACTTCTCCCGAGTGTCTGTTGGCAATTTACATCCCGCCCATCAGCATAACAAGGCTCCCAGTTCTCCATGGCCTGTCCTGCCTTTCTGGATTTTACACTTTTTTCAGATGGCCCTTTTGACCGGGGGGAAGTGAGACTTCATTGTAGTGCAGATTTCCTTTGCAAGTTTGCTTGGTTGGCCAAAAAGGGCGTATGCGTTTTTTCCTGAATATATTCAGGAAAAAACGCATACGCCCTTTTTGGCCAAGTGCATCATTGTGGACGTTCTGCCTCTTTTCCTATGCTTTCAATGCAATTCCAGTCTACCTCCTGAAATCGGTTTCCTGCAATTCTGTCCCGCTTTCAAGTCCTCTTGGCAGCCTTACTTTAGTCTATTTTTGGATGATAGCTGTCATTTATAACTGTGCAGGTTTGTGAATTACAGTGCCCCTGAGCTCCTTTCTTCAACTCGCTTTCTTGTGACCTGGCCGCAACACCGCAGGATGGCTTCAGGCCCTAATCTGGTTCCGGCACGGCACGCTGAGCCTTTGGTTATTTCCTCTTCCTGGTGGGAAATGAGAGTTAAATTTGCCCGTCCAGCCACCTCCAGCTAGTCTCTCATTGGTTCTCGCTATTCCTTTTCATCTTCCGCAGAAATTGCAAACTGGGCCAAACAGGAGGTTAAAGGGACTGATTCTCCAAGTCGGGAGAGTGTTAGTAAAGCGTCTGGAATGTTGCACCCGAGTACCAGGGGAGGAAAACTGAGACATATTTGAACACGTCTCCCGATCACATGGTTGATCATACTCTAGGTTCCACATGCATGTTTTAGCTGAAGGAAGAATACCTTAAACCTGGGTAGTTGAAACCCGTGGAATGGGTACCATGCAATATGACTTCAAAGGGTCTTCATTTGCTCACCGAAACTCTCCAATCCTATCACTGCTGCGTTTATGCCCCTGTACACATGCTTGATTCTCTTTCGGAGACATAGCAATCCATAGGTTTTAAGATACTTACTAGTCAGGTACATTCTTAGGCGTTTAATATGCGGTGTTGAGTCCATTTCGTTGAGCAAGGAGTAGCTCTTGTCTATTCCATATTTGGCTTAAGGAACTTTATCTGTGCTCATTTCAATCTCTGGTTTTATGCAGCACCCCAACTCACCTTTCCTCTTAAGCAAGCATAAGTTGGTTTTCTAAATTTGAGACCCTGTTCTGTTCTGTATTTCAGTTCCTGTGTAGCCAAGTTTACATTCCATGTATTAGTGATATCTTATGATGTTTCTTTTTCTGTGTGACTTATTTCAGTTAGAATCATCATACCTGAATCCACTCATTGTGCTGCTAAGAGCCTGATGACATAGATTTCATTGCTGAGTGATATTGCTTTGTAAGTAAATACCACATCTTCTTTATCCATTTTTCACTTTCTGTGATATTGAACTTGTACGGTAAACGAGGTTCTTGTAAACAGAGACGTCCCAAACTTTGGGGTGGCTGTGTCTTTTTGATTTTAATTTCCCTAAGCTATAGGACCATAAGTGGAAGTGCCCTAGGCTCTGTTGCTTTGTTTTTTAGATGTTTCAGGAAACACCATACACTTCTCCCGAGTGTCTGTTGGCAATTTACATCCCGCCCATCAGCATAACAAGACTCCCAGTTCTCCATGGCCTGTCCTGCCTTTCTGGATTTTACACTTTTTTCAGATGGCCCTTTTGACCAGGGGGAAGTGAGACTTCATTGTAGTGCAGATTTCCTTTGCAAGTTTGCTTGGTTGGCCAAAAAGGGCGTATGCGTTTTTTCCTGAATATATTCAGGAAAAAACGCAAACGCCCTTTTTGGCCAAGTGCATCATTGTGGACGTTCTGCCTCTTTTCCTACGCTTTCAATGCAATTCCAGTCTACCTCCTGAAATCGGTTTCCTGCAATTCTGCCCCGCTTTCAAGTCCTCTTGGCAGCCTTACTTCAGTATATTTTTGGACGATAGCTGTCATTTATAACTCTGCAGGTTTGTGAATTACAGTGCCCCTGAACTCCTTTCTTCAACTCGCTTTCTTTTGAGCTGGCCGCAACACCGCAGGATGGCTTCAGGCCCTAATCTGGTTCCGGCATGGCACGCTGAGCCTTTGGTTAGTTCCTCTTCCTGGTGGGAAATGAGAGTTAAATTTGCCCGTCCAGACACCTCCAGCTAGTCTCTCATTGGTTCTCCCTATTCCTGTTCATCTTCCGCAGAAATTGCAAACTGGGCCAAACAGGAGGTTAAAGGCGATGACTCTCCAAGTGGGGAGAGTGTTAGTAAAGCGTCTGGAATGTTGCACCCGAGTACCAGGGCAGGAAAACTGAGACATATTTGAACACGTCTCCCGTTCACACGGTTGATCATACACTGGGTTCCACATGCATGTTTTAGCTGAAGGAAGAATACCTTAAACCTGTAGAGTTGAGACCCGTGTAATAGGTACCATGCAATATGACTTCAAAGGGTCTTCATTTGCTCACCGAACCTCTCCAATCCTATCACTGCTGCGTTTATTCCCCTGTACACACGCTTGATTCTCTTTTGCAGGCATAGCAATCCATAGGTTTTAAGATACTTACTAGTCAGGTACATTCTTTGGCCTTTAATATGGGGTGTTGAGTCCATTTCGTTGAGCAAGGAGTAGCTCTTGTCTATTCCATATTTGGCTTAAGGAACTTTATCTGTGCTCATTTCAATCTCTGGTTTTATGCAGCACCCCAACTCACCTTTCCCCTTAAGCAAGCATAAGTTGGTTTTCTAAATTTGAGACCCTGTTCTGTTTTGGAATTCAGTTCCTGTGTAGCCAAGTTTACATTCCGTGTATTAGTGATATCTTATGATGTTTCTTTTGCTGTGTGACTTATTTCAGTTAGAATCATCGTACCTGAATCCACTCATTATGCTGCTACGGGCCTGATGACATAGATTTCATTGCTGAGTGATACTGCATTGTACGTAAGTACCACAAGTTCTTTATCCATTTTTCACTTTCTGTGATATTGAACTTGTACGGTAAACGAGGTTCTTGTAAACAGAGGCGTCCCAAACTTTGGGTTGGCTGTGTCTTTTTGATTTATTTTCCCTAAGCTATAGGACCATAAGTGGAAGTGCCCTAGGCTCTGTTGCTTTGTTTTTTAGATGTTTCAGGAAACACCATACACTTCTCCCGAGTGTCTGTTGGCAATTTACATCCCGCCCATCAGCATAACAAGGCTCCCAGTTCTCCATGGCCTGTCCTGCCTTTCTGGATTTTACACTTTTTTCAGATGGCCCTTTTGACCGGGGGGAAGTGAGACTTCATTGTAGTGCAGATTTCCTTTGCAAGCTTGCTTGGTTGGCCAAAAAGGGCGTATGCGTTTTTTCCTGAATATATTCAGGAAAAAACACATATGCCCTTTTTGGCCAAGTGCATCATTGTGGACGTTCTGCCTCTTTTCCTATGCTTTCAATGCAATTCCAGTCTACCTCCTGAAATCGGTTTCCTGCAATTCTGCCCCGCTTTCAAGTCCTCTTGGCAGCCTTACTTCAGTCTATTGTTGGACGATAGCTGTCATTTATAACTCTGCAGGTTTGTGAATTACAGTGCCCCTGAGCTCCTTTCTTCAACTCGCTTTCTTTTGAGCTGGCCGCAACACCGCAGGATGGCTTCAGGCCCTAATCTGGTTCCGGCATGGCACGCTGAGCCTTTGGTTAATTCCTCTTCCTGGTGGGAAATGAGAGTTAAATTTGCCCGTCCAGACACCTCCAGCTAGTCTCTCATTGGTTCTCGCTATTCCTGTTCATCTTCCGCAGAAATTCCAAACTGGGCCAAACAGGAGGTTAAAGGGAGTGACTCTCCAATTCGGGAGAGTGTTAGTAAAGCGTCTGGAATGTTGCACCCGAGTACCAGGTTACGAAAACTGAGACATATTTGAACACGTCTCCCGATCACATGGTTGATCATACTCTAGGTTCCACATGCATGTTTTAGCTGAAGGAAGAATACCTTAAACCTGGGTAGTTGAAACCCGTGGAATGGGTACCATGCAATATGACTTCAAAGGGTCTTCATTTGCTCACCGAACCTCTCCAATCCTATCACTGCTGCGTTTATGCCCCTGTACACATGCTTGATTCTCTTTCGGAGACATAGCAATCCATAGGTTTTAAGATACTTACTAGTCAGGTACATTCTTTGGCGTTTAATATGGGGTGTTGAGTCCATTTCGTTGAGCAAGGAGTAGCTCTTGTCTATTCCGTATTTGGCTTAAGGAACTTTATCTGTGCTCATTTCGATCTCTGGTTTTATGCAGCACCCCAACTCACCTTTCCCCTTAAGCAAGCATAAGTTGGTTTTCTAAATTTGAGACCCTGTTCTGTTTTGGAATTCAGTTCCTGTGTAGCCAAGTTTACATTCCGTGTATTACTGATATCTTATGATGTTTCTTTTTCTGTGTGACTTATTTCAGTTAGAATCATCGTACCTGAATCCACTCATTATGCTGCTACGGGCCTGATGACATAGATTTCATTGCTGAGAGATACTGCATTGTACGTAAGTACCACAAGTTCTTTATCCATTTTTCAATTTCTGTGATATTGAACTTGTACGGTAAACGAGGTTCTTGTAAACAGAGGCGTCCCAAACTTTGGGGTGGCTGTGTCTTTTTGATTTTAATTTCCCTAAGCTATAGGACCATAAGTGGAAGTGCCCTAGGCTCTGTTGCTTTGTTTTTTAGATGTTTCAGGAAACACCATACACTTCTCCCGAGTGTCTGTTGGCAATTTACATCCCGCCCATCAGCATAACAAGGCTCCCAGTTCTCCATGGCCTGTCCTGCCTTGCTGAATTTTACACTTTTTTCAGATGGCCCTTTTGACGGGGGGAAGTGAGACTTCATTGTAGTGCAGATTTCCTTTGCAAGCTTGCTTGGTTGGCCAAAAAGGGCGTATGCATTTTTTCCTGAATATATTCAGGAAAAAACGCATACGCCCTTTTTGGCCAAGTGCATCATTGTGGACGCTCTGACTCTTTTCCTATGCTTTCAATGCAATTCCAGTCTACCTCCTGAAATCGGTTTCCTGCAATTCTGCCCCGTTTCAAGTCCTCTTGGCAGCCTTACTTCAGTATATTTTTGGATGATAGCTGTCATTTATAACTCTGCAGGTTTGTGAATTACAGTGCCCCTGAGCTCCTTTCTTCAACTCGCTTTCTTGTGACCTGGCCGCAACACCGCAGGATGGCTTCAGGCCCTAATCTGGTTCCGGCACGGCACGCTGAGCCTTTGGTTAATTCCTCTTCCTGGTGGGAAATGAGAGTTAAATTTGCCCGTCCAGACACCTCCAGCTAGTCTCTCATTGGTTCTCGCTATTCCTGTTCATCTTCCGCAGAAATTGCAAACTGGGCCAAACAGGAGGTTAAAGGCGCTGACTCTCCAAGTGGGGAGAGTGTTAGTAAAGCGTCTGGAATGTTGCACCCGAGTACCAGGGGACGAAAACTGAGACATATTTGAACACGTCTCCCGTTCACATGGTTGATCATACTCTGGGTTCCACACGCATGTTTTAGCTGAAGGAAGAATACCTTAAACCTGGAGAGTTGAGACCCGTGTAATGGGTACCATGCAATATGACTTCAAAGGGTCTTCATTTGCTCACCAAACCTCTCCAATCCTATCACTGCTGCGTTTATGCCCCTGTACACATGCTTGATTCTCTTTCGGAGACATAGCAATCCATAGGTTTTAAGATACTTACTAGTCAGGTATATTCTTAGGCGTTTAATATGCGGTGTTGAGTCCATTTCGTTGAGCAAGGAGTAGCTCTTGTCTATTCCATATTTGGCTTAAGGAACTTTATCTGTGCTCATTTCGATCTCTGGTTTCATGCAGCACCCCAACTCACCTTTCCCCTTAAGCAAGCATAAGTTGGTTTTATAAATTTGAGACCCTGTTCTGTTCTGTAATTCAGTTCCTGTGTAGCCAAGTTTACATTCTGTGTATTAGTGATATCTTATGATGTTTCTTTTTCTGTGTGACTTATTTCAGTTAGAATCATCATACCTGAATCCACTCATTGTGCTGCTAAGGGCCTGATGACATAGATTTCATTGCTGAGTGATATTGCTTTGTAAGTAAATACCACAACTTCTTTATCCATTTTTCACTTTCTGCATTGTTGAACTTGTACTGTAAACGAGGTTCTTGTAAAGAGAGGCGTCCCAAACTTTGGGGTGGCTGTGTCTTTTTGATTTTAATTTCCCTAAGCTATAGGACCATAAGTGGAAGTGCCCTAGGCTCTGTTGCTTTGTTTTTTAGATGTTTCAGGAAACACCATACACTTCTCCCGAGTGTCTGTTGGCAATTTACATCCCGCCCATCAGCATAACAAGGCTCCCAGTTCTCCATGGCCTGTCCTGCCTTTCTGGATTTTACACTTTTTTCAGATGGCCCTTTTGACCGGGGGGAAGTGAGACTTCATTGTAGTGCAGATTTCCTTTGCAAGCTTGCTTGGTTGGAAGGACCAAGTGGATCTTCCACTTAGGACCATAAGTGGAAGTGCCCTAGGCGTTTGTTGTCTACATCTGTTGCTCTATTTATGCCTTGCAAAATGGTTAATCTGTACAGTTTTTCTAGGTTCCAAATATATGCATGAATATACAAGATTTGTTTTTCTCTTTCTGACTTACTTCACTCTGTATGACAGTCTCTAGATCCATCGACGTCTCTACAAATGACCCAATTTCATTCCTTTTCATGGCTTAGTAATATTCCATTTTATATATGTACCACAGCTTTATGCATTCGTCTGTCTGTGGGCATTTAGGTTGCTTCCATTACCTCGATATTGTAAATAGTGATGCAATGAACATTGCGGTGAATGACTCTTTTTGATTTATGGTTTTGTCTGGGTATATGTCCAGTACTGGGATTGCTGTATCATATGGTAATTCTATTGTTAGTTTCTTAAGAAATTCCATATTGTTCTCCATAATGACTGTATCAATTTATATTCCCAACAATAGTGGAAGAGGGTTCCTTTTCTCCACACCCTTTCCAGCATTTTTTGTTTGTAGATTTTCTATGAAGCCTATTCTACCAGGTGTGAGGTGATACCTCATTGTTGAATCCATTTCGTTGAGCAAGGGGTAGGTCTTGTCTATTACATATTTGGCTTATGGAACGGTATCTGTGCTAATTTCAAACTCTGCTTTTATGCAGCACCCCAACTCACCTTCCCCCTTAAGCAAGCATAAGTTGGTTTTCTAAATTTGAGACCCTGTTCTGTTTTGTAATTCAGTTCATGTGTAGCCAAGTTCACATTCCGTGTATTAGTGATACCTTATGATGTTTCTTTTTCTGTGTGACTTATTTCACTTAGAATCATCGTGCCTCAATCCACTCATTATGCTGGTACAGGCCTGGTGACATAGATTTCATTGCTGAGTGGTATTCTGTTGTACATAAGTACCGCAACTTCTTTATCCATTATTTGCTCTCTGGGATATTTAACTTGTGCCGCAGAAGAGATTCCTGTAAAAAGAGCCGTCCCAAATTTTGGGGTGGCTGTGTCTTTTTGATTTTAATTTCCCTAAGCTATAGGACCATAAGAGGAAGTGCCCTAGGCTCTGTTGCTTTGTTTTTTAGATGTTTCAGGAAACACCATACACTTCTACAGAGCGGCTGTTGGCAATTTACATCCCGCCCATCAGCATAACAAGGCTCCCAATTTTCCATGGCCTGTTCTGCCTTTCTGGATTTTACACTTTTTTCAGATGGCCCTTTTGAGCAGGAGGGAAGTGAGACTTCATTGTACTGCAGATTTCCTTTGCAAGCTTGCTTGGTTGGCCAAAAAGGGCGTATCCGTTTTTTCCTGAATATATTCAGGAAAAAACGCATACGCCCTTTTTGGCCAAGTGCATCATTGTCGACGTTCTGCCTGTTTTACTATGTTTTAAATGCAATCCAATTCCAATTCCTCCTGAAATCGGTTTCCTGCAATTTTGCCCCGCATTCAAGTCCTCTTGGCAGCCCTACTTCAGTATATTTTCGGACAATAGCTGTCATTTATAAATCTGCAGGTTTGTGAATTACAGTGCCCCTGAGCTCCTTTCTTCAACTCGCTTTCTTGTGAGCTGGCCACAACACCGCAGGATTGCTTCAGGTCCTAATCTGGTTCCGGCACGGCATGCTGAGCCTTTGGTTTATTCCTCTTCCCTGTGGGAAATGAGAGTTAAATTTGCCCGTCCAGACACCTCCAGCTAGTCTCTCATTGGTTCTCCCTATTCCTGTTCATTTTCCGCAGAAATTGCAAACTGGGCCAAACAGGAGGTTAAAGGCAGTCACTCTCCAAGTGAGGAGAGTGTTAGTAAAGCGTCTGGAATGTTGCACCCGAGTACCAGGGAACGAAAAGTGAGACACATTTGAACACGTTTCTCGATCACACGGTGGATCATACTCTGGGTTCCACATGCATGTTTTAGCTGAAGGAAGAATCCCTTAAACCTGGAGAGTTGAGACCAATGGAATGGGTACCATGCAATATGACTTCAAAGGGTCTGCATTTGCTCACCGAACCTCACCAATCTTATGAGCCCCAAGTGTCCAGCCTTATGTGTCACCCAGCTCTGGGTGTAGATATGGTAAATGCAGGTTGCATCAGAAGCCTTGAATGAATTACTTAAGTATTGCTCTCTATTTCACTCTCATTGTGTTTTGTTTAAGAAATTTATTTTTAATATGGGATTTAGATGATTTTCACTGCTTTAATGCCGCTGTACACACTCTTGATTCTCTTACAGAGATATATAAATCCATAGCTTTTATGATTCTTACTAGTCAGGTATATTCCTAGGCGTTGTATATGGGGTGTTGAGTCCATTTCGTTGAGCAAGGAGTAGCTCTTGTCTATTCCATATTTGGCTTAAGGAACTTTATCTGTGCTCATTTCAATCTCTGGTTTTATGCAGCACCCCAACTCACCTTTCCCCTTAAGCAAGCATAAGTTGGTTTTCTAAATTTGAGACCCTGTTCTGTTTTGGAATTCAGTTCCTGTGTAGCCAAGTTTACATTCCGTGTATTAGTGATATCTTATGATGTTTCTTTCTCTGTGTGACTTATTTCAGTTAGATTCATTGTACTTAATCCACTCATTATGCTGCTACGGGCCTGATGACATAGATTTCATTGCTGAGTGATACTGCATTGCACGTAAGTACCACAACTTCTTTATCCATTTTTCACTTTCTGCGATATTGAACTTGTACCGTATATGAGGTTCTTATAAACAGAGCCATCCCAAACTTGGGGTGGCTGTGTCTTTTTGATTTTAATTTCTCTAAACTATAGGACCATAAGTGGAAGTGCCCTAGGCTCTGTTGCTTTGTTTTTTAGATGTTTCAGGAAACACCATACACTTCTCCAGAGTGGCTGTTGGCAATTTACATCCCGCCCATCAGCATAAGAAGGCTCCCAGTTCTCCATGGCCTGTCGTGCCTTTCTGGATTTTACACTTTTTTCAGATGGCCCTTTTGACCAGGGGAAAGTGAGACTTCATTGTAGTGCAGATTTCCTTTGCAAGCTTGCTTGGTTGGCCAAAAAGTGTGTATGCGTTTTTTCCTGACTATATTCAGGAAAAACCACATCCGCCCTTTTTGGCCAAGTGCATCATTGTCGAGGTTCTGACTCTCTTCATATGTTTTCAATGCAATTCCAGTGTACCTCCTGAAATCGGTTTCCTGCAATTCTGCCTTGCTTTCAATGCTTCTTCATAGCCTTACCTCAATATATTTTTTGAAAATAGTTGGCCTTTATAACTCTGCAGGTTTTTGAATTGCAGTGGCCCTTAGCTCCATTTTTCAGCTCTTATTTTTGTGATCTTGCCCCATAACCACAGGATTCCTTGAAGCTCTATTCTTCTTCTGGGGCACCTTGCTGTGCCTTTGGTTAATTCTTCTTACTGATGTGAAATTAGAGTGACATGTGCCCATTGAAACCACTACAGCTAGTTTCTCACTGGTTCCCCCTATTCCCATTCATCCTCCACACTAACTGCAGACTGTGCGATACCAGAACTTAAAGGCATTGACTCTCCATGTGGAGATGTTGTTAGTAAAGTGGCTGGAATGTCGATCCGGAGCCCCAGAAGAGGAAAAATGAGGTGTGTTTTAGAAACCTTTCCCGATCATATGGTATACCAGTCGCTGGGTTTCCCAAGCATGGTTTAGCTGTAGGAAGATTCCCTTCAACCTGGAGTGTTGGGACCCTTGGAATGAGTAGCATGAAGTATTGCATTAAACTTTCGGCAGTTGCTCACCAAAGCTCACCAATCCTCTCAGCCCCAAGTGTCCAGCCTTATGTCTTATCCAGCTGTGGGTTTATATGTGGTCAATCCAGGTTGCATCACAGCCCCTGAGCGAATTTTGTAAGAATTTTTCTCTCTTTCATTGTTTCTGCGTTTTGTTTTTAAAATTTATTTCTATAATGGGGTTTAGCTCATTTTCACTGCTGTGTTTGTGCCGCTCTGCACACACTTGATTCCCTTATGGAGATATATCAATACATGGGTTTTAAGATTCTTATTACTCAGATATATTTCTCTGCGGTGTATAGGGTGTGTTGAGGCCAGTTCATTGAGCAAGGTGTAGATCTTGTCTAATACCTATTTGGTTTATTGAACGGTATCTGTGCTAATTTCAAACTCTGGTTTTATGCATCACCCCACCTCTCCTTTCCCCTTAAGCTGACATAAATGTGTTTTCTAAATGTGAGACACTGTTCTGTTCTGTAATTCATTTCTTGTGCAGCCATATTTACCCTCCCTCTATAAGTGATATCTTATGATATGTTTCTTTTTCTGTTTGACTTATTTCAAGTAGTATTATCGGACCTAAATCCACTCTTTATCCTTCTACTAGCCTTATTACATTGATTTCATGGTGAAGAGATATTCCATTGTACATAAGTACCACATCTTCTTTATCCATTGTTCTCTTTCCTGGGATATTTAAGGTGTACTGAAGTTGAGGTTCTTGTAAACAGAGTAGCCCTAAACTGTGGTGTGCTTGTGTCTTGTTGATTTTTAGACTTCCCTAGATATACTCCCATGATTGGAAGTGTCCTATGCTCTGTAGCTCTGTTTTTTAGATGATTTAGGAACCACCATACACTTCTCCAGAGTGGCTCTCGGCAGTTCACACACTGCCCATCAGCGTATAAAGGCTCCCTGTTCTCCATGGCCTGTCCTGCATTTCTGGTTTTTACAATTTTTTAGGATGGCCCTTTTGACCGGTGGGAAGTGAGACTTCTTTGTTGTGCACATTTGCATTGCTTGCTTGCTTCGTTGCCCATAAAGTGCGTATGCGTTTTTTCCTGGATATAATCAGGAAAAAACGCATACGCCCTTTTGGGCCAACTGCATCATTGTCGAAATTCTGCCGCTTTTCATGTGCGTTAAAGACGAGTCCAATCTATCTCTTGAAATCTGTTTCTTGCAATTCTGTCTTGCATTCAGATCCTCTTCTTTGCCTTACCTCAACATATTTTTGGACGTTAGTTTTCATTTATAACTCTGCAGGTTTGTGAATTGCAGTGACCCTGAGCTCCATTTTTTAAGTTGTTCTTTTGTGAGCTGGCCTCAAACCCGCAGGATTGCTTCAGGCCCTATTTTGGCTCCGGCGAGGCAGGCTGAGCCTTTCTTTAATTCTTATTCTTAATGGGAAATTAGAGTGATATGTGCCCGTCCAAACCCCTACAACTCTTCTCTCATTGGTTCCCCCTCTTCCCGTTCATCCTCCTCACAATTTGCAAAATGTGTGAAACAGAAGTTTAAATGTGCTGATTCTCCAAGTGGGGAGATTCTAAGTAGCGTGGCTGGAATGGTGAACAGGAGCACCAGGAGAGGATAAATGAGGTGCATTTTAGACACATCTCCCGATCACATGGTGTACAGTCCTCTGGGTTTTCCATGCATGTTTTAGCTGTAGGAAGATCCCTTGAACCTGCAGATTTGGGACCCATTGAATGGGTACCAGGTAGTATTACTTTAAAGGGTGTGCATTTCCTCACCCAACCTCACATTTCTCTTAGCGCAAACAGTTTCCAGCCTTATGTCTCATCCTGCTGTGGGTCTAGATGTGTTCAATCCATGTTGCATCACCGTCCCTGAGGAAAAGTTGTAAGAGGTTTTCTCTGTCTCTCTGTCGTTTATTTTTTTCAATTTATTACTATATTGGTTACAGCTGATTTTCAAAGCTCTGTTTCTTGCTGCTGTACATCCACTTGATTCACGTACAGAGAGACATCAATAAATTCTTTTTCAGATTCTTACCAGTCGTATATATTCTTTTCCGGTGACTTGAGTGTGCTGAGTGCAGTTCTTTTAGCTACCGTGTAGGCTTTGTTGATTATCAGTTTGGTATTTGGAATGGTATCTTTGCTAATTTCAACCTCCTGGATGATGCCTCACCCCTCCCCACCTTTCCCGTTTAGCAGCCTTATGCGTGTTTTCTACATATTTGACTATGTTTTTGTTTTGTAATTTATTTCATGTGTAGCCATTTTGGATTCCACCTTTAAGTGATATCTTATGATATGTGTCTTTTTCTTTTTGAATTATGTCACTTAGAATGATCATACGTAACTCCTCCGGAGTTGTTACAACTGGCCATATTTCATTGATTTCCAGGTTGAATAATATTCCACTCTACCTAAGTACCACATCTCTATCCATTTTTTCCCTCCAGAGACATTTAAGTTATATCCTAGTCGAGGATCTTTTAAACAGAGAGGGGGTAAACATTGGGGTGCCTGTGTCCTCTCGATTTTTGTTTTTCCCAAGATATACGCCCATGAGGGCAAGTGCCCTATGCTCTGTAGCTCATTTTTTAGATGCTTTAGTAAACACAATACACTTCTCCAGAATGGCCGTTGGCAATATACATTTCCACTATAAGTCTCACAGGGCTCCCTCTTCTCGTTGCCCTGTCCTGCATTTCTGTTGTTTACGCTTTATGAGGATGGCTCTTCTGACTGATGCGAAGTGATATCTTTTGTAGTATTGACTTCCAGTGCCCACCTGTTTGGTTGGCTAAAAAAGTGTATGCCCTTTTCTTGAATATATACAGAAAAAAACGCATACACCTTTTTTGGCCAACTGCAATGTTGGCAATGTTCAGCTCCTTTTCTTGTGCTTAATGGCGAGTCCTTTCTACCTCCTCAAATCCCTTTCCTGCCATTCTCCCTTGCTTACAAGTCCTTTTCTCTGACTTTCCTCAAGACATTTTTCAGTGATGGATATTTTCAACTCTGCAGTTTTGTGAATTTTACTGCCCCTGAGTTCCATTGTTCAACTTGTGTTTATGGGAACTGGCCACAAAGCAGCGGGATTTCCTCAAGCCCTATACTGTTTCCATAGGCAACTCTAGCCTTTGGTCAATTCGTCTTCCTGATTGGAAATTAGAGTGACATGTGCCTGTCTGAACACTTAGGACTTGTCTCTCATTGTTCCTCATCCTTCCGCTTCATCCTCTGGACAAATTCCAAACTGTACGCAACAGGATGTTGACAGTGCTGACATCTCCAAGTGGGGAGACTGTTAGTAAAGACGCTGGAGGGGTGAACCAGAGCACCAGGAGATGAGGAGACGAGATGCCTTTTCCAAACTCTTCCCGATCAGACGGTATACCATCCTCTGGGTGTGACAGACATGTTTTAGCAGTAGGAAGAGTCCCATTCATGTAAGGAGAACACCAGGGCTTTTTCAAAATCAGTGTCTCCCCGAAACCCAAACTGGGGAATTTTTTAAGCTACGGCTACACATATGTTCATTAAGGGCCTTGGGAAGTAGGCAGAGTCCAAACTTTAGATGATTGAAGTCTTCAGGGTCAGAAGCACTCACCACCAGCTTCCCTTAGGCTACACTTTAACTATCATTGATAGATGATGTCAATAAAAATATCTATTCTTTTTCAGATTATTTCCCCTTATAGGTTATTGCAAAATGTTGAGTGTAGTTCCCTGTGCTATACAGTAGTTCCTTGTTGATGATCTATTTTATACATAGCAGTGTGTATGTGTTAATTCCAAACTGTTAATTTATCCCTCCTCCCACCTTTCCCCTTTGGTAATAATAAATTATAAGATTTTATACTTCTCAGAAATGGGGGAGCTGAAAGAGAGGTATCATTTTCAATGGAAAAGCATTTAAAACAAGATTGAAGGTTTAACCAAGATTATTAGATGTACATCCTTGGAAAGAAATCACTTCGTTTCTCTAATATTGACCTGACAAATAAGACAAACCTTTTCACTGAACTTGCTTATAAAAAGTGATGGAAATATCAAATGGAAGTGTTAGAAACATCTTATTTTACCCGAGCCTTATACACTGTTCTATGTTAACTACAGTTTGGCTCACACATCTGTTCATTGAGGTTACAATAGTCTCAATTTCTGTTACTGATCCTCCAGAGTGGACCCCAACAAGTGTCCCCCTGCCCTGTGTCATTGGGGCCAACAGGTCGAGACTGAGTTTGGTTCACAAGCAAAGGAAACTTTATATTTTGATCAGAGAATGGAGAGGTGAGAGCATGCACTACCCCGTGGGCTGTGGGCTGGGCTGCTGTGTAGAGATCCTGTCAGAGTCAGTGGGAGGGAGGGAGGCGGCGGAGCTCTCGAGGGCCGGGTTGGCTGTAGCTCAGGCTCTATATCGTGGAGTCTGCACTGGGCCCCAGGAGCTGAGGTGTCGACCCAGCCATTCTGCACTAGGAAATCTCGTCTGAAGTGCCGGGTGTGGAACCTCTGCATGCGGGACCCTAGGAGCACGTGAAATTAGACAAAGCACAAAGGATAAAATAGGTTAGACTTGACTTTATTGCCCAGATTCTATTTTTATCTCCCAGGGATTTTTAATGGGCTTTGCTGGGGACAAACCCCTCCTCTGCCTTTTGTCCCGTTCCTCATTCTTGGAGTGCTGAGGGTGCAGACCCTTCTTCTGTAACTGCTGAGTGCTGAGTTGGGAGCCCTCATACCCTGGGGCGAAGGTCAGAGCTTCTCCCCAGCAGCCTCCCGGTGACGTTGATTGTCCCCAGGACCCCTGCCTCCCTGCTCGTCCACCTGAGCACCAGCATTGGAAGTGTTATAGATTCTAATGACCTTTAAGGGTCCAGGAAAGAGATGTGCAGAGACGCTGTGGGGGCCGGTTTCACCCCGCCCCACATTTGTTCGGCCACCTTAGGCTGACCGTTTCTGCCAGCCTAGATGCTCTGACCAGTAGTCTGCGCTTTCTTCAATTAGGCCCCTGAATTAACGTACAAACAGCACCAGGTGTCAGAGCCCTGCCCGCTCAACTCCCAGACAGTCCAGGGTCAGTGGTGATAAGGACCATGATGGCTACTGAGTCAACAGCCTTTTGAAGTAAACAGGAGTACAGCCGGTCTTATTGGCCACCATCATCACGGTGTCTGTAGGCTTTTCTATGGTGACAGTGTGGTATACGGTTCCCCCGTCAAGATTATTATCTCCCCTCTGGGTGCAGTAAGTCCTGCAAGCAGTAGTCTACTCTTTTGGGACACACTCTTGTTGTTTTATGAGAGAAACTCCAGGTCAAGTGATGTTCACACGAGTCGTCATGGTGCCCTGTTGCCCCCGGTTATCTCTCTGGATGTTGGAGTTGGAGGGCCTCCTCACTCGAGGTCGGTGTGCCCACGGAGCGAACCCTGCAACTTCAGGGCATGGTTGGTGGTTAGGATCACCACGTGGGATCTTTTTCCCTTAGGAGGGAGGTGGCCTTTTGGGCTGCTGATTTCCAGGTTTTTAGATACCGCCAGTATCTTGGCCAGATGTGGCAGTGGGCCAAGCTCCTTAGTGACCATAGTTTATCCTACCTGGATGGCATTCTTGCATTGTTCCATTTCAAGTGGTCCCAGTTTTTGCACTAATTCTCCAATGGCGATTCACCTTTCACCGGGAATGTAAAGGTCAAAGGGTTTAGCTAAATTAGGGAGTTCCAGGGCAAGGGTCTGAATTGACTGCTCTTTCCATTCTTGAAAGGCCACTTCTGGATTCTATTCAAAAGGATCATCATCTTTTCCTTTCAGTGTTTCATATAGAGGCCCAGCTAGTAGACTGTAGTTAGGGATCCAGAAGCAGCAAACCCTGGCCTCCCCAGGAACCCCTAAGCTGTCTTCTAGTTTTAGAAAGGGGTAAGGCTGAAAATGGTTTCTTCCCTTTCCTGGGATGGGCTTCTCTGACCTTGTGTGAGAATGAAGCCCAGGCAGGTCACCGCAGTCTGTGATATTTGAGCTTTTTCTTGGACAACTTCTATCCTTTATTGGCTTGGTAGTTCAGAGGCCTCCTTAGTAGGGCTGGCGATCAGAATGTCATCTGCATATTGAAGGAGGGTTTCTTTTTCCAGAGGTAGAACTTTTAGGTCTTTAGCTAAGCTTTCCCCAAAGACGGTGTGGGAATTTTTGCACCCTTGGGTCCAGACGGCCCGGAAGTATTGTTTTAGTTGTATGTTGAGTCCTGCCACTCACAAGCCAAAATTTCTTGTGACTCTGGGACTAATGGAATACAAAAGAAGGCATCATTGAAGACTAATACAGAATACCATGTCCTGGTGGTTGGTAGAATGACCAGCAGGGTGTAGGAATTAGGAGCAACTGGAGGTATATCCTCGGTGGCTTCACTGACTGTCCTGACATCCTTTACCAGGTCCCCAGCAGCCCATGGGGCTCTCGTGGTCAGACCAATCCCAGAATATGGAGCTCACCTGGGCAGGTACCCCACCCCCACCCCAGCCCACGGGGCTCTCGTGGTCAGGCCCCTCCCAGGATACAGAGCTACCCTTGCAGGTACCGTGGCAGGGCTGGGCACACAGGAACCGTGCACATAGCCCTCATTGCAGAGCACCCCCAGCTCACCTGTCGCTCAGAGCTGACACAGAGCACCTCAGAGCAGGACTTGAACTAACAAACAGCAGCTGCAACAGGTCTGTGTCCCTGGCCAACACTCCGTGAGGCCTCCCTCCACCTGGTCTTCCAGAGACTTCCACTGCACCCGGGGCACCAGGCCTCTGTCTCCAACCACCACCCACCCCTCCTCTCCCTGACTCCTGGGTTCCTCTCATTAGGAGAGGGTTTTCTTGAAGTTATCTCCCACTCATGGGCCAGATAAAATGATTAGAAAACAAGCCAAAGCTGCAGCCCCTTGTCTATCCTGACTCTCAGGAGCCCACACCTGTTCCTTGGACCTGGCCGGTTCAGCAAGTTCCATTTTCTGCAACTGTGAGCCCCTGAGGGGTGATGATTGGCTGACCTGGGCAGCCTTACCGTGCCGGCCAGCCCTCCCCAGGTGTGCCTGGGTTGAGATCAATATAAATACCACTCCAGGAAGCAAGAGCCCCTGCAGCCGTGCCTGACACCATTTTCTCTGCCCTGTCAGCAGTCTCGGGGCTGGGCTGGTGGGAGGGAGTGAGAGGCCACGGCTTTGTGGGTGGCCCAGTGTGAGTGGGGCTCTGCTGGACTTTCTGCAGCAGTTGCCAGGCTGCCACCTGCTAAAGAAGAGGATGTGTCACCCATACCTGCTGCTGGAATTTCTCCCTGGGCAGAGGTGAGGAAGGAAAAAAGCAGTGGGGGCAGGGACAGGACGGGTATCTCAGGCAGGGAAATGGAAATCTTCCAGAAGAGCACCCAGGGCCAGGACCATCCTGGCTGGCCTGCAGGCACCAAGTCGGCCGGCATGCTGTCACTCGTGTGGCTCTATGGCCCTTCCTCTAGGCTTTCAAGTCCTTGTATATATTCAGGTGTTTTACCTGGGACGGGTGGGAATAGTTCAGCAGCAACTGGCCTGGGGCTCAGCTCACGTTTACTCACAGATGCCTCGGCACGGTGCCCCAGCTTTGCAATGAGGACGCTTGTTGCGTGGGGGCTGCTGGCTGAATGGGAGACGATTCCCCACCACTGACCAACTTCAGAATTGTTTACAACTGGAGCAAGTGCCCTGATACGGTTTTCCTCTGTGTAACTGGTGGGTTCTGTGTTTTTTTCTCTTTTTCGTTTTTGGTTCAAGGTAGATTTTATTCCTCTTTTTTGTATTTACAGATATAAGCATGGAAATAATTTATTCATATAAATACATGTAAGTGCAGGGAATAATTGTTTTTTCTGTTTTATTTTTTAAATTTTATTTCTTTTTAATTTTGAATTTTATTTTATATTTTTATACAGCAGGTTCTTATTGGTTATCTATTTTATACATATAAATGTATAAATGCCAATCCCAGTCTCTCAACTCGTCCCACCACCACCACCCCAACAGCTTTCCCCCCTTGTTGTCCATACGTTTGTTGTCTACATCTGTTGCTCTATTTATGCCTTGCAAAATGGTTAATCTGTACAGTTTTTCTAGGTTCCACATATATGCATGAATATACAAGATTTGTTTTTCTCTTTCTGACTTAATTCACTCTGTATGACAGTCTCTAGATCCATCGACGTCTCTACAAATGACCCAATTTCATTCCTTTTCATGGCTTAGTAATATTCCATTTTATATATGTACCACAGCTTTATGCATTCCTCTGTCTGTGGGCATTTAGGTTGCTTCCATTACCTCGATATTGTAAATAGTGATGCAATGAACATTGCGGTGAATGACTCTTTTTGATTTATGGTTTTGTCTGGGTATATGTCCAGTACTGGGATTGCTGTATCATATGGTAATTCTATTGTTAGTTTCTTAAGAAATTCCATATTGTTCTCCATAATGACTGTATCAATTTATATTCCCAACAATAGTGGAAGAGGGTTCCTTTTCTCCACACCCTTTCCAGCATATTTTGTTTGTAGATTTTCTATGATGCCTATTCTACCAGGTGTGAGGTGATACCTCATTGTTGAATCCATTTCGTTGAGCAAGGGGTAGGTCTTGTCTACTACATATTTGGCTTATGGAACGGTATCTGTGCTAATTTCAAACTCTGCTTTTATGCAGCACCCCAACTCACCTTCCTCCTTAAGCAGGCATAAGTTGGTTTTCTAAACTTGAGACCCTGTTCTGTTTTGTAATTCAGTTCATGTGTAGCCAAGTTCACATTCCGTGTATTAGTGATACCTTATGATGTTTCTTTTTATGTGTGACTTATTTCACGTAGAATCATCGTGCCTCAATCCACTCATTATGCTGTTACGGGTCTGGTGACATAGATTTCATTGCTGAGTGGTATTCTGTTGTACATAAGTACCGCAACTTCTTTATCCATTTTTCACTTTCTGTGATATTGAACTTGTACGGTAAATGAGGTTCTTGTAAACAGAGGCGTTCCAAACTTTGGGGTGGCTGTGTCTTTTTGATTTTAATTTCCCTAAGCTATAGGACCATAAGTGGAAGTGCCCTAGGCTCTGTTGCTTTGTTTTTTAGATGTTTCAGGAAACACCATACACTTCTCCCGAGTGTCTGTTGGCAATTTACATCCCGCCCAGCAGCATAACAAGGCTCCCTGTTCTCCATGGCCTGTCCTGCCTTGCTGGATTTTACACTTTTTTCAGATGGCCCTTTTGACCGGGGGGAAGTGAGACTTCATTGTAGTGCAGATTTCCTTTGCAAGCTTGCTTGGTTGGCCAAAAAGGGCGTATGCGTTTTTTCCTGAATATATTCAGGAAAAAACGCATACGCCCTTTTTGGCCAAGTGCATCATTGTGGACGTTCTGCCTCTTTTCCTATGCTTTCAATGCAATTCCAGTCTACCTCCTGAAATCGGTTTCCTGCAATTCTGCCCCGCTTTCAAGTCCTCTTGGCAGCCTTACTTCAGTATATTTTTGGACGATAGCTGTCATTTATAACTCTGCAGGTTTGTGAATTACAGTGCCCCTGAGCTCCTTTCTTCAACTCGCTTTCTTGTGAGCTGGCCGCAACACCGCAGGATGGCTTCAGGCCCTAATCTGGTTCCGGCACGGTACGCTGAGCCTTTGGTTAATTCCTCTTCCTGGT
The DNA here is from genome assembly GCF_964374135.1 of Grampus griseus. Classification (NCBI taxonomy): domain Eukaryota; kingdom Metazoa; phylum Chordata; class Mammalia; order Artiodactyla; family Delphinidae; genus Grampus; species Grampus griseus. Next base: position 84,746 of record NW_028133168.1, on the reverse strand, counting down.
GGGAAATGAGAGTTAAATTTGCCCGTCCAGACACCTCCAGCTAGTCTCTCATTGGTTCTCGCTATTCCTGTTCATCTTCCGCAGAAATTGCAAACTGGGCCAAACAGGAGGTTAAAGGGACTGACTCTCCAAGTGGGGAGAGTGTTAGTAAAGCGTCTGGAATGTTGCACCCGAGTACCAGGGAACGAACACTGAGACATATTTGAACACGTCTCCCGATCACATGGTTGATCATACTCTGGGTTCCACATGCATGTTTTAGCTGAAGGAAGAATACCTTAAACCTGGAGAGTTGAGACCCGTGGAATGGGTACCATGCAATATGACTTCAAAGGGTCTTCATTTGCTCACCGAACCTCTCCAATCCTATCACTGCTGCGTTTATGCCCCTGTACACATGCTTGATTCTCTTTTGGAGACATAGCAATCCATAGGTTTTAAGATACTTACTAGTCAGGTACATTCTTAGGCGTTTAATATGCGGTGTTGAGTCCATTTCATTGAGCAAGGAGTAGCTCTTGTCTATTCCATATTTGGCTTAAGGAACTTTATCTGTGCTCATTTCAATCTCTGGTTTTATGCAGCACCCCAACTCACCTTTCCCCTTAAGCAAGCATAAGTTGGTTTTCTAAATTTGAGACCCTGTTCTGTTTTGGAATTCAGTTCCTGTGTAGCCAAGTTTACATTCCGTGTATTAGTGATATCTTATGATGTTTCTTTTTCTGTGTGACTTATTTCAGTTAGAATCATCGTACCTGAATCCCCTCATTATGCTGCTACGGGCCTGATGACATAGATTTCATTGCTGAGTGATACTGCATTGTACGTAAGTACCACAAGTTCTTTATCCATTTTTCACTTTCTGTGATATTGAACTTGTACGGTAAACGAGGTTCTTGTAAACAGAGGCGTCCCAAACTTTGGGGTGGCTGTGTCTTTTTGATTTTAATTTCCCTAAGCTATAGGACCATAAGTGGAAGTGCCCTAGGCTCTGTTGCTTTGTTTTTTAGATGTTTCAGGAAACACCATACACTTCTCCCGAGTGTCTGTTGGCAATTTACATCCCGCCCATCAGCATAACAAGGCTCCCAGTTCTCCATGGCCTGTCCTGCCTTTCTGGATTTTACACTTTTTTCAGATGGCCCTTTTGACGGAGGGAAGTGAGACTTCATTGTAGTGCAGATTTCCTTTGCAAGCTTGCCTGGTTGGCCAAAAAGGGCGTATGCGTTTTTTCCTGAATATATTCAGGAAAAAACGCATACGCCCTTTTTGGCCAAGTGCATCATTGTGGACGTTCTGCCTCTTTTCCTATGCTTTCAATGCAATTCCAGTCTACCTCCTGAAATCGGTTTCCTGCAATTCTGCCCCGCTTTCAAGTCCTCTTGGCAGCCTTACTTCAGTATATTTTTGGACGATAGCTGTCATTTATAACTCTGCAGGTTTGTGAATTACAGTGCCCCTGAGCTCCTTTCTTCAACTCGCTTTCTTGTGAGCTGGCCGCAACACCGCAGGATGGCTTCAGGCCCTAATCTGGTTCCGGCACGGCACGCTGAGCCTTTGGTTATTTAATCTTCCTGGTGGGAAATGAGAGTTAAATTTGCCCGTCCAGACACCTCCAGCTAGTCTCTCATTGGTTCTCCCTATTCCTGTTCATCTTCCGCAGAAATTGCAAACTGGGCCAAACAGGAGGTTAAAGGGACTGACTCTCCAAGTCGGGAGAGTGTTAGCAAGGAATCTGGAATGTTGCACCCGAGTACCAGGGGAGGAAAACTGAGACATATTTGAACACGTCTCCCGTTCACACGGTTGATCATACTCTGGGTTCCACATGCATGTTTTAGCTGAAGGAAGAATACCTTAAACCTGGAGAGTTGAGACCCGTGTAATGGGTACCATGCAAATTGACTTCAAAGGGTCTTCATTTGCTCACCGAACCTCTCCAATCCTATCACTGCTGCGTTTATGCCCCTGTACACACGCTTGATTCTCTTTTGGAGACATAGCAATCCATAGGTTTTAAGATACTTACTAGTCAGGTACATTATTAGGCGTTTAATATGGGGTGTTGAGTCCATTTCGTTGAGCCAGGAGTAGCTCTGGTCTATTCCATATTTGGCTTAAGGAACTTTATCTGTGCTCATTTGAATCTCTGGTTTTATGCAGCACCCCAACTCACCTTTCCCCTTAAGCAAGCATAAGTTGGTTTTCTAAATTTGAGACCCTGTTCTGTTCTGTAATTCAGTTCCTGTGTAGCCAAGTTTACATTCCGTGTATTACTGATACCTTATGATGTTTCTTTTTCTGTGTGACTTATTTCAGTTAGAATCATCATATCTGAATCCACTCATTGTGCTGCTAAGGGCCTGATGACATAGATTTCAGTGCTGAGTGATATTGCTTTGCAAGTAAATACCACAACTTCTTTATCCATTTTTCACTTTCTGCGATGTTGAACTTGTACTGTAAACGAGGTTCTTGTAACCAGAGGCGTCCCAAACATTGGGGTGGCTGTGTCTTTTTGATTTTAATTTCCCTAAGCTATAGGACCATAAGTGGAAGTGCCCTAGGCTCTGTTGCTTTGTTTTTTAGATGTTTCAGGAAACACCATACACTTCTCCCGAGTGTCTCTTGGCAATTTACATCCCGCCCATCAGCATAACAAGGCTCCCAGTTCTCCATGGCCTGTCATGCCTTTCTGGATTTTACACTTTTTTCAGATGGCCCTTTTGACCGGGGGGAAGTGAGACTTCATTGTAGTGCAGATTTCCTTTGCAAGCTTGCTTGGTTGGCCAAGAAGGGCGTATGCGTTTTTTCCTGAATATATTCAGGAAAAAACGCATACGCCCTTTTTGGCCAAGTGCATCATTGTGGACGTTCTGCCTCTTTTCCTATGCTTTCAATGCAATTCCAGTCTACCTCCTGAAATCGGTTTCCTGCAATTCTGCCCCGCTTTCAAGTCCTCTTGGCAGCCTTACTTCAGTATATTTTTGGACGATAGCTGTCATTTATAACTCTGCAGGTTTGTGAATTACAGTGCCCCTGAGCTCCTTTCTTCAACTCGCTTTCTTGTGAGCTGGCCGCAACACCGCAGGATGGCTTCAGGCCCTAATCTGGTTCCGGCACGGTACGCTGAGCCTTTGGTTAATTCCTCTTCCTGGTGGGAAATGAGAGTTAAATTTGCCCGTCCAGACACCTCCAGCTAGTCTCTCATTGGTTCTCCCTATTCCTGTTCATCTTCCGAAGAAATTGCAAACTGGGCCAAACAGGAGGTTAAAGGGACTGACTCTCCAAGTCGGGAGAGTGTTAGTAAAGCGTCTGGAATGTTGCACCCGAGTACCAGGGAACGAACACTGAGACATATTTGAACACGTCTCCCGATCACATGGTTGATCATACTCTGGGTTCCACATGCATGTTTTAGCTGAAGGAAGAATACCTTAAACCTGGAGAGTTGAGACCCGTGGAATGGGTACCATGCAATATGACTTCAAAGGGTCTTCATTTGCTCACCGAACCTCTCCAATCCTATCACTGCTGCGTTTATGCCCCTGTACACACGCTTGATTCTCTTATGGAGACATAGCAATCCATAGGTTTTAAGATACTTACTAGTGAGGTACATTCTTAGGCGTTTAATATGGGGTGTTGAGTCCATTTCGGTGAGCAAGGAGTAGCTCTTGTCTATTCCATATTTGGCTTAAGGAACTTTATCTGTGCTCATTTCAATCTCTGGTTTTATGCAGCACCCCAACTCACCTTTCCCCTTAAGCAAGCATAAGTTGGTTTTCTAAATTTGAGACCCTGTTCTGTTCTGTAATTCAGTTCCTGTGTAGCCAAGTTTACATTCCGTGTATTAGTGATATCTTATGATGTTTCTTTTTCTGTGTGACTTATTTCAGTTAGAATCATCATATCTGAATCCACTCATTGTGCTGCTAAGGGCCTGATGACATAGATTTCAGTGCTGAGTGATATTGCTTTGTAAGTATATACCACAACTTCTTTATCCATTTTTCACTTTCTGCGATGTTGAACTTGTACTGTAAACGAGGTTCTTGTAAACAGAGCCGTTCCAAACTTTGGGGTGGCTGTGTCTTTTTGATTTTAATTTCCCTAAGCTATAGGACCATAAGTGGAAGTGCCCTAGGCTCTGTTGCTTTGTTTTTTAGATGTTTCAGGAAACACCATACACTTCTCCCGAGTGTCTGTTGGCAATTTACATCCCGCCCATCAGCATAAAAAGGCTCCCAGTTCTACATGGCCTGTCCTGCCTTGCTGGATTTTACACTTTTTTCAGATGGCCCTTTTGACCGGGGGGAAGTGAGACTTCATTGTAGTGCAGATTTCCTTTGCAAGCTTGCCTGGTTGGCCAAAAAGGGCATATGCGTTTTTTCCTGAATATATTCAGGAAAAAACGCATACGCCCTTTTTGGCCAAGTGCATCATTGTGGACGTTCTGCCTCTTTTCCTATGCTTTCAATGCAATTCCAGTCTACCTCCTGAAATCGGTTTCCTGCAATTCTGCCCCACTTTCAAGTCCTCTTGGCAGCCTTACTTCAGTCTATTTTTGGACGATAGCTGTCATTTATAACTCTGCAGGTTTGTGAATTACAGTGCCCCTGAGCTCCTTTCTTCAACTCGCTTTCTTGTGAGCTGGCCGCAACACCGCAGGATGGCTTCAGGCCCTAATCTGGTTCCGGCACGGCACGCTGAGCATTTGGTTATTTCCTCTTCCTGGTGGGAAATGAGAGTTAAATTTGCCCGTCCAGACACCTCCAGCTAGTCTCTCATTGGTTCTCCCTATTCTTGTTCATCTTCCGCAGAAATTGCAAACTGGGCCAAACAGGAGGTTAAAGGCGCTGACTCTCCAATTCGGGAGAGTGTTAGTAAAGAATCTGGAATGTTGCACCCGAGTACCAGGGGAGGAAAACTGAGACATATTTGAACACGTCTCCCGTTCACACGGTTGATCATACTCTGGGTTCCACATGCATGTTTTAGCTGAAGGAAGAATACCTTAAACCTGGGTAGTTGAAACCCGTGGAATGGGTACCATGCAATATGACATCAAAGGGTCTTCATTTGCTCACCGAACCTCTCCAATCCTATCACTGCTGCGTTTATGCCCCTGTACACATGCTTGATTCTCTTTCGGAGACATAGCAATCCATAGGTTTTAAGATACTTACTAGTGAGGTACATTCTTAGGCGTTTAATATGGGGTGTTGAGTCCATTTCGGTGAGCAAGGAGTAGCTCTTGTCTATTCCATATTTGGCTTAAGGAACTTTATCTGTGCTCATTTCAATCTCTGGTTTTATGCAGCACCCCAACTCACCTTTCCCCTTAAGCAAGCATAAGTTGGTTTTCTAAATTTGAGACCCTCTTCTGTTCTGAAATTCAGTTCCTGTGCAGCCAAGTTTACATTCCGTGTATTACTGATATCTTATGATGTTTCTTTTTCTGTGTGACTTATTTCAGTTAGAATCATCATACCTGAATCCACTCATTGTGCTGCTAAGGGCCTGATGACATAGATTTCATTGCTGAGTGATATTGCTTTGTAAGTAAATACCACAACTTCTTTATCCATTTTTCATTTTCTGCGATGTTGAACTTGTACTGTAAACGAGGTTCTTGTAAACAGAGGCGTCCCAAACTTTGGGGTGGCTGTGTCTTTTTGATTTTAATTTCCCTAAGCTATAGGACCATAAGTGGAAGTGCCCTAGGCTCTGTTGCTTTGTTTTTTAGATGTTTCAGGAAACACCATACACTTCTCCCGAGTGTCTGTTGGCAATTTACATCCCGCCCAGCAGCATAACAAGGCTCCCAGTTCTCCATGGCCTGTCCTGCCTTGCTGGATTTTACACTTTTTCAGATGGCCCTTTTGACCGGGGGGAAGTGAGACTTCATTGTAGTGCAGATTTCCTTTGCAAGCTTGCTTGGTTGGCCAAAAAGGGCGTATGCGTTTTTTCCTGAATATATTCAGGAAAAAACGCATACGCCCTTTTTGGCCAAGTGCATCATTGTGGACGTTCTGCCTCTTTTCCTATGCTTTCAATGCAATTCCAGTCTACCTCCTGAAATCGGTTTCCTGCAATTCTGCCCCGCTTTCAAGTCCTCTTGGCAGCCTTACTTCAGTATATTTTTGGACGATAGCTGTCATTTATAACTCTGCAGGTTTGTGAATTACAGTGCCCCTGAGCTCCTTTCTTCAACTCGCTTTCTTGTGAGCTGGCCGCAACACCGCATGCTGGCTTCAGGCCCTAATCTTGTTCCAGCATGGCACGCTGAGGCTTTGGTTAATTCCTCTTCCTGGTGGGAAATGAGAGTTAAATTTGCCCGTCCAGACACCTCCAGCAAGTCTCTCATTGGTTCTCGCTATCCTGTTCATCTTCCGCTGAAATTGCAAACTGGGCCAAACAGGAGGTTAAAGGGACTGACTCTCCAAGTCAGGAGAGTGTTAGTAAAGCGTCTGGAATGTTGCACCCGAGTACCAGGGTACGAAAACTGAGAGATATTTGAACACGTCTCCCGATCACATGGTTGATCATACTCTGGGTTCCACATGCATGTTTTAGCTGTAGGAAGAATACCTTAAACCTGGGTAGTTGAAACCCGTGGAATGGGTACCATGCAATATGACTTCAAAGGGTCTTCATTCGCTCACCGAACCTCTCCAATCCTATCGCTGCTGCGTTTATGCCCCTGTACACATGCTTGATTCTCTTTCGGAGACATAGCAATCCATAGGTTTTAAGATACTTACTAGTCAGGTACATTCTTAGGCGTTTAATATGGGGTGTTGAGTCCATTTCGGTGAGCAAGGAGTAGCTCTTGTCTATTCCATATTTGGCTTAAGGAACTTTATCTGTGCTCATTTCAATCTCTGGTTTTATGCAGCACCCCAACTCACCTTTCCCCTTAAGCAAGCATAAGTTGGTTTTCTAAATTTGAGACCCTGTTCTGTTCTGTAATTCAGTTCCTGTGTAGCCAAGTTTAAATTCCGTGTATTACTGATACCTTATGATGTTTCACTTTCTGTGTGACTTATTTCAGTTAGAATCATCATACCTGAATCCACTCATTGTGCTGCTAAGGGCCTGATGACATAGATTTCATTGCTGAGTGATATTGCTTTGCAAGTAAATACCACAACTTCTTTATCCATTTTTCACTTTCTGCGATGTTGAACTTGTACTGTAAATGAGGTTCTTGTAAACAGAGGCGTCCCAAACTTTGGGGTGGCTGTGTCTTTTTGATTTTAATTTCCCTAAGCTATAGGACCATAAGTGGAAGTGCCCTAGGCTCTGTTGCTTTGTTTTTTAGATGTTTCAGGAAACACCATACACTTCTCCCGAGTGTCTGTTGGCAATTTACATCCCGCCCAGCAGCATAACAAGGCTCCCAGTTCTACATGGCCTGTCCAGCCTTGCTGGATTTTACACTTTTTTCAGATGGCCCTTTTGACCGGGGAGAAGTGAGACTTCATTGTAGTGCAGATTTCCTTTGCAAGCTTGCTTGGTTGGCCAAAAAGGGCGTATGCGTTTTTTCCTGAATATATTCAGGAAAAAACGCATACGCCCTTTTTGGCCAAGTGCATCATTGTGGACGTTCTGCCTCTTTTCCTATGCTTTCAATGCAATTCCAGTCTACCTCCTGAAATCGGTTTCCTGCAATTCTGCCCCGCTTTCAAGTCCTCTTGGCAGCCTTACTTCAGTATATTTTTGGACGATAGCTGTCATTTATAACTCTGCAGGTTTGTGAATTACAGTGCCCCTGAGCTCCTTTCTTCAACTCGCTTTCTTGTGAGCTGGCCGCAACACCGCAGGATGGCTTCAGGCCCTAATCTTGTTCCAGCACGGCACGCTGAGCCTTTGGTTAATTCCTCTTCCTGGTGGGAAATGAGAGTTAAATTTGCCCGTCCAGACACCTCCAGCTAGTCTCTCATTGGTTCTCGCTATTCCTGTTCATCTTCCGCAGAAATTGCAAACTGGGCTAAACAGGAGGTTAAAGGGACTGACTCTCCAAGTCGGGAGAGTGTTAGTAAAGCGTCTGGAATGTTACACCCGAGTACCAGGGTACGAAAACTGAGACATATTTGAACACGTCTCCCGATCACATGGTTGATCATACTCTGGGTTCCACATGCATGTTTTAGCTGAAGGAAGAATACCTTAAACCTGGGTAGTTGAAACCCGTGGAATGGGTACCATGCAATATGACATCAAAGGGTCTTCATTTGCTCACCGAACCTCTCCAATCCTATCACTGCTGCGTTTATGCCCCTGTACACATGCTTGATTCTCTTTCGGAGACATAGCAATCCATAGGTTTTAAGATACTTACTAGTCAGGTACATTCTTAGGCGTTTAATATGCGGTGTTGTGTCCATTTCGTTGAGCAAGGAGTAGCTCTTGTCTATTCCATATTTGGCTTAAGGAACTTTATCTGTGCTCATTTCAATCTCTGGTTTTATGCAGCACCCCAACTCACCTTTCCCCTTAAGCAAGCATAAGTTGGTTTTCTAAATTTGAGACCCTGTTCTGTTTTGGAATTCAGTTCCTGTGTAGCCAAGTTTACATTCCGTGTATTACTGATATCTTATGATGTTTCATTTTCTGTGTGACTTATTTCAGTTAGAATCATCATACCTGAATCCACTCATTGTGCTGCTAAGGGCCTGATGACATAGATTTCATTGCTGAGTGATATTGCTTTGTAAGTAAATACCAAAAGTTCTTTATCCATTTTTCACTTTCTGCGATGTTGAACTTGTACTGTAAATGAGGTTCTTGTAAACAGAGCCGTTCCAAACATTGGGGTGGCTTTGTCTTTTTGATTTTAATTTCCCTAAGCTATAGGACCATAAGTGGAAGTGCCCTAGGCTCTGTTGCTTTGTTTTTTAGATGTTTCAGGAAACACCATACACTTCTCCCGAGTGTCTGTTGGCAATTTACATCCCGCCCATCAGCATAACAAGGCTCCCAGTTCTCCATGGCCTGTCCTGCCTCGCTGGATTTTACACTTTTTTTACATGGCCCTTTTGACCGGGGGAAGTGAGACTTCATTGTAGTGCAGATTTCCTTTGCAAGCTTGCTTGGTTGGCCAAAAAGGGCGTATGCGTTTTTTCCTGAATATATTCAGGAAAAAACGCATACGCCCTTTTTGGCCAAGTGCATCATTGTGGACGTTCTGCCTCTTTTCCTATGCTTTCAATGCAATTCCAGTCTACCTCCTGAAATCGGTTTCCTGCAATTCTGCCCCGCTTTCAAGTCCTCTTGGCAGCCTTACTTCAGTATATTTTTGGACGATAGCTGTCATTTATAACTCTGCAGGTTTGTGAATTACAGTGCCCCTGAGCTCCTTTCTTCAACTTGCTTTCTTTTGAGCTGGCCGCAACACCGCAGGATGGCTTCAGGCCCTAATCTTGTTCCAGCACGGCACGCTGAACCTTTGGTTAATTCCTCTTCCTGGTGGGAAATGAGAGTTAAATTTGCCCGTCCAGACACCTCCAGCTAGTCTCTCATTGGTTCTCGCTATTCCTGTTCATCTTCCGCAGAAATTGCAAACTGGGCTAAACAGGAGGTTAAAGGGACTGACTCTCCAAGTCGGGAGAGTGTTAGTAAAGCGTCTGGAATGTTGCACCCGAGTACCAGGGTACGAAAACTGAGACATATTTGAACACGTCTCCCGATCACATTGTTGATCATACTCTGGGTTCCACATGCATCTTTTAGCTGAAGGAAGAATACCTTAAACCTGGGTAGTTGAAACCCGTGGAATGGGTACCATGCAATATGACATCAAAGGGTCTTCATTTGCTCACCGAACCTCTCCAATCCTATCACTGGTGCGTTTATGCCCCTGTACACATGCTTGATTCTCTTTCGGAGACATAGCAATCCATAGGTTTTAAGATACTTACTAGTAAGGTACATTCTTAGACGTTTAATATGCGGTGTTGAGTCCATTTCATTGAGCAAGGAGTAGCTCTTGTCTATTCCATATTTGGATTAAGGAACATTATCTGTGCTCATTTCAATCTCTGGTTTTATGCAGCACCCCAACTCACCTTTCCCCTTAAGCAAGCATAAGTTGGTTTTCTAAATTTGAGACCCTGTTCTGTTTTGGAATTCAGTTCCTGTGTAGCCAAGTTTACATTCCATGTATTACTGATATCTTATGATGTTTCTTTTTCTGTGTGACTTATTTCAGTTAGAATCATCATACCTGAATCCACTCATTGTGCTGCTAAGGGCCTGATGACATAGATTTCATTGCTGAGTGATATTGCTTTGTAAGTAAATACCAAAAGTTCTTTATCCATTTTTCACTTTCTGCGATGTTGAACTTGTACTGTAAACGAGGTTCTTGTAAACAGAGCCGTTCCAAACTTTGGGGTGTGTGTGTCTTTTTGATTTTAATTTCCCTAAGCTATAGGACCATAAGTGGAAGTGCCCTAGGCTCTGTTGCTTTGTTTTTTAGATGTTTCAGGAAACACCATACACTTCTCCCGAGTGTCTGTTGGCAATTTACATCCCGCCCAGCAGCATAACAAGGCTCCCAGTTCTCCATGGTCTGTCCTGCCTTACTGGATTTTACACTTTTTTCAGATGGCCCTTTTGACCGGGGGGAAGTGAGACTTCATTGTAGTGCAGATTTCCTTTGCAAGCTTGCTTGGTTGGCCAAAAAGTGCGTATGTGTTTTTTCCTGAATATATTCAGGAAAAAACGCATACGCCCTTTTTGGCCAAGTGCATCATTGTGGACGTTCTGCCTCTTTTCCTATGCTTTCAATGCAATTCCAGTCTACCTCCTGAAATCGGTTTCCTGCAATTCTGCCCCGCTTTCAAGTCGTCTTGGCCACCTTACTTCAGTATATTTTTGGACGATAGCTGTCATTTATAACTCTGCAGGTTTGTGAATTACAGTGCCGCTGAGCTCCTTTCTTCAACTCGCTTTCTTGTGACCTGGCCGCAACACCGCAGGATGGCTTCAGGCCCTAATCTTGTTCCAGCACGGCATGCTGAGCCTTTGGTTAATTCCTCTTCCTGGTGGGAAATGAGAGTTAAATTTGCCCGTCCAGACACCTCTAGCAAGTCTCTCATTGGTTCTCGCTATCCTGTTCATCTTCCGCTGAAATTGCAAACTGGGCCAAACAGGAGGTTAAAGGGACTGACTCTCCAAGTCAGGAGAGTGTTAGTAAAGCGTCTGGAATGTTGCACCCGAGTACCAGGGTACGAAAACTGAGACATATTTGAACACGTCTCCCGATCACATGGTTGATCATACTCTGGGTTCCACATGCATGTTTTAGCTGTAGGAAGAATATCTTAAACCTGGGTAGTTGAAACCCGTGGAATGGGTACCATGCAATATGACTTCAAAGGGTCTTCATTTGCTCACCGAACCTCTCCAATCCTATCACTGCTGTGTTTATGCCCCTGTACACATGCTTGATTCTCTTTCGGAGACATAGCAATCCATAGGTTTTAAGATCCTTACTAGTCAGGTACATTCTTAGGCGTTTAATATGGGGTGTTGAGTCCATTTCATTGAGCAAGGAGTAGCTCTTGTCTATTCCATATTTGGCTTAAGGAAGTTTATCTGTGCTCATTTCAATCTCTGGTTTTATGCAGCACCCCAACTCACCTTTCCCCTTAAGCAAGCATAAGTTGGTTTTCTAAATTTGAGACCCTCTTCTGTTCTGAAATTCAGTTCCTGTGTAGCCAAGTTTACATTCCGTGTATTACTGATACCTTATGATGTTTCTTTTTCTGTGTGACTTATTTCAGTTAGAATCATCATACCTGAATCCACTCATTGTGCTGCTAAGGGCCTGATGACATAGATTTCATTGCTGAGTGATATTGCTTTGCAAGTAAATACCACAACTTCTTTATCCATTTTTCACTTTCTGCGATGTTGAACTTGTACTGTAAAGGAGGTTCTTGTAAACAGAGGCGTCCCAAACTTTGGGGTGGCTGTGTCTTTTTGATTTTAATTTCCCTAAGCTATAGGACCATAAGTGGAAGTGCCCTAGGCTCTGTTGCTTTGTTTTTTAGATGTTTCAGGAAACACCATACACTTATCCCGAGTGTCTGTTGGCAATTTACATCCCGCCCAGCAGCATAACAGGGCTCTCAGTTCTCCATGGCCTGTCCTGCCTTGCTGGATTTTACACTTTTTTCAGATGGCCCTTTTGACCGGGGGGAAGTGAGACTTCATTGTAGTGCAGATTTCCTTTGCAAGCTTGCTTGGTTGGCCAAAAAGGGCGTATGCGTTTTTTCCTGAATATATTCAGGAAAAAACGCATACGCCCTTTTTGGCCAAGTGCATCATTGTGGACGTTCTGTCTCTTTTCCTATGCTTTCAATGCAATTCCAGTCTACCTCCTGAAATCGGTTTCCTGCAATTCTGCCCCGCTTTCAAGTCCTCTTGGCAGCCTTACTTCAGTATATTTTTGGACGATAGCTGTCATTTATAACTCTGCAGGTTTGTGAATTACAGTGCCCCTGAGCTCCTTTCTTCAACTCGCTTTCCTGTGACCTGGCCGCAACACCGCAGGATGGCTTCAGGCCCTAATCTTGTTCCAGCACGGCACGCTGAGCCTTCGGTTAATTCCTCTTCCTGGTGGGAAATGAGAGTTAAATTTGCCCGTCCAGACACCTCCAGCAAGTCTCTCATTTGTTCTCGCTATCCTGTTCATCTTCCGCTGAAATTGCAAACTGGGCCAAACAGGAGGTTAAAGGGACTCACTCTCCAAGTCAGGAGAGTGTTAGTAAAGCGTCTGGAATGTTGCACCCGACTACCAGGGTACGAAAACTGAGACATATTTGAACACGTCTCCCGATCACATGGTTGATCATACTGTGGGTTCCACATGCATGTTTTAGCTGTAGGAAGAATACCTTAAACCTGGGTAGTTGAAACCCGTGGAATGGTTACCATGCAATATGACTTCAAAGGGTCTTCATTTGCTCACCGAACCTCTCCAATCCTATCACTGCTGTGTTTATGCCCCTGTACACATGCTTGATTCTCTTTCGGAGACATAGCAATCCATAGGTTTTAAGATACTTACTAGTCAGGTACATTCTTAGGCGTTTAATATGGGGTGTTGAGTCCATTTCGTTGAGCAAGGAGTAGCTCTTGTCTATTCCATATTTGGCTTAAGGAACTTTATCTGTGCTCATTTCAATCTCTGGTTTTATGCAGCACCCCAACTTACCTTTCCCCTTAAGCAAGCATAAGTTGGTTTTCTAAATTTGAGACGCTGTTCTGTTTTGGAATTCAGTTCCTGTGTAGCCAAGTTTACATTCCGTGTATTACTGATATCTTATGATGTTTCTTTTTCTGTGTGACTTATTTCAGTTTGAATCATCATACCTGAATCCACTCATTGTGCTGCTAAGGGCCTGATGACATAGATTTCATTGCTGTGTGATATTGCTTTGTAAGTAAATACCACAAGTTCTTTATCCATTTTTCACTTTCTGCGATGTTGAACTTGTACTGTAAACGAGGTTCTTGTAAACAGAGCCGTTCCAAACTTTGGGGTGGCTGTGTCTTTTTGATTTTAATTTCCCTAAGCTATAGGACCATAAGTGGAAGTGCCCTAGGCTCTGTTGCTTTGTTTTTTAGATGTTTCAGGAAACACCATACACTTCTCCCGAGTGTCTGTTGGCAATTTACATCCCGCCCAGCAGCATAACAAGGCTCTCAGTTCTCCATGGCCTGTCCTGCCTTGCTGGATTTTACACTTCTTTCAGATGGCCCTTTTGACCGGGGGGAAGTGAGACTTCATTGTAGTGCAGATATCCTTTGCAAGCTTGCTTGGTTGGCCAAAAAGGGCGTATGCGTTTTTTCCTGAATATATTCAGGAAAAAACGCATACGCCCTTTTTGGCCTAGTGCATCATTGTGGACGTTCTACCTCTTTTCCTATGCTTTCAATGCAATTCCAGTCTACCTCCTGAAATCGGTTTCCTGCAATTCTGCCCCGCTTTCAAGTCCTCTTGGCAGCCTTACTTCAGTATATTTTTGGACGATAGCTGTCATTTATAACTCTGCAGGTTTGTGAATTACAGTGGCCCTGAGCTCCTTTCTTCAACTCGCTTTCTTGTGACCTGGCCGAAACACCGCAGGATGGCTTCAGGCCCTAATCTTGTTCCAGCACGGCACGTTGAGCCTTTGGTTAATTCCTCTTCCTGGTGGGAAATGAGAGTTAAATTTGCTCGTCCAGAAACCTCCAGCAAGTCTCTCATTGGTTCTCGCTATCCTGTTCATCTTCCGCTGAAATTGCAAACTGGGCCAAACAGGAGGTTAAAGGGACTGACTCTCCAAGTCAGTAGAGTGTTAGTAAAGCGACTGGAATGTTGCACCCGAGTACCAGGGTACGAAAACTGAGACATATTTGAACACGTCTCCCGATCACATGGTTGATCATACTCTGGGTTCCACATGCATGTTTTAGCTGTAGGAAGAATACCTTAAACCTGGGTAGTTGAAACCCGTGGAATGGGTACCATGCAATATGACTTCAAAGGGTCTTCATTTGCTCACCGAACCTCTCCAATCCTATCACTGCTGTGTTTATGCCCCTGTACACATGCTTGATTCTCTTTCGGAGACATAGCAATCCATAGGTTTTAAGATACTTACTAGTCAGGTACATTCTTAGGCGTTTAATATGCGGTGTTGAGTCCATTTCGTTGAGCAAGGAGTAGCTCTTGTCTATTCCATATTTGGCTTAAGGAACTTTATCTGTGCTCATTTCAATCTCTGGTTTTATGCAGCACCCCAACTCACCTTTCCCCTTAAGCAAGCATAAGTTGGTTTTCTAAATTTGAGACCCTGTTCTGTTCTGTAATTCAGTTCCTGTGTAGCCAAGTTTACATTCCGTGTATTACTGATACCTTATGATGTTTCATTTTATGTGTGACTTATTTCAGTTAGAATCATCATACCTGAATCCACTCATTGTGCTGCTAAGGGCCTGATGACATAGATTTCATTGCTGAGTGATATTGCTTTGCAAGTAAATACCACAACTTCTTTATCCATTTTTCACTTTCTGCGATGTTGAACTTGTACTGTAAATGAGGTCCTTGTAAACAGAGGGGTCCCAAACTGGGGTGGCTGTGTCTTTTTGATTTTAATTTCCCTAAGCTATAAGACCATAAGTGGAAGTGCCCTAGGCTCTGTTGCTTTGTTTTTTAGATGTTTCAGGAAACACCATACACTTCTCCCGAGTGTCTGTTGGCAATTTACATCCCGCCCAGCAGCATAACAGGGCTCTCAGTTCTCCATGGCCTGTCCTGCCTTGCTGGATTTTACACTTTTTTCAGATGGCCCTTTTGACCGGGGGGAAGTGAGACTTCATTGTAGTGCAGATTTCCTTTGCAAGCTTGCTTGGTTGGCCAAAAAGGGCGTATGCGTTTTTTCCTGAATATATTCAGGAAAAAACGCATACGCCCTTTTTGGCCAAGTGCATCAGTGTGGACGTTCTGCCTCTTTTCCTATGCTTTCAATGCAATTCCAGTCTACCTCCTGAAATCGGTTTCCTGCAATTCTGCCCCGCTTTCAAGTCCTCTTGGCAGCCTTACTTCAGTATATTTTTGGACGATAGCTGTCATTTATAACTCTGCAGGTTTGTGAATTACAGTGCCCCTGAGCTCCTTTCTTCAACTCGCTTTCTTTTGAGCTGGCCGCAACACCGCAGGATGGCTTCAGGCTCTAATCTGGTTCCGGCACGGCACACTGAGCCTTTGGTTATTTCCTCTTCCTGGTGGGAAATGAGAGTTAAATTTGCCCGTCCAGACAACTCCAGCTAGTCTCTCATTGGTTCTCCCTATTCCTGTTCATCTTCCGCAGAAATTGCAAACTGGGCCAAACAGGAGGTTAACGGCGCTGTCTCTCCAAGTCGGGAGAGTGTTAGTAAAGAATCTGGAATGTTGCACCCGAGTACCAGGGGAGGAAAACTGAGACATATTTGAACACGTCTCCCGTTCACACGGTTGATCATACTCTGGGTTCCACATGCATGTTTTAGCTGAAGGAAGAATACCTTAAACCTGGAGAGTTGAGACCCGTGTAATGGGTACCATGCAAATTGACTTCAAAGGGTCTTCATTTGCTCACCGAACCTCTCCAATCCTATCACTGCTGCGTTTATGCCCCTGTACACACGCTTGATTCTCTTTTGGAGACATAGCAATCCATAGGTTTTAAGATACTTACTAGTCAGGTACATACTTAGGCGTTTAATATAGGGTGTTGAGTCCATTTCGTTGAGCAAGGAGTAGCTCTTGTCTATTCCATATTTGGCTTAAGGAACTTTATCTGTGCTCATTTCAATCTCTGGTTTTATGCAGCACCCCAACTCACCTTTCCCCTTAAGCAAGCATAAGTTGGTTTTCTAAA
Source organism: Grampus griseus (assembly GCF_964374135.1). Taxonomy (NCBI): domain Eukaryota; kingdom Metazoa; phylum Chordata; class Mammalia; order Artiodactyla; family Delphinidae; genus Grampus; species Grampus griseus. The sequence goes on along the minus strand of NW_028133168.1, from coordinate 68,322 downwards.
TTTGAGACCCTGTTCTGTTCTGTAATTCAGTTCCTGTGTAGCCAAGTTTACATTCCGTGTATTACTGATACCTTATGATGTTTCATTTTATGTGTGACTTATTTCAGTTAGAATCATCATACCTGAATCCACTCATTGTGCTGCTAAGGGCCTGATGACATAGATTTCATTGCTGAGTGATATTGCTTTGCAAGTAAATACCACAACTTCTTTATCCATTTTTCACTTTCTGCGATGTTGAACTTGTACTGTAAATGAGGTTCTTGTAAACAGAGGCGTCCCAAACTTTGGGGTGGCTGTGTCTTTTTGATTTTAATTTCCCTAAGCTATAGGACCATAAGTGGAAGTGCCCTAGGCTCTGTTGCTTTGTTTTTTAGATGTTTCAGGAAACACCATACACTTCTCCCGAGTGTCTGTTGGCAATTTACATCCCGCCCAGCAGCATAACAGGGCTCTCAGTTCTCCATGGCCTGTCCTGCCTTGCTGGATTTTACACTTTTTTCAGATGGCCCTTTTGACCGGGGGGAAGTGAGACTTCATTGTAGTGCAGATTTCCTTTGCAAGCTTGCTTGGTTGGCCAAAAAGGGCGTATGCGTTTTTTCCTGAATATATTCAGGAAAAAACGCATACGCCCTTTTTGGCCAAGTGCATCAGTGTGGACGTTCTGCCTCTTTTCCTATGCTTTCAATGCAATTCCAGTCTACCTCCTGAAATCGGTTTCCTGCAATTCTGCCCCGCTTTCAAGTCCTCTTGGCAGCCTTACTTCAGTATATTTTTGGACGATAGCTGTCATTTATAACTCTGCAGGTTTGTGAATTACAGTGCCCCTGAGCTCCTTTCTTCAACTCGCTTTCTTGTGACCTGGCCGCAACACCGCGGGATGGCTTCAGGCCCTAATCTTTTTCCAGCACGGCACGCTGAGCCTTTGGTTAATTCCTCTTCCTGGTGGGAAATGAGAGTTAAATTTGCTCGTCCAGAAACCTCCAGCAAGTCTCTCATTGGTTCTCGCTATCCTGTTCATCTTCCGCTGAAATTGCAATCTGGGCCAAACAGGAGGTTAAAGGGACTGACTCTCCAAGTCAGTAGAGTGTTAGTAAAGCGACTGGAATGTTGCACCCGAGTACCAGGGTACGAAAACTGAGACATATTTGAACACGTCTCCCGATCACATGGTTGATCATACTCTGGGTTCCACATGCATGTTTTAGCTGTAGGAAGAATACCTTAAACCTGGGTAGTTGAAACCCGTGGAATGGGTACCATGCAATATGACTTCAAAGGGTCTTCATTTGCTCAACGAACCTCTCCAATCCTATCACTGCTGCGTTTATGCCCCTGTACACACGCTTGATTCTCTTTCGGAGACATAGCAATCCATAGGTTTTAAGATACTTACTAGTCAGGTACATTCTTAGGCGTTTAATATGGGGTGTTGAGTCCATTTCGTTGAGCAAGGAGTAGCTCTTGTCTATTCCATATTTGGCTTAAGGAACTTTATCTGTGCTCATTTCAATCTCTGGTTTTATGCAGCACCCCAACTCACCTTTCCCCTTCAGCAAGCATAAGTTGGTTTTCTAAATTTGAGACGCTGTTCTGTTTTGGAATTCAGTTCCTGTGTAGCCAAGTTTACATTCCGTGTATTACTGATACCTTATGATGTTTCTTTTTCTGTGTGACTTATTTCAGTTAGAATCATCATACCTGAATCCACTCATTGTGCTGCTAAGGGCCTGATGACATAGATTTCATTGCTGAGTGATATTGCTTTGTAAGTAAATACCACAACTTCTTTATCCATTTTTCATTTTCTGCGATGTTGAACTTGTACTGTAAACGAGGTTCTTGTAAACAGAGGCGTCCCAAACTTTGGGGTGGCTGTGTCTTTTTGATTTTAATTTCCCTAAGCTATAGGACCATAAGTGGAAGTGCCCTAGGCTCTGTTGCTTTGTTTTTTAGATGTTTCAGGAAACACCATACACTTCTCCCGAGTGTCTGTTGGCAATTTACATCCCGCCCAGCAGCATAACAAGGCTCTCAGTTCTCCATGGCCTGTCCTGCCTTGCTGAATTTTACACTTTTTTCAGATGGCCCTTTTGACCGGGGGGGGGGAAGTGAGACTTCATTGTAGTGCAGATTTCCTTTGCAAGCTTGCTTGGTTGGCCAAAAAGGGCATATGCGTTTTTTCCTGAATATATTCAGGAAAAAACGCATACGCCCTTTTTGGCCAAGTGCATCAGTGTGGACGTTCTGCCTCTTTTCCTATGCTTTCAATGCAATTCCTGTCTACCTCCTGAAATCGGTTTCCTGCAATTCTGCCCCGCTTTCAAGTCCTCTTGGCAGCCTTACTTCAGTATATTTTTGGACGATAGCTGTCATTTATAACTCTGCAGGTTTGTGAATTACAGTGCCGCTGAACTCCTTTCTTCAACTCGCTTTCTTGTGACCTGGCCGCAACACCGCAGGATGGCTTCAGGCCCTAATCTTGTTCCAGCACGGCACGCTGAGCCTTTGGTTATTTCCTCTTCCTGGTGGGAAATGAGAGTTAAATTTGCCCGTCCAGACAACTCCAGCTAGTCTCTCATTGGTTCTCCCTATTCCTGTTCATCTTCCGCAGAAATTGCAAACTGGGCCAAACAGGAGGTTAAAGGCGCTGACTCTCCAAGTCGGGAGAGTGTTAGTAAAGAATCTGGAATGTTGCACCCGAGTACCAAGGGAGGAAAACTGAGACATATTTGAACACGTCTCCCGTTCACACGGTTGATCATACTCTGGGTTCCACATGCATGTTTTAGCTGAAGGAAGAATACCTTAAACCTGGAGTGATGAGACCTGTGTAATGGGTACCATGCAAATTGACTTCAAAGGGTCTTCATTTGCTCACCGAACCTCTCCAATCCTATCACTGCTGTGTTTATGCCCCTGTACACATGCTTGATTCTCTTTCGGAGACATAGCAATCCATAGGTTTTAAGATACTTACTAGTCAGGTACATTCTTAGGCGTTTAATATGGGGTGTTGAGTCCATTTCGTTGAGCAAGGAGTAGCTCTTGTCTATTCCATATTTGGCTTAAGGAACTTTATCTGTGCTCATTTCAATCTCTGGTTTTATGCAGCACCCCAACTCACCTTTCCCCTTAAGCAAGCATAAGTTGGTTTTCTAAATTTGAGACCCTGTTCTGTTTTGGAATTCAGTTCCTGTGTAGCCAAGTTTACATTCCGTGTATTACTGATATCTTATGATGTTTCTTTTTCTGTGTGACTTATTTCAGTTAGAATCATCATACCTGAATCCACTCATTGTCCTGCTAAGGGCCTGATGACATAGATTTCATTGCTGAGTGATATTGCTTTGTAAGTAAATACCACAAGTTCTTTATCCATTTTTCACTTTCTGCGATGTTGAACTTGTACTGTAAACGAGGTTCTTGTAAACAGAGCCGTTCCAAACTTTGGGGTGGCTGTGTCTTTTTGATTTTAATTTCCCTAAGCTATAGGACCATAAGTGGAAGTGCCCTAGGCTCTGTTGCTTTGTTTTTTAGATGTTTCAGGAAACACCATACACTTCTCCGGAGTGTCTGTTGGCAATTTACATCCCGCCCATCAGCATAACAAGGCTCCCAGTTCTCCATGGCCTGTCCTGCCTTGCTGGATTTTACACTTTTTTCAGATGGCCCTTTTGACCGGGGGGAAGTGAGACTTCATTGTAGTGCAGATTTCCTTTGCAAGCTTGCTTGGTTGGCCAAAAAGGGCGTATGCGTTTTTTCCTGAATATATTCAGGAAAAAACGCATACGCCCTTTTTGGCCAAGTGCATCATTGTGGACGTTCTGCCTCTTTTCCTATGCTTTCAATGCAATTCCAGTCTACCTCCTGAAATCGGTTTCCTGCAATTCTGCCCCGCTTTCAATTCCTCTTGGCAGCCTTACTTCAGTATATTTTTGTACGATAGCTGTCATTTATAACTCTGCAGGTTTGTGAATTACAGTGGCCCTGAGCTCCTTTCTTCAACTCGCTTTCTTTTGAGCTGGCCGCAACACCGCAGGATGGCTTCAGGCTCTAAACTGGTTCCGGCACGGCACACTGAGCCTTTGGTTATTTCCTCTTCCTGGTGGGAAATGAGAGTTAAATTTGCCCGTCCAGACAACTCCAGCTAGTCTCTCATTGGTTCTCCCTATTCCTGTTCATCTTCCGCAGAAATTGCAAACTGGGCCAAAAAGGAGGTTAAAGGCGCTGACTCTCCAAGTCGGGAGAGTGTTAGTAAAGAATCTGGAATGTTGCACCCGAGTACCAGGGGAGGAAAACTGAGACATATTTGAACACGTCTCCCGTTCACACGGTTGATCATACTCTGGGTTCCACATGCATGTTTTAGCTGAAGGAAGAATACCTTAAACCTGCAGAGTTGAGACCCGTGTAATGGGTACCATGCAAATTGACTTCAAAGGGTCTTCATTTGCTCACCGAACCTCTCCAATCCTATCACTGCTGCGTTTATGCCCCTGTACACACGCTTGATTCTCTTTTGGAGACATAGCAATCCATAGGTTTTAAGATACTTACTAGTCAGGTACATTCTTAGGCATTTAATATGGGGTGTTGAGTCCATTTCGTTGAGCAAGGAGTAGCTCTTGTCTATTCCATATTTGGCTTAAGGAACTTTATCTGTGCTCATTTCAATCTCTGGTTTTATGCAGCACCCCAACTCACCTTTCCCCTTAAGCAAGCATAAGTTGGTTTTCTAAATTTGAGACCCTGTTCTGTTCTGTAATTCAGTTCCTGTGTAGCCAAGTTTACATTCCGTGTATTACTGATACCTTATGATGTTTCATTTTCTGTGTGACTTATTTCAGTTAGAATCATCATACCTGAATCCACTCATTGTGCTGCTAAGGGCCTGATGACATAGATTTCATTGCTGAGTGATATTGCTTTGCAAGTAAATACCACAACTTCTTTATCCATTTTTCACTTTCTGCGATGTTGAACTTGTACTGTAAACGAGGTTCTTGTAAACAGAGGCGTCCCAAACTTTGGGGTGGCTGTGTCTTTTTGATTTTAATTTCCCTAAGCTATAGGACCATAAGTGGAAGTGCCCTAGGCTCTGTTGCTTTGTTTTTTAGATGTTTCAGGAAACACCATACACTTCTCCCGAGTGTCTGTTGGCAATTTACATCCCGCCCATCAGCATAACAAGGCTCCCAGTTCTCCATGGACTGTCCTGCCTTGCTGGATTTTACACTTTTTTCAGATGGCCCTTTTGACCGGGGGGAAGTGAGACTTCATTGTAGTGCAGATTTCCTTTGCAAGCTTGCTTGGTTGGCCAAAAAGGGCGTATGCGTTTTTTCCTGAATATATTCAGGAAAAAACGCATACGGCCTTTTTGGCCAAGTGCATCATTGTGGACGTTCTGCCTCTTTTCCTATGCTTTCAATGCAATTCCAGTCTACCTCCTGAAATCGGTTTCCTGCAATTCTGCCCCGCTTTCAAGTCCTCTTGGCAGCCTTACTTCAGTCTATTTTTGGACGATAGCTGTCATTTATAACTCTGCAGGTTTGTGAATTACAGTGCCCCTGAGCTCCTTTCTTCAACTCGCTTTCTTTTGAGCTGGCCGCAACACCGCAGGATGGCTTCAGGCCCTAATCTGGTTCCAGCACGGCACGCTGAGCCTTTGGTTAATTCCTCTTCCTGGTGGGAAATGAGAGTTAAATTTGCCCGTCCAGACACCTCCAGCTAGTCTCTCATTGGTTCTCGCTATTCCTGTTCATCTTCCACAGAAATTGCAAACTGGGCTAAACAGGAGGTTAAAGGGACTGACTCTCCAAGTCGGGAGAGTGTTAGTAAAGCGTCTGGAATGTTGCACCCGAGTACCAGGGTACGAAAACTGAGACATATTTGAACACGTCTCCCGATCACATGGTTGATCATACTCTGGGTTCCACATGCATGTTTTAGCTGAAGGAAGAATACCTTAAACCTGGAGAGTTGAAACCCGTGGAATGGGTACCATGCAATATGACATCAAAGGGTCTTCATTTGCTCACCGAACCTCTCCAATCCTATCACTGCTGCGTTTATGCCCCTGTACACATGCTTGATTCTCTTTCGGAGACATAGCAATCCATAGGTTTTAAGATACTTACTAGTCAGGTACATTCTTAGGCGTTTAATATGCGGTGTTGAGTCCATTTCGTTGAGCAAGGAGTAGCTCTTGTCTATTCCATATTTGGCTTAAGGAACTTTATCTGTGCTCATTTCAATCTCTGGTTTTATGCACCACCCCAACTCACCTTTACCCTTAAGCAAGCATAAGTTGGTTTTCTAAATTTGAGACCCTGTTCTGTTTTGGAATTCAGTTCCTGTGTAGCCAAGTTTACATTCCGTGTATTACTGATATCTTATGATGTTTCTTTTTCTGTGTGACTTATTTCAGTTAGAATCATCATACCTGAATCCACTCATTGTGCTGCTAAGGGCCTGATGACATAGATTTCATTGCTGAGTGATATTGCTTTGTAAGTAAATACCAAAAGTTCTTTATCCATTTTTCACTTTCTGCGATGTTGAACTTGTACTGTAAACGAGGTTCCTGTAAACAGAGCCGTTCCAAACTTTGAGGTGGGTGTGTCTTTTTGATTTTAATTTCCCTAAGCTATAGGACCATAAGTGGAAGTGCTCTAGGCTCTGTTGCTTTGTTTTTTACATGTTTCAGGAAACACCATACACTTCTCCCTAGTGTCTGTTGGCAATTTACATCCCGCCCGTCAGCATAACAAGGCTCCCAGTTCTCCATGGCCTGTCCTGCCTTGCTGGATTTTACACTTTTTTCAGATGGCCCTTTTGACCTGGGGGAAGTGAGACTTCATTGTAGTGCAGATTTCCTTTGCAAGCTTGCTTGGTTGGCCAAAAAGGGCATATGCGTTTTTCCCTGAATATATTCAGGAAAAAACGCATACGCCCTTTTTGGCCAAGTGCATCATTGTGGACGTTCTGCCTCTTTTCCTATGCTTTCAATGCAATTCCAGTCTACCTCCTGAAATCGGTTTCCTGCAATTCTGCCCCGCTTTCAAGTCCTCTTGGCAGCCTTACTTCAGTATATTTTTGGACGATAGCTGTCATTTATAACTCTGCAGGTTTGTGAATTACAGTGCCCCTGAGCTCCTTTCTTCAACTCGCTTCCTTTTGAGCTGGCCGCAACACCGCAGGATGGCTTCAGGCCCTAATCTTGTTCCAGCACGGCACGCTGAGCCTTTGGTTAATTCCTCTTCCTGGTGGGAAATGAGAGTTAAATTTGCCCGTCTAGACACCTCCAGCTAGTCTCTCATTGGTTCTCGCTATTCCTGTTCATCTTCCGCAGAAATTGCAAACTGGGCTAAACAGGAGGTTAAAGGGACTGACTCTCCAAGTCGGGAGAGTGTTAGTAAAGCATCTGGAATGTTGCACCCGAGTACCAGGGTACGAAAACTGAGACATATTTGAACACGTCTCCCGATCACATGGTTGATCATACTCTGGGTTCCACATGCATGTTTTAGCTGAAGGAAGAATACCTTAAACCTGGGTAGTTGAAACCCGTGGAATGGGTACCATGCAATATGACATCAAAGGGTCTTCATTTGCTCACCGAACCTCTCCAATCCTATCACTGCTGCGTTTATGCCCCTGTACACATGCTTGATTCTCTTTCAGAGACATAGCAATCCATAGGTTTTAAGATACTTACTAGTCAGGTACATTCTTAGGCGTTTAATATGCGGTGTTGAGTCCATTTCGTTGAGCAAGGAGTAGCTCTTGTCTATTCCATATTTGGCTTAAGGAAATTTATCTGTGCTCATTTCAATCTCTAGTTTTATGCAGCACCCCAACTCACCTTTCCCCTTAAGCAAGCATAAGTTGGTTTTCTAAATTTGAGACCCTGTTCTGTTTTGGAATTCAGTTCCTGTATAGCCAATTTTACATTCCGTGTATTACTGATATCTTATGATGTTTCTTTTTCTGTGTGACTTATTTCAGTTAGAATCATCATACCTGAATCCACTCATTGTGCTGCTAAGGGCCTGATGACATAGATTTCATTGCTGAGTGATATTGATTTGTAAGTAAATACCAAAAGTTCTTTATCCATTTTTCACTTTCTGCGATGTTGAACTTGTACTGTAAACGAGGTTCTTGTAAACAGAGCCGTTCCAAACATTGGGGTGGGTGTGTCTTTTTGATTTTAATTTCCCTAAGCTATAGGACCATAAGTGGAAGTGCCCTAGGCTCTGTTGCTTTGTTTTTTAGATGTTTCAGGAAACACCATACACTTCTCCCGAGTGTCTGTTGGCAATTTACATCCCGCCCAGCAGCATAACAAGGCTCCCAGTTCTCCATGGCCTGTCCTGCCTTGCTGGATTTTACACTTTTTTCAGATGGCCCTTTTGACCGGGGGGAAGTGAGACTTCATTGTAGTGCAGATTTCCTTTGCAAGCTTGCTTGGTTGGCCAAAAAGGGCGTATGCGGTTTTTCCTGAATATATTCAGGAAAAAACGCATACGCCCTTTTTGGCCAAGTGCATCATTGTGGACGTTCTGCCTCTTTTCCTATGCTTTCAATGCAATTCCAGTCTACCTCCTGAAATCGGTTTCCTGCAATTCTGCCCCGCTTTCAAGTCCTCTTGGCAGCCTTACTTCAGTATATTATTGGACGATAGCTGTCATTTATAACTCTGCAGGTTTGTGAATTACAGTGCCCCTGAGCTCCTTTCTTCAACTCGCTTTCTTTTGAGCTGGCCGCAACACCGCAGGATGGCTTCAGGCTCTAATCTGGTTCCAGCACGGCACACTGAGCCTTTGGTTATTTCCTCTTCCTGGTGGGAAATGAGAGTTAAATTTGCCCGTCCAGACAACTCCAGCTAGTCTCTCATTGGTTCTCCCTATTCCTGTTCATCTTCCGCAGAAATTGCAAACTGGGCCAAACAGGAGGTTAAAGGCGCTGACTCTCCAAGTCGGGAGAGTGTTAGTAAAGAATCTGGAATGTTGCACCCGAGTACCAGGGGAGGAAAACTGAGACATATTTGAACACGTCTCCCGTTCACATGGTTGATCATACTCTGGGTTCCACATGCATGTTTTAGCTGAAGGAAGAATACCTTAAACCTGGAGAGTTGAGACCCGTGTAATGGGTACCATGCAAATTGACTTCAAAGGGTCTTCATTTGCTCACCGAACCTCTCCAATCCTATCACTGCTGCGTTTATGCCCCTGTACACACGCCTGATTCTCTTTCGGAGACATAGCAATCCATAGGTTTTAAGATACTTACTAGTCAGGTACATTCTTAGGCGTTTAATATGGGGTGTTGAGTCCATTTCGTTGAGCAAGGAGTAGCTCTTGTCTATTCCATATTTGGCTTAAGGAAATTTATCTGTGCTCATTTCAATCTCTAGTTTTATGCAGCACCCCAACTCACCTTTCCCCTTAAGCAAGCATAAGTTGGTTTTCTAAATTTGAGACCCTGTTCTGTTTTGGAATTCAGTTCCTGTATAGCCAATTTTACATTCCGTGTATTACTGATATCTTATGATGTTTCTTTTTCTGTGTGACTTATTTCAGTTAGAATCATCATACCTGAATCCACTCATTGTGCTGCTAAGGGCCTGATGACATAGATTTCATTGCTGAGTGATATTGATTTGTAAGTAAATACCAAAAGTTCTTTATCCATTTTTCACTTTCTGCGATGTTGAACTTGTACTGTAAACGAGGTTCTTGTAAACAGAGCCGTTCCAAACATTGGGGTGGGTGTGTCTTTTTGATTTTAATTTCCCTAAGCTATAGGACCATAAGTGGAAGTGCCCTAGGCTCTGTTGCTTTGTTTTTTAGATGTTTCAGGAAACACCATACACTTCTCCCGAGTGTCTGTTGGCAATTTACATCCCGCCCAGCAGCATAACAAGGCTCCCAGTTCTCCATGGCCTGTCCTGCCTTGCTGGATTTTACACTTTTTTCAGATGGCCCTTTTGACCGGGGGGAAGTGAGACTTCATTGTAGTGCAGATTTCCTTTGCAAGCTTGCTTGGTTGGCCAAAAAGGGCGTATGCGGTTTTTCCTGAATATATTCAGGAAAAAACGCATACGCCCTTTTTGGCCAAGTGCATCATTGTGGACGTTCTGCCTCTTTTCCTATGCTTTCAATGCAATTCCAGTCTACCTCCTGAAATCGGTTTCCTGCAATTCTGCCCCGCTTTCAAGTCCTCTTGGCAGCCTTACTTCAGTATATTATTGGACGATAGCTGTCATTTATAACTCTGCAGGTTTGTGAATTACAGTGCCCCTGAGCTCCTTTCTTCAACTCGCTTTCTTTTGAGCTGGCCGCAACACCGCAGGATGGCTTCAGGCTCTAATCTGGTTCCAGCACGGCACACTGAGCCTTTGGTTATTTCCTCTTCCTGGTGGGAAATGAGAGTTAAATTTGCCCGTCCAGACAACTCCAGCTAGTCTCTCATTGGTTCTCCCTATTCCTGTTCATCTTCCGCAGAAATTGCAAACTGGGCCAAACAGGAGGTTAAAGGCGCTGACTCTCCAAGTCGGGAGAGTGTTAGTAAAGAATCTGGAATGTTGCACCCGAGTACCAGGGGAGGAAAACTGAGACATATTTGAACACGTCTCCCGTTCACATGGTTGATCATACTCTGGGTTCCACATGCATGTTTTAGCTGAAGGAAGAATACCTTAAACCTGGAGAGTTGAGACCCGTGTAATGGGTACCATGCAAATTGACTTCAAAGGGTCTTCATTTGCTCACCGAACCTCTCCAATCCTATCACTGCTGCGTTTATGCCCCTGTACACACGCCTGATTCTCTTTCGGAGACATAGCAATCCATAGGTTTTAAGATACTTACTAGTCAGGTACATTCTTAGGCGTTTAATATGGGGTGTTGAGTCCATTTCGTTGAGCAAGGAGTAGCTCTTGTCTATTCCATATTTGGCTTAAGGAACTTTATCTGTGCTCATTTCAATCTCTGGTTTTATGCAGCACCCCAACTCACCTTTCCCCTTAAGCAAGCATAAGTTGGTTTTCTAAATTTGAGACGCTGTTCTGTTTTGGAATTCAGTTCCTGTGTAGCCAAGATTATATTCCGTGTATTAGTGATATCTTATGATGTTTCTTTTTCTGTGTGACTTATTTCAGTTAGAATCATCATACCTGAATCCACTCATTGTGCTGCTAAGGGCCTGATGACATAGATTTCATTGCTGAGTGATATTGCTTTGTAAGTAAATACCACAACTTCTTTATCCATTTTTCATTTTCTGCGATGTTGAACTTGTACTGTAAACGAGGTTCTTGTAAACAGAGGCGTCCCAAACTTTGGGGTGGCTGTGTCTTTTTGATTTTAATTTCCCTAAGCTATAGGACCATAAGTGGAAGTGCCCTAGGCTCTGTTGCTTTGTTTTTTAGATGTTTCAGGAAACACCATACACTTCTCCCGAGTGTCTGTTGGCAATTTACATCCCGCCCATCAGCATAACAAGGCTCCCAGTTCTCCATGGACTGTCCTGCCTTGCTGGATTTTACACTTTTTTCAGATGGCCCTTTTGACCGGGGGGAAGTGAGACTTCATTGTAGTGCAGATTTCCTTTGCAAGCTTGCTTGGTTGGCCAAAAAGGGCGTATGCGTTTTTTCCTGAATATATTCAGGAAAAAACGCATACGGCCTTTTTGGCCAAGTGCATCATTGTGGACGTTCTGCCTCTTTTCCTATGCTTTCAATGCAATTCCAGTCTACCTCCTGAAATCGGTTTCCTGCAATTCTGCCCCGCTTTCAAGTCCTCTTGGCAGCCTTACTTCAGTCTATTTTTGGACGATAGCTGTCATTTATAACTCTGCAGGTTTGTGAATTACAGTGCCCCTGAGCTCCTTTCTTCAACTCGCTTTCTTTTGAGCTGGCCGCAACACCGCAGGATGGCTTCAGGCCCTAATCTTGTTCCAGCACGGCACGCTGAGCCTTTGGTTAATTCCTCTTCCTGGTGGGAAATGAGAGTTAAATTTGCCCGTCCAGACACCTCCAGCTAGTCTCTCATTGGTTCTCGCTATTCCTGTTCATCTTCCACAGAAATTGCAAACTGGGCTAAACAGGAGGTTAAAGGGACTGACTCTCCAAGTCGGGAGAGTGTTAGTAAAGCGTCTGGAATGTTGCACCCGAGTACCAGGGTACAAAAACTGAGACATATTTGAACACGTCTCCCGATCACATGGTTGATCATACTCTGGGTTCCACATGCATGTTTTAGCTGAAGGAAGAATACCTTAAACCTGGAGAGTTGAAACCCGTGGAATGGGTACCATGCAATATGACATCAAAGGGTCTTCATTTGCTCACCGAACCTCTCCAATCCTATCACTGCTGCGTTTATGCCCCTGTACACATGCTTGATTCTCTTTCGGAGACATAGCAATCCATAGGTTTTAAGATACTTACTAGTCAGGTACATTCTTAGGCGTTTAATATGCGGTGTTGAGTCCATTTCGTTGAGCAAGGAGTAGCTCTTGTCTATTCCATATTTGGCTTAAGGAACTTTATCTGTGCTCATTTCAATCTCTGGTTTTATGCACCACCCCAACTCACCTTTACCCTTAAGCAAGCATAAGTTGGTTTTCTAAATTTGAGACCCTGTTCTGTTTTGGAATTCAGTTCCTGTGTAGCCAAGTTTACATTCCGTGTATTACTGATATCTTATGATGTTTCTTTTTCTGTGTGACTTATTTCAGTTAGAATCATCATACCTGAATCCACTCATTGTGCTGCTAAGGGCCTGATGACATAGATTTCATTGCTGAGTGATATTGCTTTGTAAGTAAATACCAAAAGTTCTTTATCCATTTTTCACTTTCTGCGATGTTGAACTTGTACTGTAAACGAGGTTCCTGTAAACAGAGCCGTTCCAAACTTTGAGGTGGGTGTGTCTTTTTGATTTTAATTTCCCTAAGCTATAGGACCATAAGTGGAAGTGCTCTAGGCTCTGTTGCTTTGTTTTTTACATGTTTCAGGAAACACCATACACTTCTCCCTAGTGTCTGTTGGCAATTTACATCCCGCCCGTCAGCATAACAAGGCTCCCAGTTCTCCATGGCCTGTCCTGCCTTGCTGGATTTTACACTTTTTTCAGATGGCCCTTTTGACCTGGGGGAAGTGAGACTTCATTGTAGTGCAGATTTCCTTTGCAAGCTTGCTTGGTTGGCCAAAAAGGGCATATGCGTTTTTCCCTGAATATATTCAGGAAAAAACGCATACGCCCTTTTTGGCCAAGTGCATCATTGTGGACGTTCTGCCTCTTTTCCTATGCTTTCAATGCAATTCCAGTCTACCTCCTGAAATCGGTTTCCTGCAATTCTGCCCCGCTTTCAAGTCCTCTTGGCAGCCTTACTTCAGTATATTTTTGGACGATAGCTGTCATTTATAACTCTGCAGGTTTGTGAATTACAGTGCCCCTGAGCTCCTTTCTTCAACTCGCTTCCTTTTGAGCTGGCCGCAACACCGCAGGATGGCTTCAGGCCCTAATCTTGTTCCAGCACGGCACGCTGAGCCTTTGGTTAATTCCTCTTCCTGGTGGGAAATGAGAGTTAAATTTGCCCGTCTAGACACCTCCAGCTAGTCTCTCATTGGTTCTCGCTATTCCTGTTCATCTTCCGCAGAAATTGCAAACTGGGCTAAACAGGAGGTTAAAGGGACTGACTCTCCAAGTCGGGAGAGTGTTAGTAAAGCATCTGGAATGTTGCACCCGAGTACCAGGGTACGAAAACTGAGACATATTTGAACACGTCTCCCGATCACATGGTTGATCATACTCTGGGTTCCACATGCATGTTTTAGCTGAAGGAAGAATACCTTAAACCTGGGTAGTTGAAACCCGTGGAATGGGTACCATGCAATATGACATCAAAGGGTCTTCATTTGCTCACCGAACCTCTCCAATCCTATCACTGCTGCGTTTATGCCCCTGTACACATGCTTGATTCTCTTTCAGAGACATAGCAATCCATAGGTTTTAAGATACTTACTAGTCAGGTACATTCTTAGGCGTTTAATATGCGGTGTTGAGTCCATTTCGTTGAGCAAGGAGTAGCTCTTGTCTATTCCATATTTGGCTTAAGGAAATTTATCTGTGCTCATTTCAATCTCTAGTTTTATGCAGCACCCCAACTCACCTTTCCCCTTAAGCAAGCATAAGTTGGTTTTCTAAATTTGAGACCCTGTTCTGTTTTGGAATTCAGTTCCTGTATAGCCAATTTTACATTCCGTGTATTACTGATATCTTATGATGTTTCTTTTTCTGTGTGACTTATTTCAGTTAGAATCATCATACCTGAATCCACTCATTGTGCTGCTAAGGGCCTGATGACATAGATTTCATTGCTGAGTGATATTGATTTGTAAGTAAATACCAAAAGTTCTTTATCCATTTTTCACTTTCTGCGATGTTGAACTTGTACTGTAAACGAGGTTCTTGTAAACAGAGCCGTTCCAAACATTGGGGTGGGTGTGTCTTTTTGATTTTAATTTCCCTAAGCTATAGGACCATAAGTGGAAGTGCCCTAGGCTCTGTTGCTTTGTTTTTTAGATGTTTCAGGAAACACCATACACTTCTCCCGAGTGTCTGTTGGCAATTTACATCCCACCCAGCAGCATAACAAGGCTCCCAGTTCTCCATGGCCTGTCCTGCCTTGCTGGATTTTACACTTTTTTCAGATGGCCCTTTTGACCGGGGGGAAGTGAGACTTCATTGTAGTGCAGATTTCCTTTGCAAGCTTGCTTGGTTGGCCAAAAAGGGCGTATGCGGTTTTTCCTGAATATATTCAGGAAAAAACGCATACGCCCTTTTTGGCCAAGTGCATCATTGTGGACGTTCTGCCTCTTTTCCTATGCTTTCAATGCAATTCCAGTCTACCTCCTGAAATCGGTTTCCTGCAATTCTGCCCCGCTTTCAAGTCCTCTTGGCAGCCTTACTTCAGTATATTATTGGACGATAGCTGTCATTTATAACTCTGCAGGTTTGTGAATTACAGTGCCCCTGAGCTCCTTTCTTCAACTCGCTTTCTTTTGAGCTGGCCGCAACACCGCAGGATGGCTTCAGGCTCTAATCTGGTTCCAGCACGGCACACTGAGCCTTTGGTTATTTCCTCTTCCTGGTGGGAAATGAGAGTTAAATTTGCCCGTCCAGACAACTCCAGCTAGTCTCTCATTGGTTCTCCCTATTCCTGTTCATCTTCCGCAGAAATTGCAAACTGGGCCAAACAGGAGGTTAAAGGCGCTGACTCTCCAAGTCGGGAGAGTGTTAGTAAAGAATCTGGAATGTTGCACCCGAGTACCAGGGGAGGAAAACTGAGACATATTTGAACACGTCTCCCGTTCACATGGTTGATCATACTCTGGGTTCCACATGCATGTTTTAGCTGAAGGAAGAATACCTTAAACCTGGAGAGTTGAGACCCGTGTAATGGGTACCATGCAAATTGACTTCAAAGGGTCTTCATTTGCTCACCGAACCTCTCCAATCCTATCACTGCTGCGTTTATGCCCCTGTACACACGCCTGATTCTCTTTCGGAGACATAGCAATCCATAGGTTTTAAGATACTTACTAGTCAGGTACATTCTTAGGCGTTTAATATGGGGTGTTGAGTCCATTTCGTTGAGCAAGGAGTAGCTCTTGTCTATTCCATATTTGGCTTAAGGAACTTTATCTGTGCTCATTTCAATCTCTGGTTTTATGCAGCACCCCAACTCACCTTTCCCCTTAAGCAAGCATAAGTTGGTTTTCTAAATTTGAGACGCTGTTCTGTTTTGGAATTCAGTTCCTGTGTAGCCAAGATTATATTCCGTGTATTAGTGATATCTTATGATGTTTCTTTTTCTGTGTGACTTATTTCAGTTAGAATCATCATACCTGAATCCACTCATTGTGCTGCTAAGGGCCTGATGACATAGATTTCATTGCTGAGTGATATTGCTTTGTAAGTAAATACCACAACTTCTTTATCCATTTTTCATTTTCTGCGATGTTGAACTTGTACTGTAAACGAGGTTCTTGTAAACAGAGGCGTCCCAAACTTTGGGGTGGCTGTGTCTTTTTGATTTTAATTTCCCTAAGCTATAGGACCATAAGTGGAAGTGCCCTAGGCTCTGTTGCTTTGTTTTTTAGATGTTTCAGGAAACACCATACACTTCTCCCGAGTGTCTGTTGGCAATTTACATCCCGCCCAGCAGCATAACAAGGCTCTCAGTTCTCCATGGCCTGTCCTGCCTTGCAGGATTTTACACTTTTTTCAGATGGCCCTTTTGACCGGGGGGAAGTGAGACTTCATTGTAGTGCAGATTTCCTTTGCAAGCTTGCTTGGTTGGCCAAAAAGGGCGTATGCGTTTTTCCCTGAATATATTCAAGAAAAAACGCATACGCCCTTTTTGGCCAAGTGCATCATTGTGGACGTTCTGCCTCTTTTCCTATGCTTTCAATGCAATTCCAGTCTACCTCCTGAAATCGGTTTCCTGCAATTCTGCCCCGCTTTCAAGTCCTCTTGGCAGCCTTACTTCAGTATATTTTTGGACGATAGCTGTCATTTATAACTCTGCAGGTTTGTGAATTACAGTGCCCCTGAGCTCCTTTCTTCAACTCGCTTTCTTTTGAGCTGGCCGCAACACCGCAGGATGGCTTCAGGCTCTAATCTGGTTCCGGCACAGCACACTGAGCCTTTGGTTATTTCGTCTTCCTGGTGGGAAATGAGAGTTAAATTTGCCCGTCCAGACAACTCCAGCTAGTCTCTCATTGGTTCTCCCTATTCCTGTTCATCTTCCGCAGAAATTGCAAACTGGGCCAAACAGGAGGTTAAAGGCGCTGACTCTCCAAGTCGAGAGAGTGTTAGTAAAGAATCTGGAATGTTGCACCCGAGTACCAGGGGAGGAAAACTGAGACATATTTGAACACGTCTCCCGTTCACACGGTTGATCATACTCTGGGTTCCACGTGCATGTTTTAGCTGAAAGAAGAATACCTTAAACCTGGAGAGTTGAGACCCGTGTAATGGGTACCATGCAAATTGACTTCAAAGGGTCTTCATTTGCTCACCAAACCTCTCCAATCCTATCACTGCTGCGTTTATGCCCCTGTACACATGCTTGATTCTCTTTCGGAGACATAGCAATCCATAGGTTTTAAGATACTTACTAGTCAGGTACATTCTTAGGCGTTTAATATGGGGTGTTGAGTCCATTTCGTTGAGCAAGGAGTAGCTCTTGTCTATTCCATATTTGGCTTAAAGAACTTTATCTGTGCTCATTTCAATCTCTGGTTTTATGCAGCACCCCAACTCACCTTTCCCCTTAAGCAAGCATAAGTTGGTTTTCTAAATTTGAGACGCTGTTCTGTTTCGGAATTCAGTTCCTGTGTAGCCAAGTTTATATTCCGTGTATTAGTGATATCTTATGATGTTTCTTTTTCTGTGTGACTTATTTCAGTTAGAATCATCATACCTGAATCCACTCATTGTGCTGCTAAGGGCCTGATGACATAGATTTCATTGCTGAGTGATATTGCTTTGTAAGTAAATACCACAACTTCTTTATCCATTTTTCATTTTCTGCGATGTTGAACTTGTACTGTAAACGAGGTTCTTGTAAACAGAGGCGTCCCAAACTTTGGGGTGGCTGTGTCTTTTTGATTTTAATTTCCCTAAGCTATAGGACCATAAGTGGAAGTGCCCTAGGCTCTGTTGCTTTGTTTTTTAGATGTTTCAGGAAACACCATACACTTCTACAGAGCGGCTTTTGGCAATTTACATCCCGCCCATCAGCATAACAAGGCTCCCAGTTCTCCATGGCCTGTCCTGCTTTTCTGGATTTTACACTTTTTTCAGATGGCCCTTTTGACCAGGGGGGAAGTGAGACTTCATTGTAGTGCAGATTTCCTTTGCAAGCTTGCTTGGTTGGCCAAAAAGGGCGTATGCGTTTTTTCCTGAATATATTCAGGAAAAATCGCATACGCCCTTTTTGGCCAAGTGCATCATTGTGGACGTTCTGCCTCTTTTCCTATGCTTTCAATGCAATTCCAGTCTACCTCCTGAAATCGGTTTCCTGCAATTCTGCCCCGCTTTGAAGTCCTCTTGGCAGCCTTACTTTAGTATATTTTTGGACGATAGCTGTCATTTATAACTCCGCAGGTTTGTGAATTACAGTGCCCCTGAGCTCCTTTCTTCAACTCGCTTTCTTTTGAGCTGGCCGCAACACCGCAGGATGGCTTCAGGCCCTAATCTGGTTCCGGCACGGCACGCTGAGCCTTTGGTTATTTCCTCTTCCTGGTGGGAAATGAGAGTTAAATTTGCCCGTCCAGACACCTCCAGCTAGTCTCTCATTGGTTCTCCCTATTCCTGTTCATCTTCCGCAGAAATTGCAAACTGGGCCAAACAGGAGGTTAAAGGCGCTGACTCTCCAAGTGGGGAGAGTGTTAGTAAAGCGTCTGGAATGTTGCACCCGAGTACCAGGGGAGGAAAACTCAGACATATTTGAACACGTCTCCCGTTCACACGGTTGATCATACTCTGGGTTCCACATGCATGTTTTAGCTGAAGGAAGAATACCTTAAACCTGGAGAGTTGAGACCCGTGGAATGGGTACCATGCAATATGACTTCAAAGGGTCTTCATTTGCTCACCGAACCTCTCCAATCCTATCACTGCTGCGTTTATGCCCCTGTACACACACTTGATTCTCTTTCGGAGACATAGCAATCCATAGGTTTTAAGATACTTACTAGTCAGGTACATTCTTAGGCGTTTAATATAGGGTGTTGAGTCCATTTCGTTGAGCAAGGAGTAGCTCTTGTCTATTCCATATTTGGCTTAAGGAACTTTATCTGTGCTCATTTCAATCTCTGGTTTTATGCAGCACCCCAACTCACCTTTCCCCTTAAGCAAGCATAAGTTGGTTTTCTAAATTTGAGTCCCAGTTCTGTTTTGGAATTCAGTTCCTGTGTAGCCAAGTTTACATTCCGTGTATTAGTGATATCTTATGATGTTTCTTTTGCTGTGTGACTTATTTCAGTTAGAATCATCGTACCTGAATCCACTCATTATGCTGCTACGGGCCTGATGACATAGATTTCATTGCTGAGTGATACTGCATTGTACGTAAGTACCACAAGTTCTTTATCCGTTTTTCACTTTCTTCGATGTTGAACTTGTACTGTAAACGAGGTTCTTGTAAACAGAGGCGTCCCAAACTTTGGGGTGGCTGTGTCTTTTTGATTTTAATTTCCCTAAGCTATAGGACCATAAGTGGAAGTGCCCTAGGCTCTGTTGCTTTGTTTTTTAGATGTTTCAGGAAACACCATACACTTCTCCTGAGTGTATGTTGGCAATTTACATCCCGCCCATCAGCATAACAAGGCTCCCAGTTCTCCATGGCCTGTCCTGCCTTTCTGGATTTTACACTTTTTTCAGATGGCCCTTTTGACCGGGGGGAAGTGAGACTTCATTGTAGTGCAGATTTCCTTTGCAAGCTTGCTTGGTTGGAAGGACCAAGTGGATCTTCCACTTAGGACCATAAGTGGAAGTGCCCTAGGCGTTTGTTGTCTACATCTGTTGCTCTATTTATGTCTTGCAAAATGGTTAATCTGTCCAGTTTTTCTAGGTTCCACATATATGCATGAATATACAAGATTTGTTTTTCTCTTTCTGACTTACTTCACTCTGTATGACAGTCTCTAGATCCATCGACGTCTCTACAAATGACCCAATTTCATTCCTTTTCATGGCTTAGTAATATTCCATTTTATATATGTACCACAGCTTTATGCATTCGTCTGTCTGTGGGCATTTAGGTTGCTTCCATTACCTCGATATTGTAAATAGTGATGCAATGAACATTGCGGTGAATGACTCTTTTTGATTTATGGTTTTGTCTGGGTATATGTCCAGTACTGGGATTGCTGTATCATATGGTAATTCTATTGTTAGTTTCTTAAGAAATTCCATATTGTTCTCCATAATGACTGTATCAATTTATATTCCCAACAATAGTGGAAGAGGGTTCCTTTTCTCCACACCCTTTCCAGCATTTTTTGTTTGTAGATTTTCTATGAAGCCTATTCTACCAGGTGTGAGGTGATACCTCATTGTTGAATCCATTTCGTTGAGCAAGGGGTAGGTCTTGTCTATTACATATTTGGCTTATGGAACGGTATCTGTGCTAATTTCAAACTCTGCTTTTATGCAGCACCCCAACTCACCTTCCCCCTTAAGCAAGCATAAGTTGGTTTTCTAAATTTGAGACCCTGTTCTGTTTTGTAATTCAGTTCATGTGTAGCCAAGTTCACATTCCGTGTATTAGTGATACCTTATGATGTTTCTTTTTCTGTGTGACTTATTTCACGTAGAATCATCGTGCCTCAATCCACTCATTATGCTGGTACAGGCCTGGTGACATAGATTTCTTTGCTGAGTGGTATTCTGTTGTACATAAGTACGGCAACTTCTTTATCCATTATTTGCTCTCTGGGATATTTACCTTGTGCCGCAGAAGAGATTCCTGTAAAAAGAGCCGTCCCAAATTTTGGGGTGGCTGTGTCTTTTTGATTTTAATTTCCCTAAGCTATAGGACCATAAGTGGAAGTGCCCTAGGCTCTGTTGCTTTGTTTTTTAGATGTTTCAGGAAACACCATACACTTCTACAGAGCGGCTGTTGGCAATTTACATCCCGCCCATCAGCATAACAAGGCTCCCAGTTCTCCATGGCCTGTCCTGCCTTTCTGGATTTTACACTTTTTTCAGATGGCCCTTTTGACCGGGGGGAAGTGAGACTTCATTGTAGTGCAGATTTCCTTTGCAAGCTTGCTTGGTTGGCCAAAAAGGGCGTATGCGTTTTTTCCTGAATATATTCAGGAAAAAACGCATACGCCCTTTTTGGCCACGTGCATCATTGTCGACGTTCTGCCTGTTTTCCTGTGTTTTAAATGCAATCCAATTCCGATTCCTCCTGAAATCGGTTTCCTGCAATTTTGCCCCGCATTCAAGTCCTCTTGGCAGCCCTACTTCAGTATATTTTCGGACAATAGCTGTCATTTATAAATCTGCAGGTTTGTGAATTACAGTGCCCCTGAGCTCCTTTCTTCAACTCGCTTTCTTGTGAGCTGGCCACAACACCGCAGGATTGCTTCAGCCCTAATCTGGTTCCGGCACGGCATGCTGAGCCTTTGGTTTATTCCTCTTCCCTGTGGGAAATGAGAGTTAAATTTGCCCGTCCAGACACCTCCAGCTAGTCTCTCATTGGTTCTCCCTATTCCTGTTCATCTTCCACAGAAATTGCAAACTGGGCCAAACAGGAGGTTAATGGCATTCACTCTCCAAGTGAGGAGAGTGTTAGTAAAGCGTCTGGAATGTTGCACCCGAGTACCAGGGAACGAAAAGTGAGACACATTTGAACACGTTTCTTGATCACACGGTGGATCATACTCTGGGTTCCACATGCATGTTTTAGCTGAAGGAAGAATCCCTTAAACCTGGAGAGTTGAGACCAATGGAATGGGTACCATGCAATATGACTTCAAAGGGTCTGCATTTGCTCACCGAACCTCACCAATCTTATGAGCCCCAAGTGTCCAGCCTTATGTGTCACCCAGCTCTGGGTGTAGATATGGTAAATGCAGGTTGCATCAGAAGCCTTGAATGAATTACTTAAGTATTGCTCTCTATTTCACTCTCATTGTGTTTTGTTTAAGAAATTTATTTTTAATATGGGATTTAGATGATTTTCACTGCTTTAATGCCGCTGTACACACTCTTGATTCTCTTACAGAGATATATAAATCCATAGCTTTTATGATTCTTATTAGTCAGGTATATTCCTAGGCGTTGAATATGGGGTGTGGAGTCCATTTCGTTGAGCAAGGAGTAGCTCTTGTCTATTCCATATTTGGCTTAAGGAACTTTATCTGTGCTCATTTCAATCTCTGGTTTTATGCAGCACCCCAACTCACCTTTCCACTTAAGCAAGCATAAGTTGGTTTTCTAAATTTGAGACCCTGTTCTGTTTTGGAATTCAGTTCCTGTGTAGCCAAGTTTACGTTCCGTGTATTAGTGATATCTTATGATGTTTCTTTCTCTGTGTGACTTATTTCAGTTAGATTCATTGTACTTAATCCACTCATTATGCTGCTACGGGCCTGATGACATAGATTTCATTGCTGAGTGATACTGCATTGTACGTAAGTACCACAACTTCTTTATCCATTTTTCACTTTCTGCGATATTGAACTTGTACCGTATATGAGGTTCTTATAAACAGAGCCATCCCAAACTTGGGGTGGCTGTGTCTTTTTGATTTTAATTTCTCTAAACTATAGGACCATAAGTGGAAGTGCCCTAGGCTCTGTTGCTTTGTTTTTTAGATGTTTCAGGAAACACCATACACTTCTCCAGAGTGGCTGTTGGCAATTTACATCCCGCCCATCAGCATAAGAAGGCTCCCAGTTCTCCATGGCCTGTCGTGCCTTTCTGGATTTTACACTTTTTTCAGATGGCCCTTTTGACCAGGGGAAAGTGAGACTTCATTGTAGTGCAGATTTCCTTTGCAAGCTTGCTTGGTTGGCCAAAAAGTGTGTATGCATTTTTTCCTGACTATATTCAGGAAAAAACACATACGCCCTTTTTGGCCAAGTGCATCATTGTCGAGGTTCTGACTCTCTTCATATGTTTTCAATGCAATTCCAGTGTACCTCCTGAAATCGGTTTCCTGCAATTCTGCCTTGCTTTCAATGCTTCTTCATAGCTTTACCTCAATATATTTTTTGAAAATAGTTGGCCTTTATAACTCTGCAGGTTTTTGAATTGCAGTGGCCCTTAGCTCCATTTTTCAGCTCTTATTTTTGTGATCTTGCCCCATAACCACAGGATTCCTTGAAGCTCTATTCTTCTTCTGGGGCACCTTGCTGTGCCTTTGGTTAATTCTTCTTACTGATGTGAAATTAGAGTGACATGTGCCCATTGAAACCACTACAGCTAGTTTCTCACTGGTTCCCCCTATTCCCATTCATCCTCCGCACTAACTGCAGACTGTGCGATACCAGAACTTAAAGGCATTGACTCTCCATGTGGAGATGTTGTTAGTAAAGCGGCTGGAATGTCGATCCGGAGCCCCAGAAGAGGAAAAATGAGGTGTGTTTTAGAAACCTTTCCCGATCATATGGTATACCAGTCGCTGGGTTTCCCAAGCATGGTTTAGCTGTAGGAAGATTCCCTTCAACCTGGAGTGTTGGGACCCTTGGAATGAGTAGCATGAAGTATTGCATTAAACTTTCGGCAGTTGCTCACCAAAGCTCACCAATCCTCTCAGCCCCAAGTGTCCAGCCTTATGTCTTATCCAGCTGTGGGTTTATATGTGGTCAATCCAGGTTGCATCACAGCCCCTGAGCGAATTTTGTAAGAATTTTTCTCTCTTTCATTGTTTCTGCGTTTTGTTTTTAAAATTTATTTCTATAATGGGGTTTAGCTCATTTTCACTGCTGTGTTTGTGCCGCTCTGCACACACTTGATTCCCTTATGGAGATATATCAATACATGGGTTTTAAGATTCTTATTACTCAGATATATTTCTCTGCGGTGTATAGGGTGTGTTGAGGCCAGTTCATTGAGCAAGGTGTAGATCTTGTCTAATACCTATTTGGTTTATTGAACGGTATCTGTGCTAATTTCAAACTCTGGTTTTATGCATCACCCCACCTCTCCTTTCCCCTTAAGCTGACATAAGTGTGTTTTCTAAATGTGAGACACTGTTCTGTTCTGTAATTCATTTCTTGTGCAGCCATATTTACCCTCCCTCTATAAGTGATATCTTATGATATGTTTCTTTTTCTGTTTGACTTATTTCAAGTAGTATTATCGGACCTAAATCCACTCTTTATCCTTCTACTAGCCTTATTACATTGATTTCATGGTGAAGAGATATTCCATTGTACATAAGTACCACATCTTCTTTATCCATTGTTCTCTTTCCTGGGATATTTAAGGTGTACTGAAGTTGAGGTTCTTGTAAACAGAGTAGCCCTAAACTGTGGTGTGCTTGTGTCTTGTTGATTTTTAGACTTCCCTAGATATACTCCCATGATTGGAAGTGTCCTATGCTCTGTAGCTCTGTTTTTTAGATGATTTAGGAACCACCATACACTTCTCCAGAGTGGCTCTCGGCAGTTCACACACTGCCCATCAGCGTATAAAGGCTCCCTGTTCTCCATGGCCTGTCCTGCATTTCTGGTTTTTACAATTTTTTAGGATGGCCCTTTTGACCGGTGGGAAGTGAGACTTCTTTGTTGTGCACATTTGCATTGCTTGCTTGCTTCGTTGCCCATAAAGTGCGTATGCGTTTTTTCCTGGATATAATCAGGAAAAAACGCATACGCCCTTTTGGGCCAACTGCATCATTGTCGAAATTCTGCCGCTTTTCATGTGCATTAAAGATGAGTCCAATCTATCTCTTGAAATCTGTTTCTTGCAATTCTGTCTTGCATTCAGATCCTCTTCTTTGCCTTACCTCAACATATTTTTGGACGTTAGTTTTCATTTATAACTCTGCAGGTTTGTGAATTGCAGTGACCCTGAGCTCCATTTTTTAAGTTGTTCTTTTGTGAGCTGGCCTCAAACCCGCAGGATTGCTTCAGGCCCTATTTTGGCTCCGGCGAGGCAGGCTAAGCCTTTCTTTAATTCTTATTCTTAATGGGAAATTAGAGTGATATGTGCCCGTCCAAACCCCTACAACTCTTCTCTCATTGGTTCCCCCTCTTCCCGTTCATCCTCCTCACAATTTGCAAAATGTGTGAAACAGAAGTTTAAATGTGCTGATTCTCCAAGTGGGGAGATTCTAAGTAGCGTGGCTGGAATGGTGAACAGGAGCACCAGGAGAGGATAAATGAGGTGCATTTTAGACACATCTCCCGATCACATGGTGTACAGTCCTCTGGGTTTTCCATGCATGTTTTAGCTGTAGGAAGATCCCTTGAACCTGCAGATTTGGGACCCATTGAATGGGTACCAGGTAGTATTACTTTAAAGGGTGTGCATTTCCTCACCCAACCTCACATTTCTCTTAGCGCAAATAGTTTCCAGCCTTATGTCTCATCCTGCTGTGGGTCTAGATGTGTTCAATCCATGTTGCATCACCGTCCCTGAGGAAAAGTTGTAAGAGGTTTTCTCTGTCTCTCTGTCGTTTATTTTTTTCAATTTATTACTATATTGGTTACAGCTGATTTTCAAAGCTCTGTTTCTTGCTGCTGTACATCCACTTGATTCACGTACAGAGAGACATCAATAAATTCTTTTTCAGATTCTTACCAGTCGTATATATTCTTTTCCGGTGACTTGAGTGTGCTGAGTGCAGTTCTTTTAGCTACCGTGTAGGCCTTGTTGATTATCAGTTTGGTATTTGGAATGGTATCTTTGCTAATTTCAACCTCCTGGATGATGCCTCACCCCTCCCCACCTTTCCCGTTTAGCAGCCTTATGCGTGTTTTCTACATATTTGACTATGTTTTTGTTTTGTAATTTATTTCATGTGTAGCCATTTTGGATTCCACCTTTAAGTGATATCTTATGATATGTGTCTTTTTCTTTTTGAATTCTGTCACTTAGAATGATCATACGTAACTCCTCCGGAGTTGTTACAACTGGCCATATTTCATTGATTTCCAGGCTGAATAATATTCCACTCTACCTAAGTACCACATCTCTATCCATTTTTTCCCTCCAGAGACATTTAAGTTATATCCTAGTCGAGGATCTTTTAAACAGAGAGGGGGTAAACATTGGGGTGCCTGTGTCCTCTCGATTTTTGTTTTTCCCAAGATATACGCCCATGAGGGCAAGTGCCCTATGCTCTGTAGCTCATTTTTTAGATGCTTTAGTAAACACAATACACTTCTCCAGAATGGCCGTTGGCAATATACATTTCCACTATAAGTCTCACAGGGCTCCCTCTTCTCGTTGCCCTGTCCTGCATTTCTGTTGTTTACGCTTTATGAGGATGGCTCTTCTGACTGATGCGAAGTGATATCTTTTGTAGTATTGACTTCCAGTGCCCACCTGTTTGGTTGGCTAAAAAAGTGTATGCCCTTTTCTTGAATATATACAGAAAAAAACGCATACACCCTTTTTGGCCAACTGCAATGTTGGCAATGTTCAGCTCCTTTTCTTGTGCTTAATGGCGAGTCCTTTCTACCTCCTCAAATCCCTTTCCTGCCATTCTCCCTTGCTTACAAGTCCTTTTCTCTGACTTTCTTCAAGACATTTTTCAGTGATGGATATTTTCAACTCTGCAGTTTTGTGAATTTTACTGCCCCTGAGTTCCATTGTTCAACTTGTGTTTATGGGAACTGGCCACAAAGCAGCGGGATTTCCTCAAGCCCTATACTGTTTCCATAGGCAACCCTAGCCTTTGGTCAATTCGTCTTCCTGATTGGAAATTAGAGTGACATGTGCCTGTCTGAACACCTAGGACTTGTCTCTCATTGTTCCTCATCCTTCCGCTTCATCCTCTGGACAAATTCCAAACTGTACGCAACAGGATGTTGACAGTGCTGACATCTCCAAGTGGGGAGACTGTTAGTAAAGACGCTGGAGGGGTGAACCAGAGCACCAGGAGATGAGGAGATGAGATGCCTTTTCCAAACTCTTCCCGATCAGACGGTATACCATCCTCTGGGTGTGACAGACATGTTTTAGCAGTAGGAAGAGTCCCATTCATGTAAGGAGAACACCAGGGCTTTTTCAAAATCAGTGTCTCCCCGAAACCCAAACTGGGGAATTTTTTAAGCTACGGCTACACATATGTTCATTAAGGGCCTTGGGAAGTAGGCAGAGTCCAAACTTTAGATGATTGAAGTCTTCAGGGTCAGAAGCACTCACCACCAGCTTCCCTTAGGCTACACTTTAACTATCATTGATAGATGATGTCAATAAAAGTATCTATTCTTTTTCAGATTATTTCCCCTTATAGGTTATTGCAAAATGTTGAGTGTAGTTCCCTGTGCTATACAGTAGTTCCTTGTTGATGATCTATTTTATACATAGCAGTGTGTATGTGTTAATTCCAAACTGTTAATTTATCCCTCCTCCCACCTTTCCCCTTTGGTAATAATAAATTATAAGATTTTATACTTCTCAGAAATGGGGGAGCTGAAAGAGAGGTATCATTTTCAATGGAAAAGCATTTAAAACAAGATTGAAGGTTTAACCAAGATTATTAGATGTACATCCTTGGAAAGAAATCACTTCGTTTCTCTAATATTGACCTGACAAATAAGACAAACCTTTTCACTGAACTTGCTTATAAAAAGTGATGGAAATATCAAATGGAAGTGTTAGAAACATCTTATTTTACCCGAGCCTTATACACTGTTCTATGTTAACTACAGTTTGGCTCACACATCTGTTCATTGAGGTTACAATAGTCTCAATTTCTGTTACTGATCCTCCAGAGTGGACCCCAACAAGTGTCCCCCTGCCCAGTGTCATTGGGGCCAACAGATCGAGACTGAGTTTGGTTCACAAGCAAAGGAAACTTTATATTTTGATCAGAGAATGGAGAGGTGAGAGCATGCACTACCCCGTGGGCTGTGGGCTGGGCTGCTGTGTAGAGATCCTGTCAGAGTCAGTGGGAGGGAGGGAGGCGGCGGATCTCTCGAGGGCCGGGTTGGCTGTAGCTCAGGCTCTATATCGTGGAGTCTGCACTGGGCCCCAGGAGCTGAGGTGTCGACCCAGCCATTCTGCACTAGGAAATCTCGTCTGAAGTGCCGGGTGTGGAACCTCTGCATGCGGGACCCTAGGAGCACGTGAAATTAGACAAAGCACAAAGGATAAAAAAGGTTAGACTTGACTTTATTGCCCAGATTCTATTTTTATCTCCCAGGGATTTTTAATGGGCTTTGCTGGGGACAAACCCCTCCTCTGCCTTTTGTCCCGTTCCTCATTCTTGGAGTGCTGAGGGTGCAGACCCTTCTTCTGTAACTGCTGAGTGCTGAGTTGGGAGCCCTCATACCCTGGGGCGAGGGTCAGAGCTTCTCCCCAGCAGCCTCCCGGTGACGTTGATTGTCCCCAGGACCCCTGCCTCCCTGCTCGTCCACCTGAGCACCAGCATTGGAAGTGTTATAGATTCTAATGACCTATAAGGGTCCAGGAAAGAGATGTGCAGAGACGCTGTGGGGGCCGGTTTCACCCCGCCCCACATTTGTTCGGCCACCTTAGGCTGACCGTTTCTGCCAGCCTAGATGCTCTGACCAGTAGTCTGCGCTTTCTTCAATTAGGCCCCTGAATTAACGTACAAACAGCACCAGGTGTCAGAGCCCTGCCCGCTCAACTCCCAGACAGTCCAGGGTCAGTGGTGATAAGGACCATGATGGCTACTGAGTCAACAGCCTTTTGAAGTAAACAGGAGTCCAGCCGGTCTTATTGGCCACCATCATCACGGTGTCTGTAGGCTTTTCTATGGTGACAGTGTGGTATACTGTTCCCCCGCCAAGATTATTAGCTCCCCTCTGGGTGCAGTAAGTCCTGCAAGCAGTAGTCTACTCTTTTGGGACACACTCTTGTTGTTTTATGAGAGAAACTCCAGGTCAAGTGATGTTCACACGAGTCGTCATGGTGCCCTGTTGCCCCCGGTTATCTCTCTGGATGTTGGAGTTGGAGGGCCTCCTCACTCGAGGTCGGTGTGCCCACGGAGCGAACCCTGCAACTTCAGGGCATGGTTGGTGGTTAGGATCACCACGTGGGGTCCTTTTCCCTTAGGAGGGAGGTGGCCTTTTGGGCTGCTGATTTCCAGGTTTTTAGATACCGCCAGTATCTTGGCCAGATGTGGCAGTGGGCCAAGCTCCTTAGTGACCGTAGCTTATCCTACCTGGATGGCATTCTTGCATTGTTCCATTTCAAGTGGTCCCAGTTTTTGCACTAATTCTCCAATGGCGATTCACCTTTCACCGGGAATGTAAAGGTCAAAGGGTTTAGCTAAATTAGGGAGTTCCAGGGCAAGGGTCTGAATTGACTGCTCTTTCCATTCTTGAAAGGCCACTTCTGGATTCTATTCAAAAGGATCATCATCTTTTCCTTTCAGTGTTTCATATAGAGGCCCAGCTAGTAGACTGTAGTTAGGGATCCAGAAGCAGCAAACCCTGGCCTCCCCAGGAACCCCTAAGCTGTCTTCTAGTTTTAGAAAGGGGTAAGGCTGAAAATGGTTTCTTCCCTTTCCTGGGATGGGCTTCTCTGACCTTGTGTGAGAATGAAGCCCAGGCAGGTCACCGCAGTCTGTGATATTTGAGCTTTTTCTTGGACAACTTCTATCCTTTATTGGCTTGGTAGTTCAGAGGCCTCCTTAGTAGGGCTGGCGATCAGAATGTCGTCTGCATATTGAAGGAGGGTTTCCTTTTCCAGAGGTAGAACTTTTAGGTCTTTAGCTAAGCTTTCCCCAAAGACGGTGTGGGAATTTTTGCACCCTTGGGTCCAGACGGCCCGGAAGTATTGTTTTAGTTGTATGTTGAGTCCTGCCACTCACAAGCCAAAATTTCTTGTGACTCTGGGACTAATGGAATACAAAAGAAGGCATCATTGAAGACTAATACAGAATACCATGTCCTGGTGGTTGGTAGAATGACCAGCAGGGTGTAGGAATTAGGAGCAACTGGAGGTATATCCTCGGTGGCTTCACTGACTGTCCTGACATCCTTTACCAGGTCCCCAGCAGCCCATGGGGCTCTCGTGGTCAGACCAATCCCAGAATATGGAGCTCACCTGGGCAGGTACCCCACCCCCACCCCAGCCCACGGGGCTCTTGTGATGAGGCCCCTCCCAGGATACAGAGCTACCCTTGCAGGTACCGTGGCAGGGCTGGGCACACAGGAACCGTGCACAGAGCCCTCATTGCAGAGCACTCCCAGCTCACCTGTCGCTCAGAGCTGACACAGAGCACCTCAGAGCAGGACTTGAACTAACAAACAGCAGCTGCGACAGGTCTGTGTCCCTGGGCATCACTCCGTGAGACCTCCCTCCACCTGGTCTTCCAGAGACTTCCACTGCACCCGGGGCACCAGGCCTCTGTCTCCAACCACCACCCACCCCTCCTCTCCCTGACTCCTGGGTTCCTCTCATTAGGAGAGGGTTTTCTTGAAGTTGTCTCCCACTCATGGGCCAGATAAAATGATTAGAAAACAAGCCAAAGCTGCAGCCCCTTGTCTATCCTGACTGTCAGGAGCCCACACCTGTTCCTTGGACCTGGCCGGTTCAGCAAGTTCCATTTTCTGCAACTGTGAGCCCCTGAGGGGTGATGATTGGCTGACCTGGGCAGCCTTACCGTGCCGGCCAGCCCTCCCCAGGTGTGCCTGGGTTGAGATCAATATAAATACCACTCCAGGCAGCAAGAGCACCTGCAGCCGTGCCTGACGCCATTTTCTCTGCCCTGTCAGCAGTCTCGGGGCTGGGCTGGTGGGAGGGAGTGAGAGGCCACGGCTTTGTGGGTGGCCCAGTGTGAGTGGGGCTCTGCTGGACTTTCTGCAGCAGTTGCCAGGCTGCTACCTGCTAAAGAAGAGGATGTGTCACCCATACCTGCTGCTGGAATTTCTCCCTGGGCAGAGGTGAGGAAGGAAAAAAGCAGTGGGGGCAGGGACAGGACGGGTATCTCAGGCAGGGAAATGGAAATCTTCCAGAAGAGCACCCAGGGCCAGGACCATCCTGGCTGGCCTGCAGGCACCAAGTCGGCCGGCATGCTGTCACTCGTGTGGCTCTATGGCCCTTCCTCTAGGCTTTCAAGTCCTTGTATATATTCAGGTGTTTTACCTGGGACGGGTGGGAATAGTTCAGCAGCAACTGGCCTGGGGCTCAGCTCACGTTTACTCACAGATGCCTCGGCACGGTGCCCCAGCTTTGCAATGAGGACGCTTGTTGCGTGGGGGCTGCTGGCTGAATGGGAGACGATTCCCCACCACTGACCAACTTCAGAATTGTTTACAACTGGAGCAAGTGCCCTGATACGGTTTTCCTCTGTGTAACTGGTGGGTTCTGTGTTTTTTTCTCTTTTTCGTTTTTGGTTCAAGGTAGATTTTATTCCTCTTTTTTGTATTTACAGATATAAGCATGGAAATAATTTATTCATATAAATACATGTAAGTGCAGGGAATAATTGTTTTTTCTGTTTTATTTTTTAAATTTTATTTCTTTTTAATTTTGAATTTTATTTTATATTTTTATACAGCAGGTTCTTATTGGTTATCTATTTTATACATATAAATGTATACATGCCAATCCCAGTCTCTCAACTCCTCCCACCACCACCCCCCCAACAGCTTTCCCCCCTTGTTGTCCATACGTTTGTTGTCTACATCTGTTGCTCTATTTATGCCTTGCAAAATGGTTAATCTGTAGAGTTTTTCTAGGTTCCACATATATGCATGAATATACAAGATTTGTTTTTCTCTTTCTGACTTACTTCACTCTGTATGACAGTCTCTAGATCCATCGACGTCTCTACAAATGACCCAATTTCATTCCTTTTCATGGCTTAGTAATATTCCATTTTATATATGTACCACAGCTTTATGCATTCGTCTGTCTGTGGGCATTTAGGTTGCTTCCATTACCTCGATATTGTAAATAGTGATGCAATGAACATTGCGGTGAATGACTCTTTTTGATTTATGGTTTTGTCTGGGTATATGTCCAGTACTGGGATTGCTGTATCATATGGTAATTCTATTGTTAGTTTCTTAAGAAATTCCATATTGTTCTCCATAATGACTGTATCAATTTATATTCCCAACAATAGTGGAAGAGGGTTCCTTTTCTCCACACCCTTTCCAGCATTTTTTGTTTGTAGATTTTCTATGATGCCTATTCTACCAGGTGTGAGGTGATACCTCATTGTTGAATCCATTTCGTTGAGCAAGGGGTAGGTCTTGTCTATTACATATTTGGCTTATGGAACGGTATCTGTGCTAATTTCAAACTCTGCTTTTATGCAGCACCCCAACTCACCTTCCCCCTTAAGCAGGCATAAGTTGGTTTTCTAAACTTGAGACCCTGTTCTGTTTTGTAATGCAGTTCATGTGTAGCCAAGTTCACATTCCGTGTATTAGTGATACCTTATGATGTTTCTTTTTCTGTGTCACTTATTTCACGTAGAATCATCGTGCCTCAATCCACTCATTATGCTGGTACGGGTCTGGTGACATAGATTTCATTGCTGAGTGGTATTCTGTTGTACATAACTACCGCAACTTCTTTATCCATTATTTGCTCTCTGGGATATTTAACTTGTGCCGTAGAAGACATTTCTGTAAAAAGAGCCGTCCCAAATTTAGGGGTGGCTGTGTCTTTTTGATTTTAATTTCCCTAAGCTATAGGACCATAAGTGGAAGTGCCCTAGGCTCTGTTGCTTTGTTTTTCAGATGTTTCAGAAAACACCATACACTTCTACAGAGCGGCTGTTGTCAATTTACATCCCGCCCATCAGCATAACAAGGCTCCCAGTTCTCCATGGCCTGTCCTGCCTTTCTGGATTTTACACTTTTTTCAGATGACACTTTTGACCGGGGGGAAGTGAGACTTCATTGTAGTGCAGATTTCCTTTGCAAGCTTGCTTGGTTGGCCAAAAAGGGCGTATGTGTTTTTTCCTGAATATATTCAGGAAAAAACGCATACGCCCTTTTTGGCCAAGTGCATCATTGTGGACGTTCTGCCTCTTTTCCTATGCTTTCAATGCAATTCCAGTCTACCTCCTGAAATCAGTTTCCTGCAATTCTGCCCCGCTTTCAAGTCCTCTGGGCAGCCTTACTTCAGTATATTTTTGGACAATAGCTGTCATTTATAACTCTGCAGGTTTGTGAATTACAGTGCCCCTGAGCTCCTTTCTTCAACTCGCTTTCTTTTGAGCTGGGAGCAACACCGCAGGATGGCTTCAGGCCCTAATCTGGTTCCGGCACGGCACGCTGAGCCTTTTGTTATTTCCTCTTCCTGGTGGGAAATGAGAGTTAAATTTGCCCGTCCAGACACCTCCAGCTAGTCTCTCATTGGTTCTCCCTATTCCTGTTCATCTTCCGCAGAAATTGCAAACTGGGCCAAACAGGAGGTTAAAGGCGCTGACTCTCCAACTTGGGATTGTGTTAGTAAAGCGTCTGGAATATTGCACCTGAGTACCAGGGGAGGAAAACTGAGACATATTTGAACACGTCTCCCGATCACACGGTTGATCATACTCTGGGTTCCACATGCATGTTTTAGCTGAAGGAAGAATACCTTAAACCTGGAGAGTTGAGACCCGTGGAATGGGTACGATGCAATATGACTTCAAAGGGTCTTCATTTGCTCACCGAACCTCTCCAATCCTATCACTGCTGCATTTATGCCCCAGTACACACGCTTCATTCTCTTTCGGTGACATAGCAATCCCTAGGTTTTAAGATACTTACTAGTCAGGTACATTCTTAGGCGTTTAATATGGGGTGTTGAGTCCATTTCGTTGAGCAAGGAGTAGCTCTTGTCTATTCCATATTTGGCTTAAGGAACTTTATCTGTGCTCATTTCAATCTCTGGTTTTATGCAGCACCCCAACTCACCTTTCCCCTTAAGCAAGCATAAGTTGGTTTTCTAAATTTGAGACCCAGTTCTGTTTTGTAATTCAGTTCCTGTGTAGCCAAGTTTACATTCCGTGTATTAGTGATATCTTATGATGTTTCTTTTTCTGTGTGACTTATTTCAGTTAGAATCTCCATACCTGCATCCACTCATTGTGCTGTTACGGGCCTGATGACATAGATTTCATTGCCATGTGATATTGCATTGTACGTAAATAGCACAACTTCTTTATCCATTTTTCACTTTCTGCGATATTGAACTTGTACTGTAAACGAGGTTATTATAAACAGAGCCGTCCCAAATTTAGGGGTGGCTGTGTCTTTTTGATTTTAATTTCCCTAAGCTATAGGACCATAAGTGGAAGTGCCCTTGGCTTTGTTGCTTTGTTTTTTAGATGTTTCAGGAAACACCATACATTTCTCCCGAGTGTCTGTTGGCAATATACATCCCGCCCATCAGCATAACAAGGTTCCCAGTTCTCCATGGCCTGTCCTGCCTTTCTGGATTTTACACTTTTTTCAGATGGCCCTTTTGACCGTGGAAAAGTGAGACTTCATTGTAGTGCAGATTTCTTTGCAAGCTTGCTTGGTTGGCCAAAAAGGGCGTATGCGTTTTTTCCTGACTATATTCAGGAAAAAAAGCATACACACTTTTTGGCCAAGTGCATCATTGTGGACGTTCTTCCTCTTTTCCTATGCTTTCAATGCAATTCCAGTCTACCTCCTGAAATCAGTTTCCTGCAATTCTGGCCCGCTTTCAAGTCCTCTTGGCAGCCTTACTTCAGTATATTTTTGGACGATAGCTGACATTTATAACTTTGCAGGTTTATGAATTACAGTCCCCCTGAGCTCCTTTCTTCAACTCGCTTTCTTGTGAGCTGGCCGCAACACCACAGGATGGCTTCAGGCCCTAATCTGGTTCCGGCATGGCACGTTTAGCCTTTGGTTATTTCCTCTTCCTGGTGGGAAATGAGAGTTAAATTTGTTCGTCCAGACACCTCCAGCTAGTCTCTCATTGGTTCTCCATATTCCTGTTCATCTTAGGCAGAAATTGCAAACTGGGCCAAACAGGAAGTTAAAGGCAGTGACTCTCCAAGTGGGGAGAGTGTTAGTAAAGCGTCTGGAATGTTGCACCCGAGTACCAGGGGAGGAAAACTGACACATATTTGAACACGTCTCCCATTCACACGGTTGATCATACTCTGGGTTCCACATGCATGTTTTAGCTGAAGGAAGAATACCTTAAACCTGGAGAGTTGAGACCCGTGGAATGGGTACCATGCAATATGACTTCAAAGGGTCTTCATTTGCTCACCAAACCTCTCCAATCCTATCACTGCTGCGTTTATGCCCCTGTACACACGCTTGATTCTCTTTCGGAGACATAGCAATCCATAGGTTTTAAGATACTTACTAGTCAGGTACATTCTTAGGCGTTTAATATGGGGTGTTGAGTCCATTTCATTGAGCAAGGAGTAGCTCTTGTCTATTCCATATTTGGCTTAAGGAACTTTATCTGTGCTCATTTCAATCTCTGGTTTTATGCAGCACCCCAACTCACCTTTCCCCTTAAGCAAGCATAAGTTGGTTTTCTAAATTTGAGACCCTGTTCTGTTTTGGAATTCAGTTCCTGTGTAGCCAAGTTTACATTCCGTGTATTAGTGATATCTTATGATGTTTCTTTTTCTGTGTGACTTATTTCAGTTAGAATCATCGTACCTGAATCCACTCATTATGCTGCTACGGGCCTGATGACATAGATTTCATTGCTGAGTGATACTGCATTGTACGTAAGCACCACAAGTTCTTTATCCATTTTTCACTTTCTGTGATATTGAACTTGTACGGTAAACGAGGTTCTTGTAAACAGAGGCGTCCCAAACTTTGGGGTGGCTGTGTCTTTTTGATTTTAATTTCCCTAAGCTATAGGACCATAAGTGGAAGTGCCCTAGGCTCTGTTGCTTTGTTTTTTAGATGTTTCAGGAAAAACCATACACTTCTCCCGAGTGTCTGTTGGCAATTTACATCCCGCCCATCAGCATAACAAGGCTCCCAGTTCTCCATGGCCTGTCCTGCCTTTCTGGATTTTACACTTTTTTCAGATGGCCCTTTTGACCGGGGGGAAGTGAGACTTCATTGTAGTGCAGATTTCCTTTGCAAGCTTGCTTGGTTGGCCAAAAAGGGCGTATGCGTTTTTTCCTGAATATATTCAGGAAAAAACGCATACGCCCTTTTTGGCCAAGTGCATCATTGTGGACGTTCTGCCTCTTTTCCTATGCTTTCAATGCAATTCCAGTCTACCTCCTGAAATCGGTTTCCTGCAATTCTGCCCCGCTTTCAAGTCCTCTTGGCAGCCTTACTTCAGTCTATTTTTGGACGATAGCTGTCATTTATAACTCTGCAGGTTTGTGAATTACAGTGCCCCTGAGCTCCTTTCTTCAACTCGCTTTCTTGTGAGCTGGCCGCAACACCGCAGGATGGCTTCAGGCCCTAATCTGGTTCCGGCACGGCACGCTGAGCCTTTGGTTATTTCCTCTTCCTGGTGGGAAATGAGAGTTAAATTTGCCCGTCCAGCCACCTCCAGCTAGTCTCTCATTGGTTCTCGCTATTCCTTTTCATCTTCCGCAGAAATTGCAAACTGGGCCAAACAGGAGGTTAAAGGGACTGATTCTCCAAGTCGGGAGAGTGTTAGTAAAGCGTCTGGAATGTTGCACCCGAGTACCAGGGGAGGAAAACTGAGACATATTTGAACACGTCTCCCGATCACACGGTTGATCATACTCTAGGTTCCACATGCATGTTTTAGCTGAAGGAAGAATACCTTAAACCTGGGTAGTTGAAACCCGTGGAACGGGTACCATGTAATATGACTTCAAAGGGTCTTCATTTGCTCACCGAACTTCTCCAATCCTATCACTGCTGCGTTTATGCCCCTGTACACATGCTTGATTCTCTTTCGGAGACATAGCAATCCATAGGTTTTAAGATACTTACTAGTCAGGTACATTCTTAGGCGTTTAATATGCGGTGTTGAGTCCATTTCGTTGAGCAAGGAGTAGCTCTTGTCTATTCCATATTTGGCTTAAGGAACTTTATCTGTGCTCATTTCAATCTCTGGTTTTATGCAGCACCCCAACTCACCTTTCCCCTTAAGCAAGCATAAGTTGGTTTTCTAAATTTGAGACCCTTTTCTGTTTTGGAATTCAGTTCCTGTGTAGCCAAGTTTACATTCCGTGTATTAGTGATATCTTATGATGTTTCTTTTTCTGTGTGACTTATTTCAGTTAGAATCATCGTACCTGAATCCACTCATTATGCTGCTACGGGCCTGATGACATAGATTTCATTGCTGAGTGATACTGCATTGTACGTAAGTACCACAAGTTCTTTATCCATTTTTCACTTTCTGTGATATTGAACTTGTACGGTAAACGAGGTTCTTGTAAACAGAGGCGT
The DNA here is from genome assembly GCF_964374135.1 of Grampus griseus. Lineage (NCBI taxonomy): Eukaryota > Metazoa > Chordata > Mammalia > Artiodactyla > Delphinidae > Grampus > Grampus griseus. The sequence goes on along the minus strand of NW_028133168.1, from coordinate 31,241 downwards.
CCCAAACTTTGGGGTGGCTGTGTCTTTTTGATTTTAATTTCCCTAAGCTATAGGACCATAAGTGGAAGTGCCCTAGGCTCTGTTGCTTTGTTTTTTAGATGTTTCAGGAAACACCATACACTTCTCCCGAGTGTCTGTTGGCAATTTACATCCCGCCCATCAGCATAACAAGGCTCCCAGTTCTCCATGGCCTGTCCTGCCTTTCTGGATTTTACACTTTTTTCAGATGGCCCTTTTGACCGGGGGGAATTGAGACTTCATTGTAGTGCAGATTTCCTTTGCAAGCTTGCTTGGTTGGCCAAAAAGGGCGTATGCGTTTTTTCCTGAATATATTCAGGAAAAAACGCATACGCCCTTTTTGGCCAAGTGCATCATTGTGGACGTTCTGCCTCTTTTCCTATGCTTTCAATGCAATTCCAGTCTACCTCCTGAAATCGGTTTCCTGCAATTCTGCCCCGCTTTCAAGTCCTCTTGGCAGCCTTACTTTAGTCTATTTTTGGATGATAGCTGTCATTTATAACTGTGCAGGTTTGTGAATTACAGTGCCCCTGAGCTCCTTTCTTCAACTCGCTTTCTTGTGACCTGGCCGCAACACCGCAGGATGGCTTCAGGCCCTAATCTGGTTCCGGCACGGCACGCTGAGCCTTTGGTTATTTCCTCTTCCTGGTGGGAAATGAGAGTTAAATTTGCCCGTCCAGCCACCTCCAGCTAGTCTCTCATTGGTTCTCGCTATTCCTTTTCATCTTCCGCAGAAATTGCAAACTGGGCCAAACAGGAGGTTAAAGGGACTGATTCTCCAAGTCGGGAGAGTGTTAGTAAAGCGTCTGGAATGTTGCACCCGAGTACCAGGGGAGGAAAACTGAGACATATTTGAACACGTCTCCCGATCACATGGTTGATCATACTCTAGGTTCCACATGCATGTTTTAGCTGAAGGAAGAATACCTTAAACCTGGGTAGTTGAAACCCGTGGAATGGGTACCATGCAATATGACTTCAAAGGGTCTTCATTTGCTCACCGAACCTCTCCAATCCTATCACTGCTGCGTTTATGCCCCTGTACACATGCTTGATTCTCTTTCGGAGACATAGCAATCCATAGGTTTTAAGATACTTACTAGTCAGGTACATTCTTAGGCGTTTAATATGCGGTGTTGAGTCCATTTCGTTGAGCAAGGAGTAGCTCTTGTCTATTCCATATTTGGCTTAAGGAACTTTATCTGTGCTCATTTCAATCTCTGGTTTTATGCAGCACCCCAACTCACCTTTCCTCTTAAGCAAGCATAAGTTGGTTTTCTAAATTTGAGACCCTGTTCTGTTCTGTAATTCAGTTCCTGTGTAGCCAAGTTTACATTCCGTGTATTAGTGATATCTTATGATGTTTCTTTTTCTGTGTGACTTATTTCAGTTAGAATCATCATACCTGAATCCACTCATTGTGCTGCTAAGAGCCTGATGACATAGATTTCATTGCTGAGTGATATTGCTTTGTAAGTAAATACCACATCTTCTTTATCCATTTTTCACTTTCTGCGATGTTGAACTTGTACTGTAAACGAGGTTCTTGTAAACAGAGGCGTCCCAAACTTTGGGGTGGCTGTGTCTTTTTTATTTTAATTTCCCTAAGCTATAGGACCATAAGTGGAAGTGCCCTAGGCTCTGTTGCTTTGTTTTTTAGATGTTTCAGGAAACACCATACACTTCTCCCGAGTGTCTGTTGGCAATTTACATCCCGCCCATCAGCATAACAAGGCTCCCAGTTCTCCATGGCCTGTCCGGCCTTTCTGGATTTTACACTTTTTTCAGATGGCCCTTTTGACCGGGGGGAAGTGAGACTTCATTGTAGTGCAGATTTCCTTTGCAAGCTTGCTTGGTTGGCCAAAAAGGGCGTATGCGTTTTTTCCTGAATATATTCAGGAAAAAACGCATACGCCCTTTTTGGCCAAGTGCATCATTGTGGACGTTCTGCCTCTTTTCCTATGCTTTCAATGCAATTCCAGTCTACCTCCTGAAATCGGTTTCCTGCAATTCTGCCCCGCTTTCAAGTCCTCTTGGCAGCCTTACTTCAGTATATTTTTGGACGATAGCTGTCATTTATAACTCTGCAGGTTTGTGAATTACAGTGCCCCTGAGCTCCTTTCTTCAACTCACTTTCTTTTGAGCTGGCCGCAACACCGCAGGATGGCTTCAGGCCCTAATCTGGTTCCGGCACGGCACGCTGAGCCTTTGGTTATTTCCTCTTCCAGATGGGAAATGAGAGTCAAATTTGCCCGTCCAGACACCTCCAGCTAGTCTCTCATTGGTTCTCCCTATTCCTGTTCATCTTCCGCAGAAATTGCAAACTGGGCCAAACAGGAGGTTAAAGGCGCTGACTCTCCAAGTGGGGAGAGTGTTAGTAAAGCGTCTGGAATGTTGCACCCGAGTACCAGGGGAGGAAAACTGAGACATATTTGAACACGTCTCCCGTTCACACGGTTGATCATACTCTGGGTTCCACATGCATGTTTTAGCTGAAAGAAGAATACCTTAAACCTGGAGAGTTGAGACCCGTGGAATGGGTACCATGCAATATGACTTCAAAGGGTATTCATTTGCTCACCAAGCCTCTCCAATCCTATCACTGCTGCATTTATGCCCCTGTACACATGCTTGATTCTCTTTTGGAGACATAGCAATCCATAGGTTTTAAGATACTTACTAGTCAGGTACATTCTTAGGCGTTTAATATGGGGTGTTGAGTCCATTTCGTTGAGCAAGGAGTAGCTCTTGTCTATTCCATATTTGGCTTAAGGAACTTTATCTGTGCTCATTTCAATCTCTGGTTTTCTGCAGCACCCCAACTCACCTTTCCCCTTAAGCAAGCATAAGTTGGTTTTCTAAATTTGAGACCCTGTTCTGTTTTGGAATTCAGTTCCTGTGTAGCCAAGTTTACATTCCGTGTATTAGTGATATCTTATGATGTTTCTTTTTCTGTGTGACTTATTTCAGTTAGAATCATCGTACCTGAATCCACTCATTATGCTGCTACGGGCCTGATGACATAGATTTCATTGCTGAGTGATACTGCATTGTACGTAAGTACCACAAGTTCTTTATCCATTTTTCACTTTCTGTGATATTGAACTTGTACAGTAAACGAGGTTCTTGTAAACAGAGGCGTCCCAAACTTTGTGGTGGCTGTGTCTTTTTTATTTTAATTTCCCTAAGCTATAGGACCATAAGTGGAAGTGCCCTAGGCTCTGTTGCTTTGTTTTTTAGATGTTTCAGGAAACACCATACACTTCTCCCGAGTGTCTGTTGGCAATTTATATCCCACCCATCAGCATAACAAGGCTCCCAGTTCTCCATGGCCTGTCCTGCCTTTCTGGATTTTACAATTTTTTCAGATGGCCCTTTTGACCAGGGGGAAGTGAGACTTCATTGTAGTGCAGATTTCCTTTGCAAGCTTGCTTGGTTGGCCAAAAAGGGCGTATGCGTTTTTTCCTGAATATATTCAGGAAAATACGCATACGCCCTTTTTGGCCAAGTGCATCATTGTGGACGTTCTGCCTCTTTTCCTATGCTTTCAATGCAATTCCAGTCTACCTCCTGAAATCGGTTTCCTGCAATTCTGCCCCGCTTTCAAGTCCTCTTGGCAGCCTTACTTCAGTATATTTTTGGACGATAGCTGTCATTTATAACTCTGCAGGTTTGTGAATTACAGTGCCCCTGAGCTCCTTTCTTCAACTCACTTTCTTTTGAGCTGGCCGCAACACCGCAGGATGGCTTCAGGCCCTAATCTGGTTCCGGCACGGCACGCTGAGCCTTTGGTTATTTCCTCTTCCAGATGGGAAATGAGAGTCAAATTTGCCCGTCCAGACACCTCCAGCTAGTCTCTCATTGGTTCTCCCTATTCCTGTTCATCTTCCGCAGAAATTGCAAACTGGGCCAAACAGGAGGTTAAAGGCGCTGACTCTCCAAGTGGGGAGAGTGTTAGTAAAGCGTCTGGAATGTTGCACCCGAGTACCAGGGGAGGAAAACTGAGACATATTTGAACACGTCTCCCGTTCACACGGTTGATCATACTCTGGGTTCCACATGCATGTTTTAGCTGAAAGAAGAATACCTTAAACCTGGAGAGTTGAGACCCGTGGAATGGGTACCATGCAATATGACTTCAAAGGGTATTCATTTGCTCACCAAGCCTCTCCAATCCTATCACTGCTGCATTTATGCCCCTGTACACATGCTTGATTCTCTTTTGGAGACATAGCAATCCATAGGTTTTAAGATACTTACTAGTCAGGTACATTCTTAGGCGTTTAATATGGGGTGTTGAGTCCATTTCGTTGAGCAAGGAGTAGCTCTTGTCTATTCCATATTTGGCTTAAGGAACTTTATCTGTGCTCATTTCAATCTCTGGTTTTCTGCAGCACCCCAACTCACCTTTCCCCTTAAGCAAGCATAAGTTGGTTTTCTAAATTTGAGACCCTGTTCTGTTTTGGAATTCAGTTCCTGTGTAGCCAAGTTTACATTCCGTGTATTAGTGATATCTTATGATGTTTCTTTTTCTGTGTGACTTATTTCAGTTAGAATCATCGTACCTGAATCCACTCATTATGCTGCTACGGGCCTGATGACATAGATTTCATTGCTGAGTGATACTGCATTGTACGTAAGTACCACAAGTTCTTTATCCATTTTTCACTTTCTGTGATATTGAACTTGTACAGTAAACGAGGTTCTTGTAAACAGAGGCGTCCCAAACTTTGTGGTGGCTGTGTCTTTTTTATTTTAATTTCCCTAAGCTATAGGACCATAAGTGGAAGTGCCCTAGGCTCTGTTGCTTTGTTTTTTAGATGTTTCAGGAAACACCATACACTTCTCCCGAGTGTCTGTTGGCAATTTATATCCCACCCATCAGCATAACAAGTCTCCCAGTTCTCCATGGCCTGTCCTGCCTTTCTGGATTTTACAATTTTTTCAGATGGCCCTTTTGAACAGGGGGAAGTGAGACTTCATTGTAGTGCAGATTTCCTTTGCAAGTTTGCTTGGTTGGCCAAAAAGGGCGTATGTGTTTTTTCCTGAATATATTCAGGAAAAAACGCATACGCCCTTTTTGGCCAAGTGCATCATTGTGGACGTTCTGCCTCTTTTCCTATGCTTTCAAAGCAATTCCAGTCTACCTCCTGAAATCGGTTTCCTGCAATTCTGCCCCGCTTTCAAGTCCTCTTGGCAGCCTTACTTTAGTCTATTTTTGGATGATAGCTGTCATTTATAACTGTGCAGGTTTGTGAATTACAGTGCCCCTGAGCTCCTTTCTTCAACTCGCTTTCTTGTGAGCTGGCCGCAACACCGCAGGATGGCTTCAGGCCCTAATCTGGTTCCGGCACGGCACGCTGAGCCTTTGGTTATTTCCTCTTCCTGGTGGGAAATGAGAGTTAAATTTGCCCGTCCAGCCACCTCCAGCTAGTCTCTCATTGGTTCTCGCTATTCCTTTTCATCTTCCGCAGAAATTGCAAACTGGGCCAAACAGGAGGTTAAAGGGACTGATTCTCCAAGTCGGGAGAGTGTTAGTAAAGCGTCTGGAATGTTGCACCCGAGTACCAGGGGAGGAAAACTGAGACATATTTGAACACGTCTCCCGATCACATGGTTGATCATACTCTAGGTTCCACATGCATGTTTTAGCTGAAGGAAGAATACCTTAACCCTGGGTAGTTGAAACCCGTGGAATGGGTACCATGCAATATGACTTCAAAGGGTCTTCATTTGCTCACCGAACCTCTCCAATCCTATCACTGCTGCGTTTATGCCCCTGTACACATGCTTGATTCTCTTTCGGAGACATAGCAATCCATAGGTTTTAAGATACTTACTAGTCAGGTACATTCTTAGGCGTTTAATATGGGGTGTTGAGTCCATTTCGTTGAGCAAGGAGTGCTCTTGTCTATTCCATATTTGGCTTAAGGAACTTTATCTGTGCTCATTTCAATCTCTGGTTTTATGCAGCGCCCCAACTCACCTTTCCCCTTAAGCAAGCATAAGTTGCTTTTCTAAATTTGAGACCCTGTTCTGTTTTGGAATTCAGTTCCTGTGTAGCCAAGTTTACATTCCGTGTATTAGTGATATCTTATGATGTTTCTTTTTCTGTGTGACTTATTTCAGTTAGAATCATCGTACCTGAATCCACTCATTGTTCTGTTAAGAGCCTGATGACATAGATTTCATTGCTGAGTGATATTGCTTTGTAAGTAAGTACCACAACTTCTTTATCCATTTTTCACTTTCTGCGATGTTGAACTTGTACTGTAAACGAGGTTCTTGTAAACAGAGGCGTCCCAAACTTTGGGGTGGCTGTGTCTTTTTTATTTTAATTTCCCTAAGCTATAGGACCATAAGTGGAAGTGCCCTAGGCTCTGTTGCTTTGTTTTTTAGATGTTTCAGGAAACACCATACACTTCTCCCGAGTGTCTGTTGGCAATTTACATCCCGCCCATCAGCATAACAAGGCTCCCAGTTCTCCATGGCCTGTCCTGCCTTTCTGGATTTTACACTTTTTTCAGATGGCCCTTTTGACCGGGGGGAAGTGAGACTTCATTGTAGTGCAGATTTCCTTTGCAAGTTTGCTTGGTTGGCCAAAAAGGGCGTATGCGTTTTTTCCTGAATATATTCAGGAAAAAACGCATACGCCCTTTTTGGCCAAGTGCATCATTGTGGACGTTCTGCCTCTTTTCCTATGCTTTCAATGCAATTCCAGTCTACCTCCTGAAATCGGTTTCCTGCAATTCTGCCCCGCTTTCAAGTCCTCTTGGCAGCCTTACTTCAGTATATTTTTGGACGATAGCTGTCATTTATAACTCTGCAGGTTTGTGAATTACAGTGCCCCTGAGCTCCTTTCTTCAACTCACTTTCTTTTGAGCTGGCCGCAACACCGCAGGATGGCTTCAGGCCCTAATCTGGTTCCGGCACGGCACGCTGAGCCTTTGGTTATTTCCTATTCCAGATGGGAAATGAGAGTTAAATTTGCCCGTCCAGACACCTCCAGCTAGTCTCTCATTGGTTCTCCCTATTCCTGTTCATCTTCCGCAGAAATTGCAAACTGGGCCAAACAGGAGGTTAAAGGCGCTGACTCTCCAAGTGGGGAGAGTGTTAGTAAAGCGTCTGGAATGTTGCACCCGAGTACCAGGGGAGGAAAACTTAGACATATTTGAACACGTCTCCCGTTCACACGGTTGATCATACTCTGGGTTCCACATGCATGTTTTAGCTGAAAGAAGAATACCTTAAACCTGGAGAGTTGAGACCCGTGGAATGGGTACCATGCAATATGACTTCAAAGGGTCTTCATTTGCTCACCAAACCTCTCCAATCCTATCACTGCTGCATTTATGCCCCTGTACACATGCTTGATTCTCTTTTGGAGACATAGCAATCCATAGGTTTTAAGATACTTACTAGTCAGGTACATTCTTAGGCGTTTAATATGGGGTGTTGAGTCCATTTCGTTGAGCAAGGAGTAGCTCTTGTCTATTCCATATTTGGCTTAAGGAACTTTATCTGTGCTCATTTCAATCTCTGGTTTTATGCAGCACCCCAACTCACCTTTCCCCTTAAGCAAGCATAAGTTGGTTTTCTAAATTTGAGACCCTGTTCTGTTTTGGAATTCAGTTCCTGTGTAGCCAAGTTTACATTCCGTGTATTAGTGATATCTTATGATGTTTCTTTTTCTGTGTGACTTATTTCAGTTAGAATCATCGTACCTGAATCCACTCATTATGCTGCTACAGGCCTGATGACATAGATTTCATTGCTGAGTGATACTGCATTGTACGTAAGTACCACAAGTTCTTTATCCATTTTTCACTTTCTGTGATATTGAACTTGTACGGTAAACGAGGTTCTTGTAAACAGAGGCGTCCCAAACTTTGGGGTGGCTGTGTCTTTTTGATTTTAATTTCCCTAAGCTATAGGACCATAAGTGGAAGTGCCCTAGGCTCTGTTGCTTTGGTTTTTAGATGTTTCAGGAAACACCATACACTTCTCCCGAGTGTCTGTTGGCAATTTACATCCCGCCCATCAGCATAACAAGGCTCCCAGTCCTCCATGGCCTGTCCTGCCTTTCTGGATTTTACACTTTTTTCAGATGGCCCTTTTGACCGGGGGGAAGTGAGACTTCATTGTAGTGCAGATTTCCTTTGCAAGCTTGCTTGGTTGGCCAAAAAGGGCGTATGCGTTTTTTCCTGAATATATTCAGGAAAAAACGCATACGCCCTTTTTGCCCAAGTGCATCATTGTGGACGTTCTGCCTCTTTTCCTATGCTTTCAATGCAATTCCAGTCTACCTCCTGAAATCGGTTTCCTGCAATTCTGCCCCGCTTTCAAGTCCTCTTGGCAGCCTTACTTTAGTCTATTTTTGGATGATAGCTGTCATTTATAACTGTGCAGGTTTGTGAATTACAGTGCCCCTGAGCTCCTTTCTTCAACTCGCTTTCTTGTGACCTGGCCGCAACACCGCAGGATGGCTTCAGGCCCTAATCTGGTTCCGGCACGGCACGCTGAGCCTTTGGTTATTTCCTCTTCCTGGTGGGAAATGAGAGTTAAATTTGCCCGTCCAGCCACCTCCAGCTAGTGTCTCATTGGTTCTCGCTATTCCTTTTCATCTTCCGCAGAAATTGCAAACTGGGCCAAACAGGAGGTTAAAGGGACTGATTCTCCAAGTCGGGAGAGTGTTAGTAAAGCGTCTGGAATGTTGCACCCGAGTACCAGGGGAGGAAAACTGAGACATATTTGAACACGTCTCCCGATCACATGGTTGATCATACTCTAGGTTCCACATGCATGTTTTAGCTGAAGGAAGAATACCTTAAACCTGGGTAGTTGAAACCCGTGGAATGGGTACCATGCAATATGACTTCAAAGGGTCTTCATTTGCTCACCGAACCTCTCCAATCCTATCACTGCTGCGTTTATGCCCCTGTACACATGCTTGATTCTCTTTCGGAGACATAGCAATCCATAGGTTTTAAGATACTTACTAGTCAGGTACATTCTTAGGCGTTTAATATGCGGTGTTGAGTCCATTTCGTTGAGCAAGGAGTAGCTCTTGTCTATTCCATATTTGGCTTAAGGAACTTTATCTGTGCTCATTTCAATCTCTGGTTTTATGCAGCACCCCAACTCACCTTTCCTCTTAAGCAAGCATAAGTTGGTTTTCTAAATTTGAGACCCTGTTCTGTTCTGTAATTCAGTTCCTGTGTAGCCAAGTTTACATTCCGTGTATTAGTGATATCTTATGATGTTTCTTTTTCTGTGTGACTTATTTCAGTTAGAATCATCATACCTGAATCCACTCATTGTGCTGCTAAGAGCCTGATGACATAGATTTCATTGCTGAGTGATATTGCTTTGTAAGTAAATACCACATCTTCTTTATCCATTTTTCACTTTCTGGGATGTTGAACTTGTACTGTAAACGAGGTTCTTGTAAACAGAGGCGTCCCAAACTTTGGGGTGGCTGTGTCTTTTTGATTTTAATTTCCCTAAGCTATAGGACCATAAGTGGAAGTGCCCTAGGCTCTGTTGCTTTGTTTTTTAGATGTTTCAGGAAACACCATACACTTCTCCCGAGTGTCTGTTGGCAATTTACATCCCGCCCATCAGCATAACAAGGCTCCCAGTTCTCCATGGCCTGTCCTGCCTTTCTGGATTTTACACTTTTTTCAGATGGCCCTTTTGACCGGGGGGAAGTGAGACTTCATTGTAGTGCAGATTTCCTTTGCAAGCTTGCTTGGTTGGCCAAAAAGGGCGTATGCGTTTTTTCCTGAATATATTCAGGAAAAAACGCATACGCCCTTTTTGGCCAAGTGCATCATTGTGGACGTTCTGCCTCTTTTCCTATGCTTTCAATGCAATTCCAGTCTACCTCCTGAAATCGGTTTCCTGCAATTCTGCCCCGCTTTCAAGTCCTCTTGGCAGCCTTACTTCAGTCTATTTTTGGACGATAGCTGTCATTTATAACTCTGCAGGTTTGTGAATTACAGTGCCCCTGAGCTCCTTTCTTCAACTCACTTTCTTTTGAGCTGGCCGCAACACCGCAGGATGGCTTCAGGCCCTAATCTGGTTCCGGCACGGCACGCTGAGCCTTTGGTTATTTCCTCTTCCAGATGGGAAATGAGAGTTAAATTTGCCCGTCCAGACACCTCCAGCTAGTCTCTCATTGGTTCTCCCTATTCCTGTTCATCTTCCGCAGAAATTGCAAACTGGGCCAAACAGGAGGTTATAGGCGCTGACTCTCCAAGTGGGGAGAGTGTTAGTAAAGCGTCTGGAATGTTGCACCCGAGTACCAGGGGAGGAAAACTGAGACATATTTGAACACGTCTCCCGTTCACACGGTTGATCATACTCTGGGTTCCACATGCATGTTTTAGCTGAAAGAAGAATACCTTAAACCTGGAGAGTTGAGACCCGTGGAATGGGTACCATGCAATATGACTTCAAAGGGTCTTCATTTGCTCACCAAACCTCTCCAATCCTATCACTGCTGCATTTATGCCCCTGTACACATGCTTGATTCTCTTTTGGAGACATAGCAATCCATAGGTTTTAAGATACTTACTAGTCAGGTACATTCTTAGGCGTTTAATATGGGGTGTTGAGTCCATTTCGTTGAGCAAGGAGTAGCTCTTGTCTATTCCATATTTGGCTTAAGGAACTTTATCTGTGCTCATTTCAATCTCTGGTTTTATGCAGCACCCCAACTCACCTTTCCCCTTAAGCAAGCATAAGTTGGTTTTCTAAATTTGAGACCCTGTTCTGTTTTGGAATTCAGTTCCTGTGTAGCCAAGTTTACATTCCGTGTATTAGTGATATCTTATGATGTTTCTTTTTCTGTGTGACTTATTTCAGTTAGAATCATCGTACCTGAATCCACTCATTATGCTGCTACGGGCCTGATGACATAGATTTCATTGCTGAGTGATACTGCATTGTACGTAAGTACCACAAGTTCTTTATCCATTTTTCACTTTCTGTGATATTGAACTTGTACGGTAAACGAGGTTCTTGTAAACAGAGGCGTCCCAAACTTTGTGGTGGCTGTGTCTTTTTTATTTTAATTTCGCTAAGCTATAGGACCATAAGTGGAAGTGCCCTAGGCTCTGTTGCTTTGGTTTTTAGATGTTTCAGGAAACACCATACACTTCTCCCGAGTGTCTGTTGGCAATTTACATCCCGCCCATCAGCATAACAAGGCTCCCAGTCCTCCATGGCCTGTCCTGCCTTTCTGGATTTTACACTTTTTTCAGATGGCCCTTTTGACCGGGGGGAAGTGAGACTTCATTGTAGTGCAGATTTCCTTTGCAAGCTTGCTTGGTTGGCCAAAAAGGGCGTATGCGTTTTTTCCTGAATATATTCAGGAAAAAACGCATATGCCCTTTTTGGCCAAGTGCATCATTGTGGACGTTCTGCCTCTTTTCCTATGCTTTCAATGCAATTCCAGTCTACCTCTTGAAATCGGTTTCCTGCAATTCTGACCTGCTTTCAAGTCCTCTTGGCAGCCTTACTTCAGTCTATTTTTGGACGATAGCTGTCATTTATAACTCTGCAGGTTTGTGAATTACAGTGCCCCTGAGCTCCTTTCTTCAACTCGCTTTCTTTTGAGCTGGCCGCAACACCGCAGGATGGCTTCAGGCCCTAATCTGGTTCCGGCACGGCACGCTGAGCCTTTGGTTATTTCCTCTTCCTGGTGGGAAATGAGAGTTAAATTTGCCCGTCCAGCCACCTCCAGCTAGTCTCTCATTGGTTCTCGCTATTCCTTTTCATCTTCCGCAGAAATTGCAAACTGGGCCAAACAGGAGGTTAAAGGGACTGATTCTCCAAGTCGGGAGAGTGTTAGTAAAGCGTCTGGAATGTTGCACCCGAGTACCAGGGGAGGAAAACTGAGACATATTTGAACACGTCTCCCGATCACATGGTTGATCATACTCTAGGTTCCACATGCATGTTTTAGCTGAAGGAAGAATACCTTAAACCTGAGTAGTTGAAACTCGTGGAATGGGTACCATGCAATATGACTTCAAAGGGTCTTCATTTGCTCACCGAACCTCTCCAATCCTATCACTGCTGCGTTTATGCCCCTGTACACATGCTTGATTCTCTTTTGGAGACATAGCAATCCATAGGTTTTAAGATACTTACTAGTCAGGTACATTCTTAGGCGTTTAATATGGGGTGTTGAGTCCATTTCGTTGAGCAAGGAGTAGCTCTTGTCTATTCCATATTTGGCTTAAGGAACTTTATCTGTGCTCATTTCAATCTCTGGTTTTATGCAGCGCCCCAACTCACCTTTCCCCTTAAGCAAGCATAAGTTGCTTTTCTAAATTTGAGACCCTGTTCTGTTTTGGAATTCAGTTCCTGTGTAGCCAAGTTTACATTCCGTGTATTAGTGATATCTTATGATGTTTCTTTTTCTGTGTGACTTATTTCAGTTAGAATCATCGTACCTGAATCCACTCATTGTTCTGTTAAGAGCCTGATGACATAGATTTCATTGCTGAGTGATATTGCTTTGTAAGTAAGTACCACAACTTCTTTATCCATTTTTCACTTTCTGCGATGTTGAACTTGTACTGTAAACGAGGTTCTTGTAAACAGAGGCGTCCCAAACTTTGGGGTGGCTGTGTCTTTTTTATTTTAATTTCGCTAAGCTATAGGACCATAAGTGGAAGTGCCCTAGGCTCTGTTGCTTTGTTTTTTAGATGTTTCAGGAAACACCATACACTTCTCCCGAGTGTCTGTTGGCAATTTACATCCCGCCCATCAGCATAACAAGGCTCCCAGTCCTCCATGGCCTGTCCTGCCTTTCTGGATTTTACACTTTTTTCAGATGGCCCTTTTGACCGGGGGGAAGTGAGACTTCATTGTAGTGCAGATTTCCTTTGCAAGCTTGCTTGGTTGGCCAAAAAGGGCGTATGCGTTTTTTCCTGAATATATTCAGGAAAAAACGCATACGCCCTTTTTGGCCAAGTGCATCATTGTGGACGTTCTGCCTCTTTTCCTATGCTTTCAATGCAATTCCAGTCTACCTCTTGAAATCGGTTTCCTGAAATTCTGCCCCGCTTTCAAGTCCTCTTGGCAGCCTTACTTCAGTCTATTTTTGGACGATAGCTGTCATTTATAACTCTGCAGGTTTGTGAATTACAGTGCCCCTGAGCTCCTTTCTTCAACTCGCTTTATTTTGAGCTGGCCGCAACACCGCAGGATGGCTTCAGGCCCTAATCTGGTTCCGGCATGGCTCGCTGAGCCTTTGGTTATTTCCTCTTCCTGGTGGGAAATGAGAGTTAAATTTGCCCGTCCAGCCACCTCCAGCTAGTCTCTCATTGGTTCTCGCTATTCCTTTTCATCTTCCGCAGAAATTGCAAACTGGGCCAAACAGGAGGTTAAGGGACTGATTCTCCAAGTCGGGAGAGTGTTAGTAAAGCGTCTGGAATGTTGCACCCGAGTACCAGGGGAGGAAAACTGAGACATATTTGAACACGTCTCCCGATCACACGGTTGATCATACTCTAGGTTCCACATGCATGTTTTAGCTGAAGGAAGAATACCTTAAACCTGGGTAGTTGAAACCCGTGGAATGGGTACCATGTAATATGACTTCAAAGGGTCTTCATTTGCTCACCGAACCTCTCCAATCCTATCACTGCTGCGTTTATGCCCCTGTACACATGCTTGATTCTCTTTCGGAGACATAGCAATCCATAGGTTTTAAGATACTTACTAGTCAGGTACATTCTTAGGCGTTTAATATGCGGTGTTGAGTCCATTTCGTTGAGCAAGGAGTAGCTCTTGTCTATTCCATATTTGGCTTAAGGAACTTTATCTGTGCTCATTTCAATCTCTGGTTTTATGCAGCACCCCAACTCACCTTTCCTCTTAAGCAAGCATAAGTTGGTTTTCTAAATTTGAGACCCTGTTCTGTTCTGTAATTCAGTTCCTGTGTAGCCAAGTTTACATTCCGTGTATTAGTGATATCTTATGATGTTTCTTTTTCTGTGTGACTTATTTCAGTTAGAATCATCATACCTGAATCCACTCATTGTGCTGCTAAGAGCCTGATGACATAGATTTCATTGCTGAGTGATATTGCTTTGTAAGTAAATACCACATCTTCTTTATCCATTTTTCACTTTCTGCGATGTTGAACTTGTACTGTAAACGAGGTTCTTGTAAACAGAGGCGTCCCAAACTTTGGGGTGGCTGTGTCTTTTTTATTTTAATTTCCCTAAGCTATAGGACCATAAGTGGAAGTGCCCTAGGCTCTGTTGCTTTGTTTTTTAGATGTTTCAGGAAACACCATACACTTCTCCCGAGTGTCTGTTGGCAATTTACATCCCGCCCATCAGCATAACAAGGCTCCCAGTTCTCCATGGCCTGTCCTGCCTTTCTGGATTTTACACTTTTTTCAGATGGCCCTTTTGACCGGGGGGAAGTGAGACTTCATTGTAGTGCAGATTTCCTTTGCAAGCTTGCTTGGTTGGCCAAAAAGGGCGTATGCGTTTTTTCCTGAATATATTCAGGAAAAAACGCATACGCCCTTTTTGGCCAAGTGCATCATTGTGGACGTTCTGCCTCTTTTCCTATGCTTTCAATGCAATTCCAGTCTACCTCCTGAAATCGGTTTCCTGCAATTCTTCTCCGCTTTCAAGTCCTCTTGGCAGCCTTACTTCAGTCTATTTTTGGACGATAGCTGTCATTTATAACTCTGCATGTTTGTGAATTACAGTGCCCCTGAGCTCCTTTCTTCAACTCACTTTCTTTTGAGCTGGCCGCAACACCGCAGGATGGCTTCAGGCCCTAATCTGGTTCCGGCACGGCACGCTGAGCCTTTGGTTATTTCCTCTTCCAGATGGGAAATGAGAGTTAAATTTGCCCGTCCAGACACCTCCAGCTAGTCTCTCATTGGTTCTCCCTATTCCTGTTCATCTTCCGCAGAAATTGCAAACTGGTCCAGACAGGAGGTTAAAGGCGCTGACTCTCCAAGTGGGGAGAGTGTTAGTAAAGCGTCTGGAATGTTGCACCCGAGTACCAGGGGAGGAAAACTGAGACATATTTGAACACTTCTCCCGTTCACATGGTTGATCATACTCTGGGTTCCACATGCATGTTTTAGCTGAAGGAAGAATACCTTAAACCTGGAGAGTTGAGACCCGTGGAATGGGTACCATGCAATATGACTTCAAAGGGTCTTCATTTGCTCACCGAACCTCTCCAATCCTATCACTGCTGCATTTATGCCCCTGTACACATGCTTGATTCTCTTTTGGAGTCATAGCAATCCATAGGTTTTAAGATACTTACTAGTCAGGTACATTCTTAGGCGTTTAATATGGGGTGTTGAGTCCATTTCGTTGAGCAAGGAGTAGCTCTTGTCTATTCCATATTTGGCTTAAGGAACTTTATCTGTGCTCATTTCAATCTCTGGTTTTATGCAGCACCCCAACTCACCTTTCCCCTTCAGCAAGCATAAGTTGGTTTTCTAAATTTGAGACCCTGTTCTGTTTTGGAATTCAGTTCCTGTGTAGCCAAGTTTACATTCCGTGTATTAGTGATATCTTATGATGTTTCTTTTTCTGTGTGACTTATTTCAGTTAGAATCATCGTACCTGAATCCACTCATTATGCTGCTACGGGCCTGATGACATAGATTTCATTGCTGAGTGATACTGCATTGTACGTAAGTACCACAAGTTCTTTATCCATTTTTCACTTTCTGTGATATTGAACTTGTACGGTAAACGAGGTTCTTGTAAACAGAGGCGTCCCAAACTTTGGGGTGGCTGTGTCTTTTTGATTTTAATTTCCCTAAGCTATAGGACCATAAGTGGAAGTGCCCTAGGCTCTGTTGCTTTGTTTTTTAGATGTTTCAGGAAACACCATACACTTCTCCCGAGTGTCTGTTGGCAATTTACATCCCGCCCATCAGCATAACAAGGCTCCCAGTTCTCCATGGCCTGTCCTGCCTTTCTGGATTTTACACTTTTTTCAGATGGCCCTTTTGACCGGGGGGAAGTGAGACTTCATTGTAGTGCAGATTTCCTTTGCAAGTTTGCTTGGTTGGCCAAAAAGGGCGTATGCGTTTTTTCCTGAATATATTCAGGAAAAAACGCATACGCCCTTTTTGGCCAAGTGCATCATTGTGGACGTTCTGCCTCTTTTCCTATGCTTTCAATGCAATTCCAGTCTACCTCCTGAAATCGGTTTCCTGCAATTCTGCCCCGCTTTCAAGTCCTCTTGGCAGCCTTACTTTAGTCTATTTTTGGATGATAGCTGTCATTTATAACTGTGCAGGTTTGTGAATTACATTGCCCCTGAGCTCCTTTCTTCAACTCGCTTTCTTGTGAGCTGGCCGCAACACCGCAGGATGGCTTCAGGCCCTAATCTGGTTCCGGCACGGCACGCTGAGCCTTTGGTTATTTCCTCTTCCTGGTGGGAAATGAGAGTTAAATTTGCCCGTCCAGCCACCTCCAGCTAGTCTCTCATTGGTTCTCGCTATTCCTTTTCATCTTCCGCAGAAATTGCAAACTGGGCCAAACAGGAGGTTAAAGGGACTGATTCTCCAAGTCGGGAGAGTGTTAGTAAAGCGTCTGGAATGTTGCACCCGAGTACCAGGGGAGGAAATCTGAGACATATTTGAACACGTCTCCCGATCACATGGTTGATCATACTCTAGGTTCCACATGCATGTTTTAGCTGAAGGAAGAATACCTTAAACCTGGGTAGTTGAAACCCGTGGAATGGGTACCATGCAATATGACTTCAAAGGGTCTTCATTTGCTCACCGAACCTCTCCAATCCTATCACTGCTACGTTTATGCCCCTGTACACGTGCTTGATTCTCTTTCGGAGACATAGCAATCCATAGGTTTTAAGATACTTACTAGTCAGGTACATTCTTAGGCGTTTAATATGGGGTGTTGAGTCCATTTCGTTTAGCAAGGAGTAGCTCTTGTCTATTCCATATTTGGCTTAAGGTACTTTATCTGTGCTCATTTCAATCTCTGGTTTTATGCAGCACCCCAACTCACCTTTCCTCTTAAGCAAGCATAAGTTGGTTTTCTAAATTTGAGACCCTGTTCTGTTCTGTAATTCAGTTCCTGTGTAGCCAAGTTTACATTCCGTGTATTAGTGATATCTTATGATGTTTCTTTTTCTGTGTGACTTATTTCAGTTAGAATCATCGTACCTGAATCCACTCATTGTGCTGCTAAGAGCCTGATGACATAGATTTCATTGCTGAGTGATATTGCTTTGTAAGTAAATACCACATCTTCTTTATCCATTTTTCACTTTCTGCGATGTTGAACTTGTACTGTAAACGAGGTTCTTGTAAACAGAGGCGTCCCAAACTTTGGGGTGGCTGTGTCTTTTTGATTTTAATTTCCCTAAGCTATAGGACCATAAGTGGAAGTGCCCTAGGCTCTGTTGCTTTGTTTTTTAGATGTTTCAGGAAACACCATACACTTCTCCCGAGTGTCTGTTGGCAATTTACATCCCGCCCATCAGCATAACAAGGCTCCCAGTTCTCCATGGCCTGTCCTGCCTTTCTGGATTTTACACTTTTTTCAGATGGCCCTTTTGACCGGGGGGAAGTGAGACTTCATTGTAGTGCAGATTTCCTTTGCAAGCTTGCTTGGTTGGCCAAAAAGGGCGTATGCGTTTTTTCCTGAATATATTCAGGAAAAAACGCATACGCCCTTTTTGGCCAAGTGCATCATTGTGGACGTTCTGCCTCTTTTCCTATGCTTTCAATGCAATTCCAGTCTACCTCCTGAAATCGGTTTCCTGCAATTCTGCCCCGCTTTCAAGTCCTCTTGGCAGCCTTACTTCAGTCTATTTTTGGACGATAGCTGTCATTTATAACTCTGCAGGTTTGTGAATTACAGTGCCCCTGAGCTCCTTTCTTCAACTCACTTTCTTTTGAGCTGGCCGCAACACCGCAGGATGGCTTCAGGCCCTAATCTGGTTCCGGCACGGCACGCTGAGCCTTTGGTTATTTCCTCTTCCTGGTGGGAAATGAGAGTTAAATTTGCCCGTCCAGCCACCTCCAGCTAGTCTCTCATTGGTTCTCGCTATTCCTTTTCATCTTCCGCAGAAATTGCAAACTGGGCCAAACAGGAGGTTAAAGGGACTGATTCTCCAAGTCGGGAGAGTGTTAGTAAAGCGTCTGGAATGTTGCACCCGAGTACCAGGGGAGGAAAACTGAGACATATTTGAACACGTCTCCCGTTCACATGGTTGATCATACTCTGGGTTCCACATGCATGTTTTAGCTGAAGGAAGAATACCTTAAACCTGGAGAGTTGAGACCCGTGGAATGGGTACCATGCAATATGACTTCAAAGGGTCTTCATTTGCTCACCGAACCTCTCCAATCCTATCACTGCTGCATTTATGCCCCTGTACACATGCTTGATTCTCTTTTGGAGTCATAGCAATCCATAGGTTTTAAGATACTTACTAGTCAGGTACATTCTTAGGCGTTTAATATGGGGTGTTGAGTCCATTTCGTTGAGCAAGGAGTAGCTCTTGTCTATTCCATATTTGGCTTAAGGAACTTTATCTGTGCTCATTTCAATCTCTGGTTTTATGCAGCACCCCAACTCACCTTTCCCCTTAAGCAAGCATAAGTTGGTTTTCTAAATTTGAGACCCTGTTCTGTTTTGGAATTCAGTTCCTGTGTAGCCAAGTTTACATTCCGTGTATTAGTGATATCTTATGATGTTTCTTTTTCTGTGTGACTTATTTCAGTTAGAATCATCGTACCTGAATCCACTCATTATGCTGCTACGGGCCTGATGACATAGATTTCATTGCTGAGTGATACTGCATTGTACGTAAGTACCACAAGTTCTTTATCCATTTTTCACTTTCTGTGATATTGAACTTGTACGGTAAACGAGGTTCTTGTAAACAGAGGCGTCCCAAACTTTGGGGTGGCTGTGTCTTTTTGATTTTAATTTCCCTAAGCTATAGGACCATAAGTGGAAGTGCCCTAGGCTCTGTTGCTTTGTTTTTTAGATGTTTCAGGAAACACCATACACTTCTCCCGAGTGTCTGTTGGCAATTTACATCCCGCCCATCAGCATAACAAGGCTCCCAGTTCTCCGTGGCCTGTCCTGCCTTTCTGGATTTTACACTTTTTTCAGATGGCCCTTTTGAACAGGGGGAAGTGAGACTTCATTGTAGTGCAGATTTCCTTTGCAAGTTTGCTTGGTTGGCCAAAAAGGGCGTATGCGTTTTTTCCTGAATATATTCAGGAAAAAACGCATACGCCCTTTTTGGCCAAGTGCATCATTGTGGACGTTCTGCCTCTTTTCCTATGCTTTCAATGCAATTCCAGTCTACCTCCTGAAATCGGTTTCCTGCAATTCTGCCCCGCTTTCAAGTCCTCTTGGCAGCCTTACTTTAGTCTATTTTTGGATGATAGCTGTCATTTATAACTGTGCAGGTTTGTGAATTACAGTGCCCCTGAGCTCCTTTCTTCAACTCGCTTTCTTGTGACCTGGCCGCAACACCGCAGGATGGCTTCAGGCCCTAATCTGGTTCCAGCACGGCACGCTGAGCCTTTGGTTATTTCCTCTTCCTGGTGGGAAATGAGAGTTAAATTTGCCCGTCCAGCCACCTCCAGCTAGTCTCTCATTGGTTCTCGCTATTCCTTTTCATCTTCCGCAGAAATTGCAAACTGGGCCAAACAGGAGGTTAAAGGGACTGATTCTCCAAGTCGGGAGAGTGTTAGTAAAGCGTCTGGAATGTTGCACCCGAGTACCAGGGGAGGAAATCTGAGACATATTTGAACACGTCTCCCGATCACATGGTTGATCATACTCTAGGTTCCACATGCATGTTTTAGCTGAAGGAAGAATACCTTAAACCTGGGTAGTTGAAACCCGTGGAATGGGTACCATGCAATATGACTTCAAAGGGTCTTCATTTGCTCACCGAACCTCTCCAATCCTATCACTGCTGCGTTTATGCCCCTGTACACGTGCTTGATTCTCTTTCGGAGACATAGCAATCCATAGGTTTTAAGATACTTACTAGTCAGGTACATTCTTAGGCGTTTAATATGGGGTGTTGAGTCCATTTCGTTTAGCAAGGAGTAGCTCTTGTCTATTCCATATTTGGCTTAAGGAACTTTATCTGTGCTCATTTCAATCTCTGGTTTTATGCAGCGCCCCAACTCACCTTTCCCCTTAAGCAAGCATAAGTTGCTTTTCTAAATTTGAGACCCTGTTCTGTTTTGGAATTCAGTTCCTGTGTAGCCAAGTTTACATTCCGTGTATTAGTGATATCTTATGATGTTTCTTTTTCTGTGTGACTTATTTCAGTTAGAATCATCGTACCTGAATCCACTCATTGTGCTGCTAAGAGCCTGATGACATAGATTTCATTGCTGAGTGATATTGCTTTGTAAGTAAATACCACATCTTCTTTATCCATTTTTCACTTTCTGCGATGTTGAACTTGTACTGTAAACGAGGTTCTTGTAAACAGAGGCGTCCCAAACTTTGGGGTGGCTGTGTCTTTTTGATTTTAATTTCCCTAAGCTATAGGACCATAAGTGGAAGTGCCCTAGGCTCTGTTGCTTTGTTTTTTAGATGTTTCAGGAAACACCATACACTTCTCCCGAGTGTCTGTTGGCAATTTACATCCCGCCCATCAGCATAACAAGGCTCCCAGTTCTCCATGGCCTGTCCTGCCTTTCTGGATTTTACACTTTTTTCAGATGGCCCTTTTGACCGGGGGGAAGTGAGACTTCATTGTAGTGCAGATTTCCTTTGCAAGCTTGCTTGGTTGGCCAAAAAGGGCGTATGCGTTTTTTCCTGAATATATTCAGGAAAAAACGCATACGCCCTTTTTGGCCAAGTGCATCATTGTGGACGTTCTGCCTCTTTTCCTATGCTTTCAATGCAATTCCAGTCTACCTCCTGAAATCGGTTTCCTGCAATTCTGCCCCGCTTTCAAGTCCTCTTGGCAGCCTTACTTCAGTCTATTTTTGGACGATAGCTGTCATTTATAACTCTGCAGGTTTGTGAATTACAGTGCCCCTGAGCTCCTTTCTTCAACTCACTTTCTTTTGAGCTGGCCGCAACACCGCAGGATGGCTTCAGGCCCTAATCTGGTTCCGGCACGGCACGCTGAGCCTTTGGTTATTTCCTCTTCCTGGTGGGAAATGAGAGTTAAATTTGCCCGTCCAGCCACCTCCAGCTAGTCTCTCATTGGTTCTCGCTATTCCTTTTCATCTTCCGCAGAAATTGCAAACTGGGCCAAACAGGAGGTTAAAGGGACTGATTCTCCAAGTCGGGAGAGTGTTAGTAAAGCGTCTGGAATGTTGCACCCGAGTACCAGGGGAGGAAAACTGAGACATATTTGAACACGTCTCCCGTTCACATGGTTGATCATACTCTGGGTTCCACATGCATGTTTTAGCTGAAGGAAGAATACCTTAAACCTGGAGAGTTGAGACCCGTGGAATGGGTACCATGCAATATGACTTCAAAGGGTCTTCATTTGCTCACCGAACCTCTCCAATCCTATCACTGCTGCATTTATGCCCCTGTACACATGCTTGATTCTCTTTTGGAGTCATAGCAATCCATAGGTTTTAAGATACTTACTAGTCAGGTACATTCTTAGGCGTTTAATATGGGGTGTTGAGTCCATTTCGTTGAGCAAGGAGTAGCTCTTGTCTATTCCATATTTGGCTTAAGGAACTTTATCTGTGCTCATTTCAATCTCTGGTTTTATGCAGCACCCCAACTCACCTTTCCCCTTAAGCAAGCATAAGTTGGTTTTCTAAATTTGAGACCCTGTTCTGTTTTGGAATTCAGTTCCTGTGTAGCCAAGTTTACATTCCGTGTATTAGTGATATCTTATGATGTTTCTTTTTCTGTGTGACTTATTTCAGTTAGAATCATCGTACCTGAATCCACTCATTATGCTGCTACGGGCCTGATGACATAGATTTCATTGCTGAGTGATACTGCATTGTACGTAAGTACCACAAGTTCTTTATCCATTTTTCACTTTCTGTGATATTGAACTTGTACGGTAAACGAGGTTCTTGTAAACAGAGGCGTCCCAAACTTTGGGGTGGCTGTGTCTTTTTGATTTTAATTTCCCTAAGCTATAGGACCATAAGTGGAAGTGCCCTAGGCTCTGTTGCTTTGTTTTTTAGATGTTTCAGGAAACACCATACACTTCTCCCGAGTGTCTGTTGGCAATTTACATCCCGCCCATCAGCATAACAAGGCTCCCAGTTCTCCGTGGCCTGTCCTGCCTTTCTGGATTTTACACTTTTTTCAGATGGCCCTTTTGAACAGGGGGAAGTGAGACTTCATTGTAGTGCAGATTTCCTTTGCAAGTTTGCTTGGTTGGCCAAAAAGGGCGTATGCGTTTTTTCCTGAATATATTCAGGAAAAAACGCATACGCCCTTTTTGGCCAAGTGCATCATTGTGGACGTTCTGCCTCTTTTCCTATGCTTTCAATGCAATTCCAGTCTACCTCCTGAAATCGGTTTCCTGCAATTCTGCCCCGCTTTCAAGTCCTCTTGGCAGCCTTACTTTAGTCTATTTTTGGATGATAGCTGTCATTTATAACTGTGCAGGTTTGTGAATTACAGTGCCCCTGAGCTCCTTTCTTCAACTCGCTTTCTTGTGACCTGGCCGCAACACCGCAGGATGGCTTCAGGCCCTAATCTGGTTCCAGCACGGCACGCTGAGCCTTTGGTTATTTCCTCTTCCTGGTGGGAAATGAGAGTTAAATTTGCCCGTCCAGCCACCTCCAGCTAGTCTCTCATTGGTTCTCGCTATTCCTTTTCATCTTCCGCAGAAATTGCAAACTGGGCCAAACAGGAGGTTAAAGGGACTGATTCTCCAAGTCGGGAGAGTGTTAGTAAAGCGTCTGGAATGTTGCACCCGAGTACCAGGGGAGGAAATCTGAGACATATTTGAACACGTCTCCCGATCACATGGTTGATCATACTCTAGGTTCCACATGCATGTTTTAGCTGAAGGAAGAATACCTTAAACCTGGGTAGTTGAAACCCGTGGAATGGGTACCATGCAATATGACTTCAAAGGGTCTTCATTTGCTCACCGAACCTCTCCAATCCTATCACTGCTGCGTTTATGCCCCTGTACACGTGCTTGATTCTCTTTCGGAGACATAGCAATCCATAGGTTTTAAGATACTTACTAGTCAGGTACATTCTTAGGCGTTTAATATGGGGTGTTGAGTCCATTTCGTTTAGCAAGGAGTAGCTCTTGTCTATTCCATATTTGGCTTAAGGAACTTTATCTGTGCTCATTTCAATCTCTGGTTTTATGCAGCGCCCCAACTCACCTTTCCCCTTAAGCAAGCATAAGTTGCTTTTCTAAATTTGAGACCCTGTTCTGTTTTGGAATTCAGTTCCTGTGTAGCCAAGTTTACATTCCGTGTATTAGTGATATCTTATGATGTTTCTTTTTCTGTGTGACTTATTTCAGTTAGAATCATCGTACCTGAATCCACTCATTGTGCTGCTAAGAGCCTGATGACATAGATTTCATTGCTGAGTGATATTGCTTTGTAAGTAAATACCACATCTTCTTTATCCATTTTTCACTTTCTGCGATGTTGAACTTGTACTGTAAACGAGGTTCTTGTAAACAGAGGCGTCCCAAACTTTGGGGTGGCTGTGTCTTTTTGATTTTAATTTCCCTAAGCTATAGGACCATAAGTGGAAGTGCCCTAGGCTCTGTTGCTTTGTTTTTTAGATGTTTCAGGAAACACCATACACTTCTCCCGAGTGTCTGTTGGCAATTTACATCCCGCCCATCAGCATAACAAGGCTCCCAGTTCTCCATGGCCTGTCCTGCCTTTCTGGATTTTACACTTTTTTCAGATGGCCCTTTTGACCGGGGGGAAGTGAGACTTCATTGTAGTGCAGATTTCCTTTGCAAGCTTGCTTGGTTGGCCAAAAAGGGCGTATGCGTTTTTTCCTGAATATATTCAGGAAAAAACGCATACGCCCTTTTTGGCCAAGTGCATCATTGTGGACGTTCTGCCTCTTTTCCTATGCTTTCAATGCAATTCCAGTCTACCTCCTGAAATCGGTTTCCTGCAATTCTGCCCCGCTTTCAAGTCCTCTTGGCAGCCTTACTTCAGTCTATTTTTGGACGATAGCTGTCATTTATAACTCTGCAGGTTTGTGAATTACAGTGCCCCTGAGCTCCTTTCTTCAACTCACTTTCTTTTGAGCTGGCCGCAACACCGCAGGATGGCTTCAGGCCCTAATCTGGTTCCGGCACGGCACGCTGAGCCTTTGGTTATTTCCTCTTCCTGGTGGGAAATGAGAGTTAAATTTGCCCGTCCAGCCACCTCCAGCTAGTCTCTCATTGGTTCTCGCTATTCCTTTTCATCTTCCGCAGAAATTGCAAACTGGGCCAAACAGGAGGTTAAAGGGACTGATTCTCCAAGTCGGGAGAGTGTTAGTAAAGCGTCTGGAATGTTGCACCCGAGTACCAGGGGAGGAAAACTGAGACATATTTGAACACGTCTCCCGTTCACATGGTTGATCATACTCTGGGTTCCACATGCATGTTTTAGCTGAAGGAAGAATACCTTAAACCTGGAGAGTTGAGACCCGTGGAATGGGTACCATGCAATATGACTTCAAAGGGTCTTCATTTGCTCACCGAACCTCTCCAATCCTATCACTGCTGCATTTATGCCCCTGTACACATGCTTGATTCTCTTTTGGAGTCATAGCAATCCATAGGTTTTAAGATACTTACTAGTCAGGTACATTCTTAGGCGTTTAATATGGGGTGTTGAGTCCATTTCGTTGAGCAAGGAGTAGCTCTTGTCTATTCCATATTTGGCTTAAGGAACTTTATCTGTGCTCATTTCAATCTCTGGTTTTATGCAGCACCCCAACTCACCTTTCCCCTTAAGCAAGCATAAGTTGGTTTTCTAAATTTGAGACCCTGTTCTGTTTTGGAATTCAGTTCCTGTGTAGCCAAGTTTACATTCCGTGTATTAGTGATATCTTATGATGTTTCTTTTTCTGTGTGACTTATTTCAGTTAGAATCATCGTACCTGAATCCACTCATTATGCTGCTACGGGCCTGATGACATAGATTTCATTGCTGAGTGATACTGCATTGTACGTAAGTACCACAAGTTCTTTATCCATTTTTCACTTTCTGTGATATTGAACTTGTACGGTAAACGAGGTTCTTGTAAACAGAGGCGTCCCAAACTTTGGGGTGGCTGTGTCTTTTTGATTTTAATTTCCCTAAGCTATAGGACCATAAGTGGAAGTGCCCTAGGCTCTGTTGCTTTGTTTTTTAGATGTTTCAGGAAACACCATACACTTCTCCCGAGTGTCTGTTGGCAATTTACATCCCGCCCATCAGCATAACAAGGCTCCCAGTTCTCCGTGGCCTGTCCTGCCTTTCTGGATTTTACACTTTTTTCAGATGGCCCTTTTGAACAGGGGGAAGTGAGACTTCATTGTAGTGCAGATTTCCTTTGCAAGTTTGCTTGGTTGGCCAAAAAGGGCGTATGCGTTTTTTCCTGAATATATTCAGGAAAAAACGCATACGCCCTTTTTGGCCAAGTGCATCATTGTGGACGTTCTGCCTCTTTTCCTATGCTTTCAATGCAATTCCAGTCTACCTCCTGAAATCGGTTTCCTGCAATTCTGCCCCGCTTTCAAGTCCTCTTGGCAGCCTTACTTTAGTCTATTTTTGGATGATAGCTGTCATTTATAACTGTGCAGGTTTGTGAATTACAGTGCCCCTGAGCTCCTTTCTTCAACTCGCTTTCTTGTGACCTGGCCGCAACACCGCAGGATGGCTTCAGGCCCTAATCTGGTTCCAGCACGGCACGCTGAGCCTTTGGTTATTTCCTCTTCCTGGTGGGAAATGAGAGTTAAATTTGCCCGTCCAGCCACCTCCAGCTAGTCTCTCATTGGTTCTCGCTATTCCTTTTCATCTTCCGCAGAAATTGCAAACTGGGCCAAACAGGAGGTTAAAGGGACTGATTCTCCAAGTCGGGAGAGTGTTAGTAAAGCGTCTGGAATGTTGCACCCGAGTACCAGGGGAGGAAATCTGAGACATATTTGAACACGTCTCCCGATCACATGGTTGATCATACTCTAGGTTCCACATGCATGTTTTAGCTGAAGGAAGAATACCTTAAACCTGGGTAGTTGAAACCCGTGGAATGGGTACCATGCAATATGACTTCAAAGGGTCTTCATTTGCTCACCGAACCTCTCCAATCCTATCACTGCTGCGTTTATGCCCCTGTACACGTGCTTGATTCTCTTTCGGAGACATAGCAATCCATAGGTTTTAAGATACTTACTAGTCAGGTACATTCTTAGGCGTTTAATATGGGGTGTTGAGTCCATTTCGTTTAGCAAGGAGTAGCTCTTGTCTATTCCATATTTGGCTTAAGGAACTTTATCTGTGCTCATTTCAATCTCTGGTTTTATGCAGCGCCCCAACTCACCTTTCCCCTTAAGCAAGCATAAGTTGCTTTTCTAAATTTGAGACCCTGTTCTGTTTTGGAATTCAGTTCCTGTGTAGCCAAGTTTACATTCCGTGTATTAGTGATATCTTATGATGTTTCTTTTTCTGTGTGACTTATTTCAGTTAGAATCATCGTACCTGAATCCACTCATTGTGCTGCTAAGAGCCTGATGACATAGATTTCATTGCTGAGTGATATTGCTTTGTAAGTAAATACCACATCTTCTTTATCCATTTTTCACTTTCTGCGATGTTGAACTTGTACTGTAAACGAGGTTCTTGTAAACAGAGGCGTCCCAAACTTTGGGGTGGCTGTGTCTTTTTGATTTTAATTTCCCTAAGCTATAGGACCATAAGTGGAAGTGCCCTAGGCTCTGTTGCTTTGTTTTTTAGATGTTTCAGGAAACACCATACACTTCTCCCGAGTGTCTGTTGGCAATTTACATCCCGCCCATCAGCATAACAAGGCTCCCAGTTCTCCATGGCCTGTCCTGCCTTTCTGGATTTTACACTTTTTTCAGATGGCCCTTTTGACCGGGGGGAAGTGAGACTTCATTGTAGTGCAGATTTCCTTTGCAAGCTTGCTTGGTTGGCCAAAAAGGGCGTATGCGTTTTTTCCTGAATATATTCAGGAAAAAACGCATACGCCCTTTTTGGCCAAGTGCATCATTGTGGACGTTCTGCCTCTTTTCCTATGCTTTCAATGCAATTCCAGTCTACCTCCTGAAATCGGTTTCCTGCAATTCTGCCCCGCTTTCAAGTCCTCTTGGCAGCCTTACTTCAGTCTATTTTTGGACGATAGCTGTCATTTATAACTCTGCAGGTTTGTGAATTACAGTGCCCCTGAGCTCCTTTCTTCAACTCACTTTCTTTTGAGCTGGCCGCAACACCGCAGGATGGCTTCAGGCCCTAATCTGGTTCCGGCACGGCACGCTGAGCCTTTGGTTATTTCCTCTTCCTGGTGGGAAATGAGAGTTAAATTTGCCCGTCCAGCCACCTCCAGCTAGTCTCTCATTGGTTCTCGCTATTCCTTTTCATCTTCCGCAGAAATTGCAAACTGGGCCAAACAGGAGGTTAAAGGGACTGATTCTCCAAGTCGGGAGAGTGTTAGTAAAGCGTCTGGAATGTTGCACCCGAGTACCAGGGGAGGAAAACTGAGACATATTTGAACACGTCTCCCGTTCACATGGTTGATCATACTCTGGGTTCCACATGCATGTTTTAGCTGAAGGAAGAATACCTTAAACCTGGAGAGTTGAGACCCGTGGAATGGGTACCATGCAATATGACTTCAAAGGGTCTTCATTTGCTCACCGAACCTCTCCAATCCTATCACTGCTGCATTTATGCCCCTGTACACATGCTTGATTCTCTTTTGGAGTCATAGCAATCCATAGGTTTTAAGATACTTACTAGTCAGGTACATTCTTAGGCGTTTAATATGGGGTGTTGAGTCCATTTCGTTGAGCAAGGAGTAGCTCTTGTCTATTCCATATTTGGCTTAAGGAACTTTATCTGTGCTCATTTCAATCTCTGGTTTTATGCAGCACCCCAACTCACCTTTCCCCTTAAGCAAGCATAAGTTGGTTTTCTAAATTTGAGACCCTGTTCTGTTTTGGAATTCAGTTCCTGTGTAGCCAAGTTTACATTCCGTGTATTAGTGATATCTTATGATGTTTCTTTTTCTGTGTGACTTATTTCAGTTAGAATCATCGTACCTGAATCCACTCATTATGCTGCTACGGGCCTGATGACATAGATTTCATTGCTGAGTGATACTGCATTGTACGTAAGTACCACAAGTTCTTTATCCATTTTTCACTTTCTGTGATATTGAACTTGTACGGTAAACGAGGTTCTTGTAAACAGAGGCGTCCCAAACTTTGGGGTGGCTGTGTCTTTTTGATTTTAATTTCCCTAAGCTATAGGACCATAAGTGGAAGTGCCCTAGGCTCTGTTGCTTTGTTTTTTAGATGTTTCAGGAAACACCATACACTTCTCCCGAGTGTCTGTTGGCAATTTACATCCCGCCCATCAGCATAACAAGGCTCCCAGTTCTCCGTGGCCTGTCCTGCCTTTCTGGATTTTACACTTTTTTCAGATGGCCCTTTTGAACAGGGGGAAGTGAGACTTCATTGTAGTGCAGATTTCCTTTGCAAGTTTGCTTGGTTGGCCAAAAAGGGCGTATGCGTTTTTTCCTGAATATATTCAGGAAAAAACGCATACGCCCTTTTTGGCCAAGTGCATCATTGTGGACGTTCTGCCTCTTTTCCTATGCTTTCAATGCAATTCCAGTCTACCTCCTGAAATCGGTTTCCTGCAATTCTGCCCCGCTTTCAAGTCCTCTTGGCAGCCTTACTTTAGTCTATTTTTGGATGATAGCTGTCATTTATAACTGTGCAGGTTTGTGAATTACAGTGCCCCTGAGCTCCTTTCTTCAACTCGCTTTCTTGTGACCTGGCCGCAACACCGCAGGATGGCTTCAGGCCCTAATCTGGTTCCAGCACGGCACGCTGAGCCTTTGGTTATTTCCTCTTCCTGGTGGGAAATGAGAGTTAAATTTGCCCGTCCAGCCACCTCCAGCTAGTCTCTCATTGGTTCTCGCTATTCCTTTTCATCTTCCGCAGAAATTGCAAACTGGGCCAAACAGGAGGTTAAAGGGACTGATTCTCCAAGTCGGGAGAGTGTTAGTAAAGCGTCTGGAATGTTGCACCCGAGTACCAGGGGAGGAAATCTGAGACATATTTGAACACGTCTCCCGATCACATGGTTGATCATACTCTAGGTTCCACATGCATGTTTTAGCTGAAGGAAGAATACCTTAAACCTGGGTAGTTGAAACCCGTGGAATGGGTACCATGCAATATGACTTCAAAGGGTCTTCATTTGCTCACCGAACCTCTCCAATCCTATCACTGCTGCGTTTATGCCCCTGTACACGTGCTTGATTCTCTTTCGGAGACATAGCAATCCATAGGTTTTAAGATACTTACTAGTCAGGTACATTCTTAGGCGTTTAATATGGGGTGTTGAGTCCATTTCGTTTAGCAAGGAGTAGCTCTTGTCTATTCCATATTTGGCTTAAGGAACTTTATCTGTGCTCATTTCAATCTCTGGTTTTATGCAGCGCCCCAACTCACCTTTCCCCTTAAGCAAGCATAAGTTGCTTTTCTAAATTTGAGACCCTGTTCTGTTTTGGAATTCAGTTCCTGTGTAGCCAAGTTTACATTCCGTGTATTAGTGATATCTTATGATGTTTCTTTTTCTGTGTGACTTATTTCAGTTAGAATCATCGTACCTGAATCCACTCATTGTGCTGCTAAGAGCCTGATGACATAGATTTCATTGCTGAGTGATATTGCTTTGTAAGTAAATACCACATCTTCTTTATCCATTTTTCACTTTCTGCGATGTTGAACTTGTACTGTAAACGAGGTTCTTGTAAACAGAGGCGTCCCAAACTTTGGGGTGGCTGTGTCTTTTTGATTTTAATTTCCCTAAGCTATAGGACCATAAGTGGAAGTGCCCTAGGCTCTGTTGCTTTGTTTTTTAGATGTTTCAGGAAACACCATACACTTCTCCCGAGTGTCTGTTGGCAATTTACATCCCGCCCATCAGCATAACAAGGCTCCCAGTTCTCCATGGCCTGTCCTGCCTTTCTGGATTTTACACTTTTTTCAGATGGCCCTTTTGACCGGGGGGAAGTGAGACTTCATTGTAGTGCAGATTTCCTTTGCAAGCTTGCTTGGTTGGCCAAAAAGGGCGTATGCGTTTTTTCCTGAATATATTCAGGAAAAAACGCATACGCCCTTTTTGGCCAAGTGCATCATTGTGGACGTTCTGCCTCTTTTCCTATGCTTTCAATGCAATTCCAGTCTACCTCCTGAAATCGGTTTCCTGCAATTCTGCCCCGCTTTCAAGTCCTCTTGGCAGCCTTACTTCAGTCTATTTTTGGACGATAGCTGTCATTTATAACTCTGCAGGTTTGTGAATTACAGTGCCCCTGAGCTCCTTTCTTCAACTCACTTTCTTTTGAGCTGGCCGCAACACCGCAGGATGGCTTCAGGCCCTAATCTGGTTCCGGCACGGCACGCTGAGCCTTTGGTTATTTCCTCTTCCTGGTGGGAAATGAGAGTTAAATTTGCCCGTCCAGCCACCTCCAGCTAGTCTCTCATTGGTTCTCGCTATTCCTTTTCATCTTCCGCAGAAATTGCAAACTGGGCCAAACAGGAGGTTAAAGGGACTGATTCTCCAAGTCGGGGAGAGTGTTAGTAAAGCGTCTGGAATGTTGCACCCGAGTACCAGGGGAGGAAAACTGAGACATATTTGAACACTTCTCCCGTTCACATGGTTGATCATACTCTGGGTTCCACATGCATGTTTTAGCTGAAGGAAGAATACCTTAAACCTGGAGAGTTGAGACCCGTGGAATGGGTACCATGCAATATGACTTCAAAGGGTCTTCATTTGCTCACCGAACCTCTCCAATCCTATCACTGCTGCATTTATGCCCCTGTACACATGCTTGATTCTCTTTTGGAGTCATAGCAATCCATAGGTTTTAAGATACTTACTAGTCAGGTACATTCTTAGGCGTTTAATATGGGGTGTTGAGTCCATTTCGTTGAGCAAGGAGTAGCTCTTGTCTATTCCATATTTGGCTTAAGGAACTTTATCT